>NC_083099.1:99748377-100092145 GCF_949774975.1 Lagenorhynchus albirostris
CTGAATGAAAATCCAGAATAGAATTTCCCAAATATTTTGCAGTGAAAATGTAACTTCCTATGCTCTTTGAAAGGGAAACAAAAATACATTTACTATAATAATAACAGTTAAAATAAAAGTAACATTTAAAAAATAAATTTCATAATTTTATAGCCATACCCCTTGACACACAGTACATAGAGACATTGAATGAAAATGCATTAAAAGAACTAGATTTGTTTAACCAGTGGCAAGAACAATGAGTTGTTATTCTCCCTCTTCATTAAGCTAAAAAAAAACCCAAACATTTAATACATTTAAATTACTAAACACATACCCACAGGGATCCCTATAATAATATATACACCTAAAAAGATTCACTGGAGTATATTTACTGAAAATGGACTACATGAATGTTAACGAAATGTCATTTTCTTTCCAAAGTGGAGATTTGGGCCTAAATAAAGTGACCTTGCTTTCTTTGCAACCCAAATTACCAAGTAATAGACATTTTTAATTTCGCTTCATTAATTCAGCATAATTAAGCCAAGAAGTAGCAAGATTTGGGAATTGTTTTTGTAATATGAAAGAAATATCTGCAGATGAGAGTAAAGCAGACAGTGCTAGCTATATATTATATATTTATTATATATTTTATATTATATATTATAAGGGCTATATTACTTACTGCAGCCCTTGTCCTCATGATTCCATGAAGTTTTAAAAGCTGTGTGTTATAGACAGCCACCAAATTTAAAGTCCAGGATTATCTTCATTATGCAAAATTACAAATAAAGTATATACAACCCTCATGGCTGTGTCTCAATTCTAAACTCTCTGTATTATAAAATAAAACTTAAAGCTATTGAATCATTTTTATTGTGGTTACTTTAAGTTTTTCCATTTACTGCATTCTTCTATTAAGGTTTATTATTTACAAAATTTTGTGGTAATTATGTCTCCTTTTACAGTAAGCCGTCCTCTCCCATCTGTCCAGATTTTGATGACTGTTGAAAAAAATCTCAGTGCCTTTCTGGAATTTTAACTTCCTACATAAATATCTTGCATAGATATTTTGGTATCTAAAGACAAATTGCAAAACGCTAAGTAATGGAAAATGTAGAAATCACTGAACTCTCACCCAATTCCTGCAAAACATAGGGAAATTGGAAAGTGATAGTTTTCCTGAAGTAAGGTAGAATAGACAGAAATGAGGCAGTGATTACTGGCACACTGATTTTCATCAGTAACTCAAAAATGAATGGTGATAATATTTATTACTTCTATTTCCAAACTTGTTCTTTAAAAAACAAAGGAAAGACAAATATTCCCTCAACACTTCCAAAGGATTCCCTGTAGGATGAAATTAAATTCATTCTGCTGGGCATTGTGAGTTAATCATCAGTTCACCACCACAACTAGTTGTCACAATTAACAACTGTATTTATAATCCACAGGGATTACTGTGGAAGATCTATACAGAACATCAATGAACAGCCTTTAGGAAATATTTGTTTTCCTTTCTCTTTTTTCTTTTAATGAATAGTATCACCCAAAACCCTACTTTACATGTTTCTTTGAAACTCTCAAAGTTACCTAAAAGTCACCATGTCCAAATTTGAAATTAGAATCTTCTTTAATCCCACCCCAGGTATATTTACCCTCCAGTGTTCTCTATCTTGAGAAGTAACACCACTAAACCGTCAGTTATGCAAACCATATAACAGAAGAATCCTTGACACTGAACTCCCCCTCTGATTCCATGCATCAGCCATTGTCAAGTTGTAAATTTCATCTCCTAGCGTCTCTCATATTCATCCACTTCTCACATTCTCTATAGGTACAACCAAGTTTTGCATGGATTATTAAAAAACCTCCTAAGTAATCCATCTGTATCCACTAATACACTCATCCAATTCATTCTCTACATTGCCCCAAGACCAATCTGATAAAATGTAGAGTTTGTTATGTCACTACCCACATTCATTCCTACCACTGTCCTGGCCTGTCCAAAAAAATCATAAATAGAAGTCCTTGCCTCCAGTACCTCAGAATATGACTCCATTTAGAGACAGGGCTTGTCAAGAAGTGATTAAGTTAAAATAAGGCCATTAGGGTGAGTCCTAGTCCAATCAGACCAGTGTCTTTATAAGAAGGGAAAATTTGAAGACACAAAGAAACATCAGCTATGCCTGTACACAGGGGAAAGACCATGTGAAGACAATGAGATGGCAGCCATTGGCAAGCCAAGGAGAGAGGCCTCAGCAGAAACCAATCTCTGTTGACACTTTGATCTTGGACTTCCAGCCTCTGAACTGTGAAAGATAAATTTCTGTTGCTTAAGCCATCTAGTCTGTGGTGTTAGTTATAGCAGCCATAGTAAACTAATACATCCATCCATTCCCGTCTCCACTTAAAACTTGTAAATTTTTTTCTACTGCACTTAGGCCAAAGACCAAAAATTTTAAGCCTAGTTATCTTTTAGGCCATATCATAAAACAGACCCAATATTTAACTACATACACTGTTTTTTAAATTTCATTTGCATTGAATTGAGTAGATATATTTGTTGTAGCAATCCTTGCTGCTTTAAGAAATGGACCTCAATATCTTAGTGAGTTAATGTAATACTTTAATTTATCCCTCAAATAAAAATTAAACAAGTTTCTTGGTTGGTTCTGTTCTAATCAGATCCTCCCATTTTGTTTCTCCACCACTTCAACACATGACTTCTATGTTTGCTATGCTCGTCTGGAACAATGATATTTAAAATATTGACTTGCTGAAGAAAATAGGCTAGAATGTCCCACAGTCTAGATTTGTCTTGTTTTTCTTTATACTGGGTAAACTGAATTTGTATACTGAGTTATACTTAACAATGTACCTCCAAATATTCAGTATCAAATAATAATCCAAAGAATGAGATAGATGTGATTTCTTACGTGTACAATTCAACAGTGTTAGTATTTTTATAGAGTTGTGCAACCATCAACACAATCTAATTTTAGGACATTTCTATCATCCCAAAAGATGCCTATTAACAGTCAAGCCCCTTTTTTCCCTCCTCAATCATGGGGCACTACTAATCTACCTTCTGTCTCTATAGATTTGCCTATTCTGGAAGTTTCATACAAATGGTATCATATAATATGTGGTTTTAATGACTTCTTTCACTAGCATAATGTTTTTTTTTATAAATTTATTCATTTATTTATTTTTGGCTGTGTTGGGTCTTCGTTTCTGTGCGAGGGCTTTCTCTAGTTGTGGCAAGCGGGGGCTACTCTTCATCGTGGTGTGCGGACCTCTCACTGTCGCGGCCTCTCTTGTTGCGGAGCACAGGCTCCAGACGCACAGAGCTCAGTATTTGTGGCTCACGGGCCCAGTTGCTCCGTGGCACGTGGGATCTTCCCAGACCAGGGCTCGAACCCGTGTCCCCTGCATTGGCAGACAGACTCTCAACCACTGTGCCACCAGGGAAGCCCTAGCATAATGTTTTTAAGCTTCATTTACATTGTAGCATGAAACAACTCTTCATCCCTTTATATTGCTGAGTAATATTCCATTGTATGGCTATACCACATTTGTTTACCCATTCATCAGTTGATGGACGTGGGTTGTTTCCACTTTTTGACTCTTACAAATAATGCTACTATAAACATTCATGTATAAGATTTTTTTGTTTGAACATATATTTTAATTTCTTTTGATGCTATTGTAAATAGAGTTTTATTAATATCATTTTTTTTGCTAATTGCTAGTGCATAGAAATACAATTGATATGAGTATTGATCTTTTATCCTGCAACAGTGCTGAATTTATTTATAGGTTTTATTTGTTCTTTAGTAGATTCCTTATGATTTTCTATATAAAAGATCATATCATCTGCAAATATAGTTTTACTTCATTCTTTCCAGTCTGGATGGCCTTTATTTCCTTGACTTGCCTACTTTAAAAATCATAAGGTATATTTTTTAGTTTTCTTTTCATGTGATGTCGTTGTATTTGTTATCAGAATAATACTGGTTGTCACAGTCAGTTTGGACTGCCATACAGAATACCAAACTGGGTGGATTACAAACAACAGAAATTTATTTCTCACATTTCTGAGAAGTCCAATGTGCCAGCATGATTGAGTTCTGGTGAGAGTCCTCTTTTGGGTTACTGAATGTCAATTTCTAGTTGTATTCTCACATGGTAGAGAGCAGAGAGAGAAAACAAGCTGTTTTTACTTTTAGGAGGGTACTAATCCCATTCATGAAGATTCCACCCTCATCACCTCCCAAAGGCTCCACCTCTAAATACCATCACCTTGGAGATTAGATTTTGACATATGAATATTGGGAGATGTGAACATTCAGTCTATAGCACTGGCCCTATAGAATGAGTTAGTTGGGAAATGTTCCCTCCTCTTCTATTTTTGGAACAGTTTGTGAAAATTTAGTATTAATTTTTCTTTAATTGTATGATAGGATCCACAAATGAAGCTGTCTGAGGTAGGGCTTTTCTTTGTGGAAAGTCTTATAGTTACTGATTTATTATTCTCTTGTTATAGGTTTATCCAGATTTCCTATTTTTTCTGGAGTTAGTTTGGTAGTTTGTTGCTTCCTAGAAATTTATCCATTTCCTCGATCTAATTTATCGGTATAGGGTTGTTCATAATATTCCCCTATAATTCTTTTTATTTCTGTATGGTCAAGTAGTAATTTCCCCTCCTCAATTCCTGATTTTAGCTACTGAAGTCTTTTCTCTTTTATTCCTGATGAGTCTAGCTAAGGAATGTCAATTTTTTTTCAAAGAGCCAACTTTTGGTTTTGCTGATCTTCTCTATTGCTTTTCTAGTCTCTGTTTCTTTAATGATCTTATCTCTATTATTTATCTCCTTATGCTTGCTTTGGATTTAGCTTGTTATTCTTTTCTCTGATTTTTTTCCTTCTGCCCATTTTAATTAATTAATTAATTTTTTAAAACATCTTTATTGGAGTATAATTGCTTTAGAATTTCTTATTCTTCTGATTTCTTAAGGTGGAAGTTTAGGCTGTTTATTTCAGATCTTTTTTCCTCTTTTACAGCTATAAATTTCCTTTCAAGTACAGCTCTAGCTACATTTCATAATTTTGATGTGTTTTGTTTTTGTTTCCATTCATCTAAAATATTTTCTAATTTACCTTTTGTCTTGAAGTCTATTTTGTCTGATATTAGTATAGCCACTACAGTTTTCTTATTGTTGCTCTTTCTGTGGTATAATATTTTCCATTTAGAAGAGTGAAAGCCAGTTGCATCTTTGAACCTAGTGTATCTTCTATAGACAGCATGTGGTTGTATCTTACATTTATTGTGTCTGACAATTTTTGCCTTTTTATTGTATTGTTTAATCCATTCACATTTAGTGTTATTACTGATATGGTTGGATTTACTTCTGCCATTTGATTTTTGTTTCCTGTATGTCTTGTGTCATGTTTTCTCTCTATTCCTCCTTTGTTATATTTTTGGTATTTAGTAAACTTTTTTTTTTTTTTTTTTTTGCGGTACACGGGCCTCTCACTGTTGTGGCCTCTCCCGCTGCGGAGCACAGGCTCCAGACGCGCAGGCTCAGCGGCCATGGCTCACGGGCCCAGCTGCTCCGTGGCATGTGGGATCCTCCCAGACCGGGGCACGAACTCTCAACCACTGCGCCAACAGGGAAGCCCTTTAGTAAACATTTTAAAGTCTGTTATTTTAATACCTTTAATGGTTTTAAAATATACCTTGAGTTTTTTTCTTAGTGATTGTTCTAGGGTTTATAATATGCATCTTCTCTCATCACAATCTACTTCAGACATATACTAACTTAACACTAGTAAAATAAGTAAGACTTGTATTGTTACATCTATATACCTTACAGAACCATTGTTACAACGATTGCTTAATATAATCTTATGGCTCTTAAATTAGCTTAGAGATAAAAAAGAAGAAAATATACACATTTATAGAATTTGTTACATTAACCTTCTTAATTACCATTTCTGGTTATATTCAGTTACCATATGGTGTAATTTTCTTTTTATTAATTGAAATATAGTTGATTTACAATATTATATGAGTTTAAGGTGTACAACATAGTGGTTCAAAATTTTTATAGATTATACTCCATTTAAAGTTATTATAACTCACAGACTTCGAAAACAAACTTATGGTTACCAAAAGGGGAAACGTGGCAGGGAGGGATAAATTAGCAGTTTTGGATTAATATGTACACACTACTGTATATAAAATAGGTAATCAACAAGGACCTACTGTATAGCACCGGTACTCTACTCAAATATTCTCTAATAACCTGTGTAGGAAAAGAATCTGAAAAAGAATGGATATATGTATATGTATAACTGACTCACTTAGCTGTACAACTGAAACAAACATGACATTGTAAATCAACTATACTCCAATAAAAATTAAATTAAAAAATAGTTATTATAAAATATTGGTTATATTCCCTGTGTTGTACAATATATCCTTATAGTTTATTTATGTTATATATAATAGTTTGTACCTCTTAATCCCCTATCCCTATCTTGCCCCTCCCCTGTTCCCTCTCCCCACTGGTAACCACTAATTTGTTCTCTGAATCTATGAGTCTGTTTCTGTTTTGCTATATTCATTCATTCATTCCTTTCATTTTTAAGATTCCCCATATAAGTGATAACATACAGTATTTGTCTTTGTCTGTCTGACTTATTTCACTAAACATATACCCTCTAGGTCCATCCATGTTGTGGCAAATGGCAAAATTTTATTCTTTTTTATGGCTGAGTAGTATTCCATTTTATATATGTACACACATATATACATATCACCTCTTCTTTATCCATTCATCTGTTGGTGGACACTTAGGTTGCTTCCATGTCTTGGCTATTGTAAATAGTGCCACTATGAACATTGGGTTGCATTTATCTTTTTGAATTAGCATTTTAATTTCTTCACCTATATACTCAGGAGTGGAATTGCTGTATCATATGTTAGTTCCATTTTCAGTTTTTGAGGAACCCCCATAATGTTTTCCATAGTGACAGCACCAATTTACATTTCCACCAACAGTGTACTAGGGTTCTCTTTCTCCACATCCTCTCCAACATTTGTTATTTGTAAAATTTGGTGATAGCCATTCTGACAGTTGTGAAGTGACCGTGCTTTTGATTTGCATTTCTCTGATGATTAGCGATGTTGAGCATCTTTTCATGTGCTTGATGGCCATCTGTGTACCTTCTTTGGAAAAATGTTTATTCAGGTCCTCTGCCTATTTTTCATTGCATTTTTTAAAAATTGAGATGTATGAGCTGTTTATATATTTTGGATGTTAACCCCTTACCAGTTATATAATTTGTAAATATTTTTCCCATTCAGTAGGTTGTCTTTTCATTTTGTCAATGGTTTCCTTTGCTGTGCAAAAGCTTTTAAGTTTAATTAGGTTTTTTATTTTTGGTTTTGTTTCCTTTGCATTAAGAGACAGATCAAAAACATACTGCTACAATTTATGTCAAAGAATGTTCTGCCTGTGTGTTCTTCTAGAAGTTTTATGGTTTCTGGTCTTACATTTAGGCCTTTAATTAATTTTGAGAAAATGTTCTAATTTCATTCTTTTATATGTAGCTGTCCAGTTTTCCCAGCACCATTTAATGAAGAGACTTTCTTTTCTCTATTGCATCTTCTTGCCTTCTTTGTCATAGATTAGTTGATCATAAGTGCGTGGGTTTATTTATGGGCTCTCTATTCTTTTTTTTTTTTGTGGTACGCGGGCCTCTCACTGTTGTGGCCTCTCCCATTGTGGAGCATAGGCTCTGGACGTGCAGGCTCAGCAGCCATGGCTCACGGGCCCACCCACTCCACAGCATGTGGGATCTTCCCAGACCGGGGCACGAACCCGTGTCCCTTGCATCGGCAGGCAGACTCTCAACCACTGTGCCACCAGGGAAGCCCTGAGCTCTCTATTCTTTTCCATTGATCTATGTGTCTGTTTTTGTGCTAGTACCATGCTGTTTTGTTTATTGTAGCTTTGAAGTATAGTCTGCTGTCATGGCACGTTACTCTTGCTTTGTTCTTTTTTCTCAAGATTCCTTTGATTATACGGAGTCTTTTGTGGCTCTGTGAAGAGGTTCATTTTTGAAACTTTAGGGGAAGTAACACTGGTGATTCAAAGGACAGAGAAAGTTTCTGAAGTAAATAATAAGAGTTCAACAGTATGTACATATTGCAAATTGAGAACTGGTTTCCAAATATATTTTGGGAATCAGTCAAGTATTGCCACCAATTCATATTATAATTGAATTGTAAAGAGCCAGGGATCCTGGCATTGATGGAGCTTGGAAAGAAAGGAACAAATGAGAATCCCCAGCTGACAAAGTCCTGATTTGAATCAGATTTAATAAGGGTTGAATTAATACCCTATGTAATTTGAATCTTGACTTAAAGTCTCTCATTATCAACCCAGCACTCATTTAGAGGAGATCTTTCAGAGACTGATGGAAATGTCTACTAGTAATGCCCATTGCTCCTCATATGAGAATTGAAAAGTTACTTAATGAAACTGTTACCTATTTCCTGTCAGCAAACCAAACTTTTGCTAATTTCCCTTGGGCAGTTTCTCATTATCTCAAATAATTACCATTCTCATGACACCTTGTTAAGTTGTTTTTTTATGTTTTTCCATAGGAGCAAAGATGATCCCTCTCAGGTCTGGTGTAACACAGGGCTTGATACAGGGTGTATTTCAGTCATCATAGTTGGCTTCATCCTTGCTTTCTAAAAGTCCTAAATGAGTTTACATTGAAAGAAGAGCTGCCTTGTGCCAGCATATCTTCAGTCAGGTGCCAAGAGAATTTTCTCTGGGCCAGTCTTTTCTTAATTACCCACCTTAGATATTGATCTAAAACTGCCCCTTAAGAGAAGAGCTAACTATCCCAGAAGACTTGCTCCAGTATTCTCTGAGCCATTTAAAAACAGGCTTAAAACTCCACCTTTGTAGCCCACTAGATTAAGAGACAGAAAGTTTTTATTTTCTTTATCCCCAGTTTATTTTGATTCCCCTTATTGGGAACATGCTAATTTATAGTCTTCAATATTTCAAGAATTCGTTAACAAAAATAAGACTACATACAGTATTGACAACTAGACAGGTAACTCTGAAATTTTGTAGTAGTTAATTTGTCTTAAAGAAGTATTTACATTTGCAAATTTTCAAATGTTCCATCTGTCCTTCCTGCCTTTGTTTAACACCCTCTTTAAACAATACAATGTGGCAAAAGTAATGCTATGCCAGTTCAGGCTTAAGAATTTGCTTCCACTTTTGGATCCAAAGAGATCACAAAAGGACCTGAAACCATACAGAGAAGAAGAGGAATCCAAAGACTCAGGTGAGCCCAGTGTTTCAGTCATCTTCACAAATGGACCAGATTTGTCAATGAGTCATATTGGAAAATCCAGACCAATTTTGTCTACAGATGCCTGCAGACCAGCTGACATTACATGGAGAAAACAGTTGCCCATTTGAGCCTGGCCAAACCACAGAACTGTGAGAGATAATAATTAGATTATTGTCTCTAGGTAGGTCACTAAATTTTGGTCACTTTTTATGCATAAATTAAAAAAGAAACATTAAGAAAAGTCATGAAAACAGCCAAGTAAGAAAACAAAAGAGATTTGAAAATGATCAGAGAAAAAAATTATTGATATAGCTGATATGAAAATAAAATCCAATATATATATAATAAATCCCTGAAGAAGAAAAATAAATCAATTAATAGAATTATGGAAATTACAACTTGAGAAATCTATCCAGAAATAAAAATATATTAATCCATATATTAATAAGTCCATTGGAAAATTAAGGGAAATAATCAACTTCAGACTTATTATATTAAAACTATTAAAATTTAAAATAAAGAAAATCCTCTCTGGCCATCCAGACAAAGGGAAGAAAAACAGGTTGGCATCAGAATTGTTTCAATGACAATATATGTCCAGACATATTCAGTGGGGTAATATTTCTAGAAACTCAGAAAAAGGAATTTTCAATGGTTTGTAATTATAACATTATTTGTCTCTCTGTCTCTAATCGTTCTCTGTTTTCAATCTATTTTTCATGCTCTCACCAGAACTGAACCTTCAAAAATATTTTTTATCTTGCTCATAATCTTTCATTGTTACCCATTTATCTATAATAAAGTTCAACCCATCAGCATAACATAAATTGTTTTCCATTGTCTAATCCCTGCTAACATCTTCAGTCTTATCTATAATACCCTATCTCCTTATCACCTAATAACTTAGAGAATTATTTTTATGTATTATGCTACCTTATTTTAGAATGAGTGCCTTGTGACTCCTGCTAACTCTTTTATGCATTTAATCTTGCATCAGTGCCATCTCTTCTAGAAAGTTATCTTTGATTCTCCACCATTATTACTATGTAGTTGACCAATATTTCCTAGCCACCAGCTGTATACCTTGTACCTACTTCTTTTTTTCTTTTTCTTATTGTAGTATAGTTGATTTACAAGATTGTGTTAGTTTCATGTGTACTTCAAAGTGATTCAGTGATATATAGTCTTTTTTATTCTTTTCCATTATACTTTAATACAAAATATTGAATATAGTTCCCTATATTATACACCAAATCCTTGTTGGCTATTTATTTAATTTTTTTTATTTTATTAAAGTACAGTTGATTTACAATGTTGTGTTAATTTCTGCTGTACAGAAAAATGATTCAATTATACACATATATATCTTTTTCATATTCTTTTCCATTATGGTTTATTACAGGATATTGAATGTAGTTCTCTGTGCTATACAGTAGGACCTTGTTGTTTAGCCATCCTATATATACTAGTTTGCATCTGCTAATATCAAACTCCCAGTCCTTCCCTAGCACAACCCTCCCCACTTTGGCAACCACAAATCTGTTCTCTAGGTCTGTGAGTCTGTTTCTGTTTCATAGATATGTTCATTTGTGTTGTATTTTAGATTTCACGTGTAAGTGATATATATGCTATTTGTTTTTCTTTTTCTGACTTACTTTTCTTAGTATAATAATCTCTAAGTCCATCCATGTTGCTGCAAATAGAATTACATTATTCTTTTTTAATGGCTGAGTAATATTCCATTATATATATACCACATCTTCTTTATCCATTCACCTGTCGATGGATGTTTAGGTTGTTTCCATGTCTTGGCTATTATAAATAGTGCTGCTATGAACATAGGGGTACACGTATCTTTTCAAGTTATATCTTTGTCTGGTTATATGCTGATGAGTGGGATTGATGGATCATATGGTAACTCTATTTTTAGTTTTATGAGGAACCTCCACACTGTTTTCCATAGTGCCTGCACAATTTAGATCCCTACCAACAATGTAAGAGGGTTCCCTTTTCTCCATACCCTCTCCAACATTTATTATTTGTAGACCTTTTAATGGGAGCCATTCTGACTGGTTGTAGGTGATACCTCACTGTACTTTTTTTTTTTTTTTTTTTTTTTTGTGGTACACGGGCCTCTCACTGTTGTGGCCTCTCCCGTTGCAGAGCACAGGCTCCGGACGTGCAGGCTCAGCGGTCATGGCTCACGGGCCCAGCCGCTCCATGGCATGTGGGATCTTCCCGGACCAGAGCATGAACCCGTGTCCCCTGCATCGGCAGGCGGACTCTCAACCGCTGCGCCACCAGGGAAGCCCCCTCACTGTACTTTTGATTTGCATTTCTTTAATAATTAGCAATGATGAGCATCTTTTCATGTGCCCATTGGCCATCTGTATGTCTTCCTTGGACAAATGTCTATTAAGGTCTTCTGCCCATTTTACAATTGGGTTGTTTGGTTGTTTTGTTACTGAGTTATATGACCTGTCTGTAGACTTTGGAAAGTAAGCCCTTTTTGGTCGCATTATTTGCAAATATTTTCTCCCAGTCCATAGGATGTCTTTTCATTTTGTTTATTGTTTCCTTTGCCATGCAGAAGCTTATAAGTTTGATTAGGTCCCATTTGTTTATTTTTGCTTTTATTTCTATTTCCTTGTGAGATTGATCTAAGAAAACACTGGTACGATTTATGTCAGAGAGTGTCTTGTCTATGCTCTCTCCCAGAAGATTTATGATGTCATGTCTTTTTTTTTTCCCTTTTATTGCATATATATATATATATATATTTTACATCTTTATTGGAGTATAATTGCTTTAAAATGGTGTGTTAGTTTCTGCTTCATAACAAAGTGAATCGGTTATAAATATATATAAATTCCCATATCTCTTCCCTTGTGAGTCTCTCTCCCTCCCACACTTCCTATCCCACCCCTCAAGGTGGTCACACAGCACCAAGCTGATCTCCCTGTGCTATGCGGCTGCTTCCCACTAGCTATCTATTTTACATTTGGTACTGTATATAAGTCCATGCCACCCTTTCAATTTGTCACAGCTTACCCTTCCCCCTCCCCATATCCTCAAGTCCATTCTCTAGTAGGTCTGTGTCTTTATTCCCGTCTTACCCCTAGGTTCTTCATGACATTTTTTTCCCCCTTAGATTCCGTATATATGTGTTAGCATACGGTATTTGTCTTTCTCTTTCTGACTTACTTCACTATGTATGACAGACTCTAGGTCCATCCACCTCACTACAAATAACTCAATCTCTTTTCTTTTTATGGCTGAGTAATATTCCATTGTATATATGTGCCACATCTTCTTTATCCATTCATCCGATGATGGACACTTAGGTTGCTTCCATGTCCTGGCTATTGCTAATAGAGCTGCAATGAACATTTTGGTACATGACTCTTTTTGAATTATGGTTTTCTCAGGGTATATGCCCAGTAGTGGGATTGCTGGGTCATATGGTAGCTCTATTTGTAGTTTTGTAAGGAACCTCCATACTGTTCTCCATAGTGACTGTACCAATTCACATTCCCACCAGCAGTGCAAGAGGGTTCCCTTTTCTCCACACCCTATCCAGCATTTATTGTTCTAGATTTTTTGATGATGGACATTCTGACCAGTGTGAGATTATATCTCATTGTAGTTTTGATTTTCGTTTCTCTAATGATTAATGATGTTGAGCATTCTTTCATGTGTTTGTTGGCAGTCTGTATATCTTCTTTGGAGAAATGTCTGTTTAGTCTTCTGCCCATTTTTGGGTTGGGTTGTTTGTTTTTTTGTTATTAAGCTGCATGAGCTGCTTGTAAATTTTGGAGATGAATCCTTTGTCAGTTGCTTCATTTGCAAATATTTTCTCCCATTCTGAGCGTTGTCTTTTGGTCTTGTTTATGGTTTCCTTTGCTGTGCAAAAGATTTTAAGTTTCATTAGGTCCCATTTGTTTATTTTTGTTTTTATTTCTATTTCTCTAGGAGGTGGGTCAAAAAGGATCTTGCTGTGATTTATGTCATGAGGTGTTCTGCCTATGTTTTCCTCTAAGAGTTTGATAGTTTCTGGCCTTACATTTAGGTCTTTAATCTATCTTGAGCTTATTTTTGTATATGGTGTTAGGGAGTGTTCTAATCTCATACTTTTACATGTAGCTGTCCTGTTTTCCCAGCACCACTTATTGAAGAGGCTGTCCTTTCTCCACTGTACATTCCTGCCTCCTTTATCAAAGATAAGGTGACCATATGTGCGTGGGTTTATCTCTGGGCTCTCTATCGTGTTCCATTGATCTATATTTCTGTTTTTGTGCCAGTACCATAATGTCTTGATTACTGTAGCTTTGTAGTATGGTCTGAAGTCAGGGAAGCCTGATTCCTCCAGCTCCGTTTTTCATTCTCAGGATTGCTTTGGCTATTCGGGGTCTTTTGTCTTTCCATACAAATTGTGAAATTTTTTGTTCTAGTTCTGTGAAAAATGCCAGTGGTAGTTTGATAGGGATTGCATTGAATCTGTAGGTTGCTTTGGGTAGTAGAGTCATTTTCATAATGTTGATTCTTCCAATCTAAGAACATGGTATATCTCTCCATCTATTTGTATCGTTTTTAATTTCTTTCATCAGTGTCTTATATTTTCTGCATACAGGTCTTTTGTCTTCTTAGGGAGGTCTATTCCTAGATATTTTATTCTTTTTGTTGCAATGGTAAATGCGAGTGTTTTCTTAATTTCAATTTCAGGTTTTTCATCATTATTGTATAGGAATGCCAGAGATTTCTGTGCATTAATTTTATATCCTGCTACTTTACCAAATTCATTGATTAGCTCTAGTAGTTTTCTGGTAGCATCTTTAGGATTCTCTATGTATAGTATCATGTCATCTGCATACAGTGACAACTTTACTTCTTCTTTTCCAATTTGGATTGCTTTTATTTTCTTTTCTTCTCTGATTGCTGTGGCTAAAACTTCTAAAACTATGTTGAATAAGAGTAAAGAGAGTGGGCAACCTTGTCTTGTTCCTGATCTTAGTGGAAATGGTTTCAGTTTTTCACCATACAGGATGATTTTGGCTGTGGGTTTGTCATATATGGCCTTTATTATGTTGAGGAAAGTTCCCTCTATGCCTACTTTCTGCAGGGTTTTTTATCATAAATGGGTGTTGAATTTTGTCAAAAGCTTTCTCTGCATCTATTGAGATGATCACATGGTTTTTCTCCTTCAATTTGTTAATATGGTGTATCACGTTGATTGATTTGCGTATATTGAAGAATCCTTGCATTCCTGGAATAAACCCCTCTTGATCATGGTGTATGATCCTTTTAATGTGCTGTTGGATTCTGTTTGCCAGTATTTTGTTGAGGATTTTTGCATCTATGTTCGTCAGTGATATTGGCCTGTAGTTTTCTTTCTTTGTGATATCCTTGTCTGGTTTTGGTATCAGGGTGATGGTGGCTTCATAGAATGAATTTCGGAGTGTTCCTCCCTCTGCTATATTTTGGAAGAGTTTGAGAAGGATAGGTGTTAGCTCTTCTCTAAATGTTTGATAGAATTCGCCTGTGAAGCCATCTGGTCCTGGGCTTTTGTTTGTTGGAAGATTTTTCACCACAGTTTCAATTTCAGTGCTTGTGATTGGTCTGTTCATATTTTCTATTTCTTCCTGATTCAGTCTCGGCAACTTGTGCATTTCTAAGAATTTGTCCATTTCTTCCAGGTTGTCCATTTTATTGGCATAGACTTGCTTGTAGTAATCTCTCGTGATCTTTTATATTTCTGCAGCGTCAGTTGTTACTTCTCCTTTTTAATTTCTAATTCTATTGATTTGAGTCTTCTCCCTTTTTTTCTTGTTGAGTCTGGCTAATGGTTTATCAATTTTGTTTATCCTCTCAAAGAACCAGCTTTTAGTTTTATTGATATTTGCTATTGTTTCCTTCATTTCTTTTTCTTTTATTTCAGATCTGATCTTTATGGTTTCTTTCCATCTGCTACCTTTGGGTTTTTTTTTGTTCTTCTTTCTCTAATTGCTTTAGGTGCAAGCTTAGGTTGTTTATTCAAGGTGTTTCCTGTTTCTTAAGGTAGGATTGTATGGCTCTACACTTCCCTCTTAGAACTGCTTTTGCTGCATCCCATAGGTTTTGGGTCGTCATGTCTCCATTGTCATTTGTTTCTAGGTATTTTTTGATTTTCTCTTTGATTTCTTCAGTGATCACTTCGTTATTAAGTAGTGTATTGTTTAGCCTCTATGTGTTTGTATTTTTTACACATCTTTTCCTGTAATTGATATCTAGTCTCATAGCGTTATGGTCAGAAAAGATACTTGATATGATTTCAGTTTTCTTAAATTTACCAAGGCTTGATTTGTGACCCAAGATATGATCTATCCTGGAGAATGTTCCATGAGCACTTGAGAAAAATGTGTATTCTGTTGTTTTTGGATGGAATGTCCTACAAATATCAATTAAGTCCATCTTGTTTAATATGTCATTTAAAGCTTGTGTTTCCTTATTTATTTTCATTTGGATGATCTGTCCATTGGTGAAAGTGGGGTGTTAAAGTCCCCTACTATGAATGTTTTTGTGTCAATTTCCCCTTTTATGGCTGTTAGTATTTGCCTTATGTGTTGAGGTGCTCCTATGTTGAGTGCATAAATATTTACAATTGTTATATCTTCTTCTTGGATCGATCCCTTGATCATTATGTAGTGTCCTTCTTTGTCTCTTCTAATAGTCTTTATTTTAAAGTTTATTTTGTCTGATATGAGAATTGCTACTCCAGCTTTCTTTTGATTTCCATTTGCATGGAATATCTTTTTCCATCCCTTCACTTTCAGTCTGTATGTGTCCTTACGTCTGAAGGGGTTATCTTGTAGACAGCATATATATGGGTCTTGTTTTTGTATCCATTCAGCCAATCTGTGTCTTTTAGTGGGAGCATTTAGTCCATTTACATTTAAGTTAATTATTGATAGGTATGTTCCTATTCCCATTTTCTAAATTGTTTTGGGTTTGTCATTGTAGGTCTTTTCCTTCTCTTCTGTTTCTTGCCTAGAGAAATTCCTTTAGCAGTTGTTGTAAAGCTGGTTTGGTGGTGCTGAACTCTCTCAGCTTTTGCTTGTCTGTAAAGGTTTTAATTTCTCCATCAAATCCGAATGAGATCCTTGCTGTGTAGAGTAATCTTGGTTGCAGATTTTTCTCCTTCATCACTTTAAATATGTCTTGCCAGTCCCTCTGGCTTGCAGAGTTTCTGCTGAAAGATCAGCTGTTAACCTTATGGGGATTCCCTTGTGTGTTATTTTTCCCTTGCTGCTTTTAATATGCTTTCTTTGTATTTAATTTTTGACAGTTTGATTAATATGTGTCTTGGCATATTTCTCCTTGGATATCCTTTATGGGACTCTGTGTGCTTCCTGGACTTGATTAACTATTTCTTTTCCCATATTAGGGAAGTTTTCAACTATAATCTCTTCAAATATTTTCTCAGTCCCTTTCTTTTTCTCTTCTTCTTCTGGAACCCCTATAATTCGAATGTTGGTGCATTTAATGTTGCCCCAGAGGTCTCTGAGACTGTCCTCAGTTCTTTTCATTCTTTTTTCTTTATTCTACTCTGCAGTAGTTATTTCCACTATTTTATCTTCCAGGTCACTTATCCGTTCTTGTGCCTCAATTATTCTGCTATTGATCCCATCTAGAGTATTTTTAATTTCATTTATTGTGTTGTTCGTCGTTGTTTGTTTCATCTTTAGTTCTTCTAGGTCTTTGTTAAATGTTTCTTGCATTTTGTCTATTCTATTTCCAAGATTTTGGATCATCTTTAGTATCATTATTCTGAATTCTTTTTTAGGAAGACTGCCTATTTCCTCTTCATTTGTTAGGTCTGGTGGGTTTTTATCTTGCTCCTTCATCTGCTGTGTGTTCTTCTGTCTTCTCATTTTGCTTATCTTACTGTGTTTGGGGGCTCCTTTTTACAGGCTGCAGGTTCGTAGTTCCCGTTGTTTTTGGTGTCTGTCCCCAGTGGCTAAGGTTGGTTCAGTGGGTTGGGTAGGCTTCCTGGTGGAGGGGACTAGTGCCTGTGTTCTGGTGGATGAAGCTGGATCTTGTCTTTCTGGTGGGCAGGTCCACATCTGGTGGTGTGTTTTGGGGTGTCTGTGGACTTATGATTTTAGGCAGCCTCTCTGCTAATGGGTGGGGTTGTGTTCCTGTTTTGCTAGTTGTTTTGCATAGGGTTTCCAGCACTGTAGCTTGCTGGTCGTTGAGTGAAGCTGTGTGCTGGTGTTGAGATAGAGATCTCTGGGAGATGTTAGCCATTTGATATTATGTGGAGCTGGGAGGTCTCTTGTGGACCAGTGTCCTGAAGTTGGCTCTCCCTCCTCAGAGGCATAGTACTGACTCCTGGCTGCAGCGCCAAGAGCCTTTCATCCACACGGATCAGAATAAAAGGGAGAAAAAGTAGAAAGAAAGAATTAGTAGAAGTAGATAGAAAGAAAGAAAGAAAAAGAAAGAAAGAAAGAAACAAAGAAGGAAAGAAACAAGGAAGGAAAGAAAGAAATAAAGAAACCAGGGAGGGAGGGAGGAAGGAAGGAACAAAGGAGGGAAGGAAGGAAAAAAAGAAAGAAAGAAAGAAGATAAAGTAAAATAAAATAACGTAAGATAAAATATAATAAAGTTATTAAAATAAAAAATAATTATTAAGAAAAATAAATTAAAACAAAAAACGGACAGTTAGAACTCTAGGACAAATGGTGGAAGCAAAGCTATACAGACAAAATCTCACACAGAAGCATCCACATACACACAAAAAGAGGAAAAGGGGAAAAAATCATAAATCTTGCTCTCAAAGTCCACCTCCTCAATTTGGGATGATTCATTGTCTATTCATGTATTCCACAGATGCAGAGTACATCAAGTTGATTGTGGAGTTTTAATCCGCTGCTTCTGAGGCTGCTGGGAGAGATTTCCCTTTCTCTTCTTTGTTTTCACAGCTCCCATGGGCTCAGCTTTGGATTTGGCCCCGCCTCTGCGTGTAGGTCGCCCAGTCGCCGGAGGGCGTCTGTTCTTCACTCAGACAGGACGGGGTTGAAGGAGCAGCTGATTCGGGGGCTCTGGCTCACTCAGGCTGGGGGGGAGGGAGGGGTACGGAGTGCGGGGCGAGCCTGCGGCGGCGGAGGCCGGAGTGATATTGCACCAGCCTGAGGTGCGCTGTGCGTTCTCCCGGGGAAGTTGTCCTTGGATCACGGGACCCTGGCTGTGGCGGGCTGCACAGGCTCCCCAGAAGGGGGTTGTGGATAGTGACCTGTGCTCGCACACAGGTTTCTTGGTGGTGGCGGCAGCAGTCTTAGCGTCTCATGTGTGTCTCTGGGGTCCGTGCTTTTAGCGGCGCCTCGCGCCTTTAAGCAGCGCTCTTAATTCCCCTTTCCTCGCACCCCAGGAAACAAAAAGGGAAGAAAAGTCTCTTGCCTCTTCTGCAGGTCCAGACTTTTCCCCGGACTCCCTCCCGGTCCTCTCCCTGCACTCCGACTGAAGCCCAAGCCTTAGCTCCCAGCCCCTGCCCGCCCCGGCGGGTGAGCAGACAATCCTCTCTGGCTGGTGAGTGCCGGTCGGCCCTGATCCTCTGTGCGGGAATCTCTCCGCTTTGCCCTCCGCACCCCTGTGGCTGCGCTCTCCTCCGCGGCTCTGAAGCTTTACCCCTCCGCCACCCGCAGTCTCCGCCCGCGAAGGGGCTTCCTAGTGTGTGGAAACCTTTCCTCCTTCACAGCTCCCTCCCATTGGTGCAGGTCCCGTCCCTATCCTTTTGTCTCTGTTTTTTCTTTTTCCTTTTGCCCTACCCAGGTACGTGGGGAGTTTCTTGCCTTTTGGGAGGTCTGAGGTCTTCTGCCAACGTTCAGTAGGTGTTCTGTAGGAGTTGTTCCACGTGTTGATGTATTTCTGGTGTATTTGTGGGGAGGAAGGTGATCTCTGCATCTTACTCTTCTGCCATCTTCCCCTCGTCCCCCCTTCCCTGCCCTTTTTGAGATTACCAGTGAGACTATCAAAGTCAGCGTGCAATTTAACATTCCAAAAACACCAAAGTGGAAAGAATAGCCAGTGTTTAATGTTTTGAATATCTGGATTCAATTTAAATAGTAAAAATTAAAATTTTGTTTACACCCAAATCAAATGAAGAGAAAAGATGAAACACGTTGGTAGGCAATGGCTAACATGAAGATAGGTAAGGCAGAAAAGAGCCCCAAATTACAAATGTACCTGTTAATTTTATAATCCTGTGAAGCAAATGAGAAGGCTAGATCCTGTGGAAACCCAGAGGGATAAACCTAAGTCCACATCATCACAATGCATTTTATCAGTGACAAATTGTGTACATTTCTGAATATAAAATGTGTTCTGTGCATCCAAATCCCTGCCTTGGTTATCTAAAGAAGGATCTAGCCATTTAGAAACAGCTAATCTAAGTATATAACCATGCAAGGGAATAAGACTTGGATTCGCAGTTCCCTGGCTTTTATGACATGTCCAACTACATGGGAGTCATTCCAGCACAAATTTTTATTTCTATATCCTAGTCACCAACTCTGCAGAACGTAGATGAAGATTTCACTGCCAAGTCTATGCTAGCCTGAAACATTTTCTCATAGTGCCTGCATTGTAATTCAAAAGAAGGAAACAATGTAGAAAATTTGAGGAAGATAGGGTTTGTGAATTCAGTTCTGACAAGAATAATATTTGAACAGTAAATATATAGAAGAATTGGGGTATTTTCTACAGCAATGCACATAGAGGTTTTGGGGGGGGTTGTTTGTTTTTTTTTCCTTTAAAAAGGGAGGCTATGTTGAGGAAAGCACTTCTGCACACTTCATAAGGAATAGGAAAAGAGAAAGTTTGTTTGAGATTAATATTAGACTTAAAAAGTACAAAAAGAGAGGCTGGTAACATTGGCAGTAGTCATTGAGTAAGCACACTGCTGTCATATCACTGAAAGTAGCAGATTATCTACATTTTACATTCTGCCTAGAATACAATAATGAGGTATGGCTAGGGGCAGATGTGGTGAACTCCTTCTTTCTGCCTATCTCCAGAGAAGTAACAATCTAAACAAGAACCAGGTTGAAGACAAAGGCATAGACTACCTTTAAAAGCTCCATAACCCTATGATTCTTCACTGTTGGAAAATTTTCTGGATTCTGTGACAGTACAGTAAAGGCTAGAATAAATTCCACCTTTACAGACACAAACTATTAAATACATTGGTTCCATAACTCATTATCCTGGCAAAGAAAATGTAACAAAATTTCTGAAGCTTTGAGTCTCAATTCCACCTCTAAATTACTAAATGACAATGCCTAAACCACTTTATGACCTTGTTCTAAGATTCTCATCTGTAGCGCACTGGATTTTCTAAGGCATATCTGCCCACAGTCTATGAGTCTATGACTCCTCTTTGCTATTTCTTTAACTAGTAGAGTATAACAGTTAAGCACACAGACTCTATATGTAATATCACCAATTCAAATCTTCATTCTACAAATATATAGTTTGTATCCATAAGGTTCAGAGGATTGAACATAATGTTTATTTAACTGTTCAGTTCAGGATTGCTGCCTATTCCATTTGGTAGTTAAGTCATTTCAATTTTTTTTCAGATATTTTGACAGCTCCAGAGAAACTCTTGGTACTAAAATGATATGTTCTATCACTTTTCATGGAAAGGATAATGACAATAAAATAAAGCATTGAATTCTCACCCAATCCCAATAAGAAGATGCAGAGATGCCATAAAATATAAATTTTCAAGAAGAGCTCTTAAAGTTCAAGAAGAAAAATGTCAAAAACAATTATTCATCTCATTAATCTTCTTTGAGAAATGCAGTTTAGAAGGAAAGGTATTTATATCCTCCCATCTTCAAATCTGTTTGTGGAGATAATATTGAATCTCCCTCAGTGCTACCAAAAGATGCCCTGTAGAATAAATCAATCTACTGGGTATTATAGGTTAATCAACATATCATTTTGAACATACTCATTTGCAACTATTATTTTCATAGCTTCTTTCTTCTTCTAAAAGCAATTTGAGTTTAATAGTAGAAAAATTACAGCTTAATTATAGAAAAATATTGAAAATGTAGAAAAGCAAAAAGAAAACGAATTGCTGTAATCTCACTTATGACTGGAAAATACAGTTAACTTTTGGGGTATTTTTTCTTTCACCTTTAACCAATGCATGTACCTCTCTTGGTATATTTACATATATATTTGTTTTACATACATTTTTATATATAATTTATTGACAGTTTTATGTATATGATTATGCTACTGCTACACATTTTTCACAAATTATTTGTAATTGAATAATATATCATTCATATTCTCCTATGTTCTTCTTTCTTTTTTTTAACATCTTTATTGGAGTATAACTGCTTTACAATGGTGTGTTAGTTTCTGCTTTATAACAAAGTGAATCAGTTATACATTATACATATACATATATCCCCATATCTGTTCCCTCTTGTGACTCCCTCACTCCCACCCTCCCTGTCCCACCCCTCTAGGTGGTCATAAACCACCGAACTGATCTCCCTGTGCTATGTGGCTGCTTCCCACTAGCTATCTATTTTATGTTTGGTAGTGTATATATGTCCATGCCACTCTCTCACTTTGTCCCAGCTTACCCTTCCCCCTCCCCATAACTTCAAGTCCATTCTCTAGTAGGTCTCTGTCTTTATTCCTGTCTTGCCTCTAGGTTTTTCATGACCATTTTTTAATTTATTAGATTCCATATATATGTGTTAGCATACGGTATTTGTTTTCCTCTTTCTGACTTACTTCATTCTGTATGACAGACTCTAGGTCCATCCACCTAACTAAAAATAACTTAATTTCGTTTCTTTTTATGGCTGAGTAATATTCCATTGTATATATGTACCAAATCTTCTTTATCCATTCATCTGTTGATGGACACTTAGGTTGCTTCCATGTCCAGGCTATTATAAATAGAGCTGCAATGAACATTGTGGTACATGACGCTTTTTGAATTATGGTTTTCTCAGGGTATATGCCCAGTAGTGGGATTGCTGGGTCATATGCTGGTTCTATTTTTAGTTTTTTAAGGAACCTCCATACTGTTCTCCATAGTGGCTGTATCAATTTACATTCCCACCAACAGTGCAAGAGGGTTTGCTTTTCTCCACACCCTCTCCAGCATTTATTGTTTGTAGATTTTTAATGATGGCCATTTGGACCGTGAGATGATGTCTCATTGTAGTTTTGATTTGCATTTCTTTAATGATGTTGAGCATTCTTTCATGTGTTTATTGGCAATCTGTATATCTTCTTTGGAGAAATATCTATTTAGGCCTTCTGCCCATTTTTGGATTGGGTTGGGGTTTTTTTTTCATATTGAGCTGCATGAGCTACATGTAAATTTTGGAGATTAATCTTTGTCAATTGCTTCATTTGCAAATATTTTCTCCCATTCTGAGCGTTGTCTTTTCGTCTTGCTTATGGCTTCCTTTGCTGTGCAAAAGCATTTAAGTTTCATTAGGTCCCATTTGTTTATATTTGTTTTTATTTCCATTTCTCTAGGAGGTGGGTCAAAAAGGATCTTGCTGTGATTTATGTCATGAGGTGTTCTGCCTATGTTTTTCTCTAAGAGTTTTATAATATCTAGCCTTACATTTAGGTCTTTAATCCATTTTGAGTTTATTTTTGTGTATCACGTTAGGGAGTGTTCTAATTTCATTCTTTTACATGTAGCTGTCCAATTTTCCTAGCACCACTTACTGAAGAGGCTGTATTTTCTCCTCTGTATATTCTTGCCTCCTTTATAAAAGATATGGTGACCATATGTGCATGGATTTATCTCTGGGCTTTCTATCTTGTTCCATTGATCTATATTTCTGTTTTTGTGCCAGTATCATACTGTCTTGATTACTGTACCTTTGTAGTATAGTCTAAAGTCAGGGAGCCTGATTCCTCCAGCTCCGTTTATCTTTCTCAAGATTGCTTTGGCTACTCGGGGTCTTTTGTGTTTCCATACGAATTGTGAGATTTTTTCTTCTAGTTCTGTGAAAAATGCCAATGGTAGTTTGATAGGGATTGCATTGAATCTGTAGATTGCTTTGGGTAGTAGTCATTTTCACAATTTTGATTCTTCCAATAAAAGAACATGGTATATCTCTCCATCTATTTGTATCATCTTTAATTTCTTTCAGTGTCTTATAATTTTCTGCATACAGGTCTTTTGTCTCCTTAGGTAGGTTTATTCTTAGATATTTTATTCTTTTTGTTGCAGTGGTAAATGGGAGTGTTCTCTTAATTTCACTTTCAGATTTTTCTTCACTAGTTCATAGGAATGCAAGAGATTTCTGTGCATTAATTTTGTATCCTGCTACTTTACCAATGCATTGATTAGCTCTAGTAGTTTTCTAGTAGCATCTTTAGGATCCTCTATGTATAGTATCATGTCAACTGCAAACAGTGACAGCTTTACTTCTTCTTTTCTGATTTGGATTCCTTTTATTTCTTTTTCTTCTCTGATTGTTGTTGCTAAAACTTCCAAAACTATGTTGAATAGTAGTGGTGAAAGTGGGCAACCTTGTCTTGTTCCTCATCTTAGTGGATATGGTTTCAGTTTTTCACCATTGAGGATGATGTTGGCTGTGTGTTTGTCATATATGGCCTGTATTATGTTGAGGTAAGTTCCCTCTATGCCTACCTTCTGGAGGGTTTTTATCATAAGTGGGTGTTGAATTGTGTCGAAAGCTTTCTCTGCATCTATTGAGATGATCAGATGCTTTTTCTCCTTCAACTTGTTAATATGGTGTATCACATTGATTGATTTACATATATTAGAGAATCCTTGAATTTTGGGATAAACCCCACTTGATCATGGTGTATGATCCTTTTAATGTGCTGTTGGATTCTGTTTGCCAGTATTTTGTTGAGGATTTTTGCATCTATGTTCGTCAGTGATATTGGCCTGTAGTTTTCTTTCTTTGTGACCTCCTTGTCTGGTTTTGGTATCAGGGTGATGGTGGCCTCATAGAATGAGTTTGGTAGTGTTCCTCCCTCTGCTATATTTTGGAAGAGTTTGAGAAGGATAGGTGTTAGCTCTTCTCTAAATGTTTGATAGAATTAGCTTGTGAAGCCATCTCATCCTGGGCTTTTGTTTGTTGGAAGATTTTTCATCACAGTTTCAATTTCAGTGCTTGTGATTGGTCTGTTCATATTTTCTATTTCTTCCTGCTTCAGTCTTGGCAGTTTGTGCATTTCTAAGAATTTGTCCATTTCTTCCAGGTTGTCCATTTTATTGGCATAGAGTTGCTTGTAGTAATCTCTCATGATCCTTTGTATTTCTGCAGTGTCAGTTGTTACTTCTCCTTTTTCATTTCTAATTCTATTGATTTGAATTTTCTCCTTTTTCTTCTTTTTGTGGTACGTGGGCCTCTCACTGTTGTGGCCCCTCCCGTTGCAGAGCACAGGCTCTGGACGCGCAGGCTCAGTGGCCATGGCTTACGGGTCCAGCCGCTCTGCAGCATGTGGGATCTTCCCGGACCGGGGCACGAACCCGTGTCCCCTGCATTGGCGGGCGGACTCTCAACCACTGCACCACCAGGGAAGCCTGTCCTTTTTTTTCTTGATGGGTCTGGCTAATGGTTTATCAATTTTGTTTATCTTCTCAAAGATCGAGTTTTTAGTTTTATTGATCTTTGCTATAGTTTCCTTCATTTCTTTCTCATTTATATCTGGTCTGATCTTTATGATTTCTTTCCTTCGGCTACCTCTGGGGTTTTTTATTCTTCTTTCTCTAATTGCTTTACGTGTAAGCTTAGGTTGTTTATTTGAGATATTTCTTGTTTCTTAAGGTAGCATTGTATTGCTATAAACTTTCCTCTTAGAACTGCTTTTGCTGCATCCCATAGGTTTTGGGTCATTGTGTTTTCATTGTCATTTGTTTCTAGGTATTTTTTGATTTCCTCTTTGATTTCTTCAGTCATCTCTTGGTTATTAAGTAGTGTGTTGTTTAGCCTCCATGTGTTTGTATTTCTTACAGATTTTTTCCTGTAATTGATATCTACTCTCATAGCATTGTGGTCAGAAAAGATATTTGATACAATTTCAATTATCTTAAATTTAGCAAGTCTTGATTTGTGACCCAAGATATGATCTATCCTGGAGAATGTTCCATAAGCACTTGAGAAGAAAGTGTATTCTGTTGTTTTTGGATGGAATGTCCTATAAATATCAATTAAGTCCATCTTGTTTGATGTATCATGTAAAGCTTGTTTTTCCTTATCAATTTTCATTTTGGATGATCTGTCCATTGGTGAAAGTGGAGTGTTAAATTCCCCTACTCTGATTGTGTTACTATCGATTTCCCCTTTTATGGATGTTAGCATTTGCCTTATGAATTGAGCTGCTCCTATGTTGGGTGCATAAATATTTACAATTTTATATCTTCTTCTTGGATTGATCCCTTGATCATTATGTAGTGTCCTTTTTTGTCTCTTGTCATAGTCTTTGTTTTAAAGTCTATCTTGTCTGATATGAGAATTGCTACTCCAGCTTTCTTTGATTTGCATTTACATGGAATATCTTTTTCCATCCCCTCACTTTCAGTCTGTATGTGTCCCTAGGTCTGAAGAGGGTTTCTGTAGACAGCATATATACAGGTCTTGTTTTTGTATCCATTCAGCCAGTTTCTGTTTTTTGTTTGGAGCATGTAATCCATTAACATTTAAGGTAATTATCAATGTGTATGCTCCTATTATCATTTTCTTAATTGTTTGGGGTATCTTATTGTAGGTCTTTTCTTCCTTTTGTGTTTCCTGCCTAGAGAAGTTCTTTTAGCATTTGTTGTAAAGCTGGTTTGGTGATGCTGAATTCTCTTAGCTTTTTCTTGTCTGTAAGGGTTTTAATTTCTCCATCAAATCTGAATGAGATCCTTGCTTGGTAGAGTAATCCTACTTGTAGGTTTTTCCCTTTCATCACTTTAAATATGTCCTGCCACTCCCTTCTGGCTTGCAGAGTTTCTGCTGAGAGATCAGCTGTTAATCTTATGGGGATTCCCTTGTATATTATTTGTTATTTTTCCCTTGCTGCTTTTAATATTTTTTCTTTGTTTTTAATTTTTGATAGTTTGATCAATATGTGTTTTAGCATTTTTCTCCTTGGATTTATCCTGTATATAACTTTCTGTGCTTCCTGGACTTGATTAACTATTTCTTTTCCTATATTAAGAATGTTTTCCACTATAATCTCTTCAAATATTCTCTCAGTCACTTTCTTTTTCTCCTCTGCTGGGTCCCCTATAATTTGAATGTTGGTGTGTTTAATGTTGTCCCAGAGTTCTCTGAGACTGTCCTCAATTCTTTTCTTTTCTTTTTTTTTTTATTCTTCTCTGCAGTAGTTGTTTCCATTATTTTATCTTCCAGGTCACTTATCCGTTCTTCTGCCTGAGTTATTCTGCTGTTAATCCCTTCTAGAGAATTTTAATTTCATTTATTGTGCTGTTCATCTTTGTTTGTTTGCTGTTTAGTTCTTCTAAGTCCTTGTAAAACGTTTCTTGTATTTTCTCCATTGTATTGCCAAGATTTTGTATCATCTTTACTATCGTTATTCTGAATTCTTTTTCAGGTAGACTGCCTATTTCCTCTTCATTTGTTTGGTCTGGTGGGTTTTTACCTTGCTCCTTCATCTGCTGTGTCTTGCTCTGTCCTCTCATTTTGCTTAACTTGCTGTGTTTGGGATCTCCATTTCGCAGGTTGCAGGTTCGTAGTTCCTGTTGTTGGTGTCTGCCCCCAGTGGCTAAGGTTGGTTCAGTGTGTTGTGTAGGCTTCCTGGTGGAGGAGACTAGTGCCTGTGTTCTGGTTCTGGTGGATGAGGCTGGATCTTGTCTTTCTGGTAGGGAGGTCCATGTCTGGTGGGATGTTTTGTCGTGTCTGTGGCCTTATTGTGATTTTAGGCAGCCTCTCTGCTTACAGGTGGGGTTGTGTTCCTGTCTTGCTAGTTGTTTGACATAGGGTTTCCAGCACTGTAGCTGGCTGGTCGATGAGTGCAGCTGGGTCTTGGCGTTGAGATGGAGACCTCTTGGAGATTTTCACTATTTGATATTATGTGGAGCTGGGAGGTCTCTTGTGGACCAATGTCCTGAACTTGGCTATCCCACCTCAGAGTCACAGCCTTAATGCCTGGCTGGAGCACCAAAAGCCTGTCTTCCACACGGCTCAGAATAAAGGGGAGGGAAAAAAAAAAAGAAAGAAGGAAGAAATTAAAATAAAGTTATTAAAATAAAATTAATTATTAAAAATATTTTTAAGTAATAAAAAAAAGAAGGAAGAGAGCAATCAAACCAAAAATCAAATCCACCAATGATAACAAGTGCTAAAACCTATACTAAAACAAACAAACCAAAAACAGAGGGACAGACAAATGGTAAAAATAAAGCTATAGGACAAATGGTAAAAATAAAGCTATACGGACCAAATCACACACAGAAGCATACACATACACACTCACAAAAAGAGAAAAAGGAAAAAATATATATATCGTTGCTCCCAAAGTCCACCGCCTAAATTTGGGATGATTCGTTGTCTATTCAGGTATTCCACAGATGCGGGGTACATCAAGTTGATTGTGGAGATTTAATCCACTGCTCCTGAGGCTGCTGGGAGAGATTTCCCTTTCTCTTCTTTGTTTGCACAGCTCCCGGGTTCAGCTTTGGATTTGGACCCGCCTCTGCGTGTAGGTCACCTGAGGGCGTCTGTTCTTCGCTCAGACAGGACAGGGTTAAAGGAGCAGCTGATTCAGGGGCTCTGGCTCACTCAGGCCGGGGGGAGGGAGGGGTACAGATGTGGGGTGAGCCTGCAGGGGCAGAGGCCGGCGGGACGTTGTAACAGCCTGAGGCACACTGTACGTTCTCCCAGGGAAGTTGTCCCTGTATCACGGGACCCTGGCAGTGGCGGGCTGCACAGGCTCCCAGGAGGGGAGATGTGGATAGTGACCTGTGCTTGCTCACAGGCTTCTTGGTGGCGGCAGCAGCAGCCTTAGCGTCTCATACCCATCTCTGGGGTCTGCGCTGATAGCCGCGGCTTGCGCCCATCTCTGGAGCTCCTTTAAGTAGTGCTCTTAATCCCCTCTCCTCGCGCACCAGGAAACAGAGAGGCAAGAAAAAGTCTCTTACCTCTTCAGCAGCTCCAGACTTTTTCTCGGACTCCCTCCCGGCTAGCTGTGGCTCACTAGCCCCCTTCAGCCTGTGTTCATACAGCCAACCCCAGTCCTCTCCCTGGGATCTGACCGAAGCCCGAGCCTCAGCTCCCAGCCCCGCCCGTCCCGGCAGGTGAGCAGACAAGCCTCTCGGGCTGGTGAGTGCTGGTCGGCACTGATCCTCTGTGCGGGAACCTCTCCGCTTTGCCCTCCCCACCCCTGTTGCTGTGCTCTCCTCTGTGGCCCCGAAGCTCCCCCCTCCGCCACCCGCAATCTCCGCCCTTGAAGGGGCTTCCTAGTGTGTGGAAACATTTACTCCTTCACGGCTCCCTCCCACTGATGCAGGTCCTGTCTCTATTCTTTTGTCTCTGTTTTTTATTTCTTCTTTTGCCCTACCCAGGTACGTGGGGAGTTTCTTGCCTTTTGGGAGGACTGAGGTCTTCTGCCAGCGTTCAGTAGGTGTTCTGTAGGAGTTGTTCCACATGTAGATGTATTTCTGATTTATTTGTGGGGAGGAAGGTGATCTCTGTATCTTACTCTTCTGCCATCTTGAAGCTCCTCTCCTCTCCTATGTTCTTAGTTTGAAGAACATTGGGGTTGTCTCTCTGGCTACATCAATTTTGTAAAAATCTATAATTATAAAATTATAGAGTTAAAGATAATTTGTCCAAATATGTTCATGATATTAAGGATTTTCTTTCAACAAATCAATGGGCCTCTTGGAAAATTGTACTGTTTTACAATACAAATTTTGAAGTTACTAATTTACCAAACTTTATACTACCAAAAAGAAATGTATAATACCGTTGACCCTTGAACAACACAGGTTTGACTGCACAGGTCCACTTATACTCAGATTTTTTTCAACATTAACTTCTACAGTACCACATAACCTGCTGTTGGTCAGATCCATGGATGCAGAACCATTGTTACTGAGGAACCATGTATTCAGAGGGCCAACTATATGTTGTACTGGGTTTTCAACTGAGCGGAAAGTCATCACTCCTAACCCCAACATTGTTCAGGGTTCAACTGTGTATAAATATATATGTGTGTGTGTGTGTGTGTATATATATATATATATATATATATACACACACACACACACACACATATTCACATAATTGTATTTATCTATATTTATGATTAAACTTAGTAAGAAATATGTCCGATCTAATGTATTTGTCAGAAATGTAAATCTACTGAAAGGCATAAAAATTTGTTTAATGTATGAAAATTAATCATTTCAAGTCTTAGGAAGACTTGAAATCTAGTAAAGTTGTTAATTTTACCAAATTAATATATAAATTATATGCAATCTCAAACAAAATAATTGGGAGGTAGTTTGATTAGTAAATTCTAATTCATCAGGAATCAAATTGATTTTTTTATGTCAAAAGAATTTTACAAAAAGAATAAAGATGGGAGATGTTCCATGCCTAATATTGCACTATATCATAAAGTTAGCTGTAACAATTGAAACTATGTTTATGTCGTCAAGGTTCACAATGGGTATGAATTCACTAAAATGTGATAGTCTACTTCTAGACATGGAAAGAAAGAGTAATGAAGTTGATTAAGAGCATAGACTTTGGAAAGACAGACTTGGGATCAAAACTGGCTTTGCCTCTAAAACTATGATCAACAACTTAAATTACCTAAGCCTTGATTTCCTCATTTTGAAAGAAAGTAATTAATGTGCACTTATAAGACTCTTACAAGAATCAAATGAGAGGACAAACAACAAGCCTTAGTGCTGTACTTCACAGGTAGAAAGGGCTTCTTAAATATTAAGTTTAACTATTTGTGTCAGTTATTCTAGTTGTTTATAAGTAAAGCAGCTAAGCTCTTTTGTTAGGGAATAGTATTTGGGGTGAGCAAAATTGAGATATTGTTAATTTGTGACAATGACAGTTTAACTTTTTACATAAAACAACTTTTACATCTAGCTCATGCCATCTGCAGGTTGGCACAGAGACCAGAAAATAGTGATTTTTGTGGAGTAAATGAGACACATGACCTGAAAGGGAAAAGCCTATAGGGATTATATTTATTTATTTTATTGAAGTATAATTGTTATATTATTATATTCGTTTCAGGGGTAACTGGTAATTCAATATTTTTATAGATTATACTCCATTTAATTTATTATTAAATATTGGCTATTGTCTGCCAATACCTGTGGCCTCATGCTCACCGAGGTTTGAGAATGACAATCTCATGTGAAAAAATCTCTGTAACGTTGGCTCCTCTTCTGCTTTAGTGACCTGTTATAAATGTTGCATAGAGGCCATTTACTCCAATTATATAAATTATGTACCTAGCAGACATTTTGTAATAGCTTAATGATATTTAATGGATTGATTATACTATACTCTAATATAGACAAAAATGGAGAACTTGCCAATATAAATAAAACACCTGCTGAAATACAGGACTCTAGGAAGGCAAGAGAAATATTTGTTAGGAAAGAATTGCAGTTAGCTTTTTATAAACTGAATGGATGTGTGTAGCCAGTCTCCTCAAACTAATTATCTTTTGGAAATTTGAAAAAATTGGTGTCATGTACAATTTCTTCATTAATGCATTTGTTTTTAGAAAGCAAACACCAAGTTCATATTTGCTACCATAGAGACAGTTGTGTCAGACCTCCAAAAACAATAAAAGAATATCCATATGAGGAAAATGGTAATACTGTGTATAAATCTTACGTCAGTGTATTTAAAACAACTAGGACTATATTTTTCCTTTATCAAGAATTTATTTATTTAAGCACTTACCATATGCCAAGCCCTATGCTCTGTCACTTCATACATATTCAACTCACAGTCACTGATGGTTATTAGGAATAGTAGCAGCCTTGCTAAACTGTCATAAACTCATTCACTGGCTCATCATTTAAAACAATAATGTATACAAAGTATGATCATAAGGAAATTTTAAGGAACATGTCTCAGGAGGCAGGCAGATGGATACAGGATGCTCTGTAAGAGGAATCCTATAGCCATTTGTCCAAGCAGAGTCTAATGGAAAACAGATTCAGTCTTTCACTTTTTCTTTAGCTACACCTGAAAGAAAACAAGAGTATGAACTAAACACAGTCAGGAGAAAATAGTGTTTATCAAGAGCAAAATTAAGCTATTATTTTTATGCTACATTAATGTTTTATTAATGTAGATTTTTTTATCACAGCATTGTTGCCTGTTTTTATAAATGAAATAATATGGGAAGTACTCTTGTATCTGGCTTATTTTACTCAACATAATATTTTATATTCATCTATGTCATTGTGTACCATTAGTTTAATCAACTTTCTGTTGTATAGAAGTCCATTGTTTTCTTAAACACCGCAGTTTATCCATTCTCCTGTTGATAGACTTTTGAGTTGTTTCCAGGGTTTGGTTGTAAATAAGCTAGCTATGAATTTGTCTTTCAGTGGACATGTGCAATCATTTTCTATTCCTAGGTTTTCACCTAGAAATAGATTAGAATTGCTGTTTTGTAAGGTAGTCAGGGTCAGTGGCATAACAAGCTTATTTGACAGATGGAGTTGAAAATTTCTTAACAATGCCTCCTCTATATGATAGAAGTACTCTCAGTAATAATCACAAAATAAAATAATAATAACAATGGTCAGAAAAGAATACAAGCAATAAAAATTTTCTTTAATTTCACATTATGTCAGTAAAAAATAAAATATTATAGCATAAAAATGAAAAAGCAACAGATTAATGTTTTTAACCACATTTTTATATGTTTAAAAGAATATACATTTACATTTCTGTCACCATAATAAATAATTAATATTAGTTTCTGTTCTTATGACTCAACTTCTACAAATTTGCCAATGCTCTTCCAAATTTTTATCTTTTTTTACACTTATATTCAATAGACCTATAACCAGAGTCATCAACATCTTTGCTATAGCTGATGGAAGAACTAAAACATACACTTTGCAAACAAAAATATCCTACCTTGCAATTAGCATGCTATTTCATTTTTGTAAATTTTAAACACAGATAGAATTTTCAGGTGATTCCCATACAATGATATAATTAAATTACTTAAATTCTCCCTGTCTTTTTAGTCAATGTGTTCTCATTATTAATTTTTAATCTAACATTTAAATATAAGAATATGTAATACCAATGGGATTGGAGACAAAACTTCAATCTGAGTAATTTCAAACTTTTATAAGCTTATTCTTTTTTTTTTAACATCTTTATTGGAGTATAATTGCTTTACAATGGTGTGTTAGTTTCTGCTTTATAACAAAGTGAGTCAGTTATACATATACGTATGTTCCCATATCTCTTCCCTCTTGCGTCTCCCTCCCTCCAACCCTCCCTATCCCACCCCTCTAGGTGGTCACAAACCAACGAGCTGATCTCCCTGTGCTATGCGGCTGCTTCCCACTAGCTATCTATTTTATGTTTGGTAGTGTATATATGTCCATGCCACTCTCTCACTTTGTCCCAGCTTAACCTTCCCCCTCCCCATATCTGCAAGTCCATTCTCTAGTAGGTCTGTGTCTTTATTCCCGTCTTACCCCTAGGTTCTTCATGACCTTTTTTTTTTTCCTTAGATTCCATATATATATGTTAGCATACAGTACTTGTTTTTCTCTTTCTGACTTACTTCACTCTGTATGACAGACTCTGGGTCCATCCACCTCACTACAAATAACTCAATCTCTTTTCTTTTTAATGGCTGAGTAATATTCCATTGTATATATGTGCCACATCTTCTTTATCCATTCATCTGTTGATGGACACTTAGGTTGCTTCCATGTCCTGGCTATTATGAATAGAGCTGCAATGAACATTGTGGTACATGACTCTTTTTGAATTATGGTTTTCTCAGGGTATATGCCCAGTAGTGGGATTAATGGGTCGTATGGTAGTTCTATTTGTAGTTTTTTAAGGAACCTCCATACTGTTCTCCATAGTGGCTGTATCAATTTATATTCCCACCAACAGTGCAAGAGTTTTCCCTTTTCTCCACACCCTCTCCAGCATTTATTGTTTCTAGATGTTTTGATGATGGCCATTCTGACTGGTGTGAGATGATATCACATTGTAGTTTTGATTTTCGTTTCTCTAATGATTAATGATGTTGAGCATTCTTTCATGTGTTTGTTGCCAATCTGTATATCTTCTTTGGAGAAATGTCTATTTGGGTCTTCTGCCCATTTTTGGATTGGGTTGTTTGTTTTTTTGTTATTGAGCTGCATGAGCTGCTTGTAAATTTTGGAGATGAATCCTTTGTCAGTTGCTTCATTTGCAAATATTTTCTCCCATTCTGAGGGCTGTCTTTTGGTCTTGTTTATGGTTTCCTTTGCTGTGCAAAAGCTTTTAAGTTTCATTAGATCCCATTTGTTTATTTTTGTTTTTACTTCCATTTCTCTAGGAGGTGGGTCAAAAAGGATCTTGCTGTGATTTATGTCATAGAGTGTTCTGCCTATGTTGTCTTCTAAGAGTTTTATAGTGTCTGGCCTTACATTTAGGTTTTTAATCCATTTTGAGCTTATTTTTGTATATGGTCTTATGGAGTGTTCTAATCTCATACTTTTACATGTACCTGTCCAGTTTTCCCAGCACCGCTTATTGAAGAGGCTGTCCTTTCTCCACTGTACATTCCTGCCTCCTTTATCAAAGATAAGGTGACCATATGTGCGTGGGTTTATCTCTGAGCTTTCTATCCTGTTCCATTGATCTATCTTTCTGTTTTTGTGCCAGTACCATACTGTCTTGTTTACTGTAGCTTTGTAGTATAGTCTGAAGTCAGGGAGCATGATTCCTCCAGCTACGTTTATCTTTCTCAAGATTGCTTTGGCTATTCAGGGTCTTTTGTGTTTCCATACAAATTGTGAAATTTTTTGTTCTTGTTCTGTGAAAAATGTCAGTGGTAGTTTGATAGGGATTGCATTGAATCTGTAGACTGCTTTGGGTAGTAGAGTCATTTTCACAATGTTGATTCTTCCAATCCAACAACATGGTGTATCTCTATATAAGCTTATTCTTAAAATGAGTACAAATAGCTGAATTCCCGTGCGTCTAGAGCAACTGTTAAATGGAAATTCTCTGAATAAATTTCTAAACAGAATGTACTCTTTATTAATGCTTCTTTAATAACACATGCTAATTTAAATTTATATACATATGTGTAATACTTAACAGTAATGGCAGCAGTTGTTTCAAACAGACTAACAAAATATTTTTTTCATGAAGGAGCATACTATTACTGGTATCATTTAGAACTGCTAACAAATAACAATAAAAAGCAGGCTTGAGAGACAGAGTCAAGATGGTGGAGTAGGAAGACCCTGAATCCCTGCATGTGTTTGAACTTAAATGACTATCATTTTAAACAAGTAGATATAGTTATAGGTCAATATATATATATGAACATCAAGGTAACCATAAATTAAAAACCTACAATAGATACACAAAAAAATAAAAAGAAAGGAACCTAAACGTAACATTAAAGAAAATCATCAAGCCACGAGGGAGTGGACTAGAAGAAGAAGAAAAGAATAGAGAAGAACCATAAAAACAACCAGAAAACAAATAACAAAATGGATATAAGTACATACTTATCAATAATTACTTTAAATGTCAATGGAGTAAATTCTCTAATCAAAAAACACAGGGTAGCCAATTGGATTTAAAAAAAAATCAAGACCCATCTATATGTTGCCTACAGAAGAGTCACTTCAGAGCTAAAGACACAGATAGACTGAAAGTGAAGGAATGGAAAAAGGCAACCCATGCAAATGGAAAAAAACAAACAAAAAAAGCTGGGGTAGCTATACCCATATCAGTCAAAATAGACTTTAAAACAAAGTCTGTAATAAAAGAGAAAGAACTGCTTTATATAATGATAAAGGGGTTGATCCAAGCAGAAGATATAACATAAATAAACATATGCACTTAATATAAGAGCACTTAAATATGAAAAGCAAATATTAACAGAGAAATTGACAGTAACACAATAATGGTAGAGGACTTTAATACCCCACTTACATCAATGGATTGATCATGCAGACAGAAAGTGAGTAAAGAAACAGCAGCCTTAAATGACACATTAGACCAGATGGACTTAACAGATATTTATAGGACATGCCATCCAAAATGAGCAGAATACAGACCTTCCACCCTTCACAAAAATTAACTCAAAAAGGATCACACACCTAAATATAAAATGCAAAACTATAAATCTCATAGGAAATAACAAAGGAGAAAACCTAGATGACTTGGCTATGGCGATGCCATTTTAGATACCACACCAAAGGCATAATCCATGAAAAAAAAACAAAAAACAGAACAAGCTAGACTTCATTAAAATTAAAAAGTTCTGCTCTGCAAAAGGCAATGTCAAGAGTATGAGTGTGTTTCATGTTTGGTAATTGCAATCACTGTTGCTATTTTTGTGGTCATCCATTTACAATGCTTGGTGTCAGTTTATTTATCTCTTGTAAAAATAAAATAGAGTGTGTGTGAAAAAAATTATGGGTAACACTAAGCAATGTGTTCTTTAATTTTTCATCAAGCACATAATAAAAATTTGAATATTGAATAAAAAACAATGTCAAGAGAATGATAATACAAACTACAATATGGGAAAAAATATTTGCTAGACACATCTGGTAAAAGACTATTGTCCAAAATATACAAAGAACTCTTAAAACTCAACAATAAGAAAACAAACAAACAAATAAAAAAAGAAAACAAACAACCCAATTTTAAAATGGGACAAAGACCTTAACAGACACCTCACCAAAGAAGTTATACAGATAGCAAATAAGCATATAAAAGGATGCTCCACATCATATGTCTTCAGGGAAATGCAAATTAAAATGAGACACCACTACACATCTACTAGAATGGCCAAAATCTGGAACAGTGACAGTACCAAATGCTGAAAAGGACGTGGAGCAACAGAAACTCTCATTCATTGCTGGTGGGAATATGAAATGGTACAGCCATGTTTTAAGACAGTTTGGTGGTCTCTTACAAAACTAAACAGATTCTTACCATATGATCCAGCAATTACACTCCTTGGTATTTACCCAGTGTAGTTGAAAACTTATGCGCCCACAAAAAAACCTGCACACAGATGTTTACAGCAGCTTTATTCATAACTGCCAAAACTGGGAAGCAACCAAGATGTCTTTTATAGTAGGTAAATGGATAAATAAACTGTGGTACATCCAGACAATGGAATATTATTCAGTGCTAAAAGGAAATGAGCTATCAAGCCATGAAAAGATATGGAGGAAACTTAAATGCTGTGAACTGTTAACAGCTCTTTAAAAATTGTCTTAAAAACAAAAGAGGAGAGAGTTCTGGAGATGAATGGTATTGATGGTTGCACAATAATTTGAATGTACTTAATACATACCTAACTGTTCACTGAAAAATGATTAAGATGATCAATTTTATATTATGTATTTTCCCACAATTTCTTAATTGAGGAAAAAATTAATTATATTTCTATATATTAGCAATGTATAATTGGAAGCCAAAATTTTAAAAACCAGTGCCATTTATAATAACTCCAAAAATATAAATACTTAGGCACTAAATCTAATAAAATATGTACAAGATCTAGATGCTGAAAACTATAAAACACTATTGAAAGAAGTCATAAAAGACCTAAGTAGAGACATACCATGCTCTGTGATTGGAAGATTCAACGTAAGATGTCTGTTCTCACCAAATTGACCTACATATTTAATGCAATACCAGTCAAAATCCTAGCAGAATTTTGTAGATGTAGAAAACTGACTGTAAGACTTATACAGAAGAACAAAAGAACCAGAATAACTAAAACAGCTTTGAATAAGAAGAATGAAGTTGGAGGATTTTAAGATTTATTTACAATAAAGCTACAGTGATGACAGTATTTGCAAAGGTGTAGTAACATAGGCCAATGTAACAGAATAGGCTTTCTCCTATAGGCAATATGAAAACATTTTAACCAGAGAAAAGAAGTTAGAAAAAAGAAGTATCACTAATAGAAATCTGGCAAAAGCAAACTGAAGAGAGTAAAATAGAAAACCTGCAGCAAGAAGGCTGATTGAGGTATTTATTTATGTTAGAGGCAAAACAGTCTAGTGGCATTGGGAAGACAAGGGAACTAAAAAGAAAAAAAAAAGTTCTGAAGGAAAAAAACAAATAAAACAAAAACATTCAAGCCTTGAAAAGGTAGGGGGTCAAAGATAACTTCAAAATTTCAAGACTGGAAGAGTAGGAGAATGCTGGTAGTTTTGATCAAAGTCATGATGTTGGAAATGCAAAGACTACATTAATAAAGATGAATAAGATTGGCAGTTAACAATTATGTTAATTTTGTATTTTCAATGTACTAGACATTGTGTTAAACACATGGTATTATCCCATCAATTCTGACTATAATCCTAAAAGATAGGTCCTAGTGATGTCATCCCGAATTGACATATGAAGTAGCTGACTCAGAGAAAAATATCCAGCCATTGCCAATGTTCACACATCTAGTAAGTGCAAGAATTAGGATTTGCACCTAGGAAGTCTGTTGCCAAAGATCACATTCTTAACCACTATATTCGATTGCCTCCTCAGAGATTTCAGAAATCATCTAAATCCATCTGCCTAATGAATACAGAAGAGGAAATGGAAGCCCAGAGAGGTTAAGAAGCTTTCTGAATATCATACAGTTAAGTGCCACATCCCAACCCAGAGCTGTCTCCTAGCTCCTTATCCCATGTCCTTTCAATACATTACTCATGACACGCACTTTATTTTGATGGAAAGTCTCATTTTTATTGAAGTATAGTTGATTTACAATGTTGTGTTAGTTTCTGGTGTACAGCAAAGTGATTCAGCCTATATATAGGCTTTTTTTTCATATTCTTTTCCATTATAGTTTATTACAAAATATTGAAGATAGTTCCCTTTACTATATGGTAAGACCTTGTTGTTTATCTATTTTATATATAGTAGTTTGTACCTGCTAATCCCAAACTCCTAATTTACGCCCCCCCCCTTTCCCTTTGGTCTGTTTTCTATGTCTGTGAGTCTGTTTCTGTTTTGTAAGTAAGTTCATTTGTATCACCTTTTTAGATTCCACATATAACTGATATCATATGATATTTGTCTTTCTCTGGAAAGTTTCTTTTTCCAGTGTTCACCTCTATAGCCTAGCGTTCCCAGAGATAAAACGATGCTATTCTTATATCTATAAAAGATGCTTTAAAATATGCTCAGTGTTCAATCTTCACACAAGGTAAATAATTGCGTTTTCCTGAATAAAAGGGAGTTTCTTTTTGCCTGAATCTTGGCATTATATTATTAATCTTTCCATTTAATTTTGCAGTATCATAAGTGCTAATCATTTAGTTTGTGGTTTTCATTTCATAAGGAAGAGAATGCTTAAACAATATTGTGTAGTCTGTGCTGCCATCTCGTGGTTATATTGTATTATTACACTATGATGAAGATTGCATTCCTGTCACCCACTTTCCACTAACGTGGAGTCCCCGCTCCCATCACTGTTGATTCTGTAACTCAGGAATGAAGTGGGAGGGGAATGAAAGAGGGCAGTGGGTTGGAAAGATGCTCTATCGGGGCTCTGGTAATTCTGGGAAACAGAAGAGAAAAGACCATTTATGAGTGAGAGCAAGGTTTTTTGGAGGGATAGCAAATGCCTCCTAGTGGCTGCTCTTGACATGGCCATGTTATATTGCATTTCCAATGCACCAAAGGATAGCTAGTGGGAAGTAGCCACATAGCACAGGGAGATCAGCTCGCTGCTTTGTGACCACCTGGAGGGTGGGATAGGGAGGGTGGCAGGGAGACGCAAGAGGGAGGGGATAAGGGGTTATATGTATACGTATAGCTGATTCACTTTGTTATACAGCAGCAACTAACACAACAATGTAAAGAAATTATACTTCAATAAAGACGTTAAAAAAAAAAAAAAGCAAATGAATTGTGTGCTTACTCTCTCCAGTCTTAGTTTCCCCATATACAAAAAAAGAGAAGGATGTAGGTAATCTAAGTGATCTCCAAAGATCTTTGCATATCAACATTCTATGACTCTACAATTTCCCACTCAGGATATTTTGCCTACTTGGCATCATGCAGACACAGGGGGAAATCTGTGGAGGCTTGGAATTCGTTATTGTTGTTGTCAGATGTTCTTGATCCAATATAAATAAGACCTCCACTTACCTTGTGTTTTCTCTTTGTAGGCAAAATAGCTGCATATCCCAAGATGAATATTGAGGACACAGCCCTGCTAGCCAAGTGTTCCCTTTGGCTCCCTGCCAAAGGAATAGAAACTGGCTGACGTTAGCAGAATGGAAGGAGAGTGAACAGGAGGCAATTTACGTGAGGGAGAGCTTCAACCTTTACAAAGCCTCCAGTGACCCTGTGATTATTTTGTTTCCTGGTAGTTACCACTTTCTAATTTTGACAGATGTGGTTTTCCGCTCTTTTCTTGAGAAACTTACTGGGTTTGCAAAGAAAGCACTAAAGGGATAAGGAGCAGATTCAGCAACAACAGAGACAGATGTCTTACTGTGATTGAATTGAAACCCCAAGACCTTCTGTGAGCCAACTCTTTGTATCCTAGGCCATCGCCTTATTTTTATTTTTATGCAGACTTAAAATTCATAACTAACAAATTTTAAACTGCGTTTACTCCTCCCTTAATGTTAACGTTGATATGGATAGTTGTTCTAGCAAAGATGATTCAATGAAGAGGTCAGATGGATTTGTGTCATTTCTACAGTGTTTCTACAGTGTGTCATTTCTGCAGGGCATGCTGATATGATTAAGTGATGGTGAGGACGCATATGACCTGCCAGACATTCGTGAAAAACATATGTCCCCCAGAATAGCTCCACTGCCTGCCTGACAGGTGGATGAAATTCTACTTTAGTGCTTCATTCCCTCAGCTCAAAGTATTGTTACAAGAAATACCCGCTTGCTGTCTTGCCTACCCTTCATCAGCTATCAATATTTCATTATGAGCTTAAAAGTTTAGTAGTCATCAAAAGTAGTCATGAGAGGAGCTTCAAGATGGTGGAAGAGTAAGACGCGGAGATCACCTTCCTCCCCACAAATACATCAGAAACACATCTGCACGTGGAACAACTCCTACAGAACATCTACTGAACGCTGGCAGAAGACCTCAGACCTCCCAAAAGGCAAGAAACTCCCCACGTACCTGGGTAGGGCAAAAGAAAAAAGAAAACACAGACAAAAGAATAGGGACGGGACCTGCACCAGTGGGAGGGAGCTGTGAAGGAGGAAAGGTTTCCACACACTAGGAAGCCCCTTCGTGGGCGGAGACTGCCGGGGGGCGGGGGGGGGGGAGCTTCGGAGCCATGGAGGAGAGCACAGCCACAGGGGTGCGGAGGGCAAAGCGGGGAGATTCCCGCACAGAGGATCGGTGCTGACCAGCACTCACCAGCCCGAGAGGCTTGTCTGCTCACCCGCCGGGGCGGGTGGGGGCTGGGAGCTGAGGCTCGGGCTTCGGAGGTCGGAGCGCAGGGAGAGGACTGGGGTTGGCAGCGTGAACACAGCCTGCAAGGGGTTAGTGCACCACAGCTAGCTGGGAGGGAGTCCGGGGAAAAGATCTGGAATTGCCTAAGAGGCAAGAAACTTTTTCTAGCCTCTTTGTTTCATGGTGCGTGAGGAGAGGGGATTAAGAGTGCCACCTAAACGAGCTCCAGAGATGGGCGCGAGCCGCGGCTATCATCGCGGACCCCAGAGACGGGCATGAGACTCCATGGCTGCTGCTGCCGCCACCAAGAATCCTGTGTGCAAGCACAGGTCACTATCTGCATCTCCCCTCCTGGGAGCCTGTGCAGCCCGCCACTGCCAGGGTCCCGTGATCCAGGGACAATTTCCCCGGGAGAATGCACGGCACGCCTCAGGCTGGTGCAACGTCATGCTGGCCAAGAAGAAGATACAATAATTGTAAATATTTATGCACCCAACACAGGAGCACCTCAATACGTAAGGCAAATACTAACAGCCACAAAATGGGAAATCAACAGTAACACAATCATAGTAGGGGACGTTAACACTCCACTTTCACCAATGGACAGATCAACCAAAATGAAAATCGATAAGGAAACACAAGCTTTAAATGATACATTAAACAATATGGACTTAATTGATATTTATAGGATATTCCATCCAAAAACAACAGGATATACTTTCTTCTCAAGTGCTCATAGAACATTTTCCAGGATAGATCATATCTTGGGTCACAAATCAAGCCTTGCTAAATTTAAGAAAATTGAAGTCATATCAAGTATCTTTTCCGACCACAACGCTATGAGACTAGATATCAATTACTGGAAAAAATCAGTAAAAAGTACAAACACATGGAGGCTAAACAATACACTACTTAAGAACCAAGAGATCACTGAAGAAATCAAAAAGGAAATCAAAAAATACCTAGAAACAAATGACAATGAAAACACAATGACCCAAAACCTATGGGATGCAGCAAAAGTGGTTCTAAGAGGAAAGTTTATAGCAATACAATCCTACCTTAAGAAACAAGTAACATCTCAAATAAACAACCTAACCTTACACCTAAAGCAATTAGAGAAAGAAGAACAAAAAAAAAAACCCCAAAGTTGGCAGAAGGAAAGAAATCATAAAGATCAGATCAGAAATAAATGAAAAAGAAATGAAGGAAACTATAGCAAAGATCAATAAAACTAAAAGCTGGTTCTTTGAGAAGATAAACAAAATTGATAAACCATTAGTGAGAATCATCAAGAAAAAAAGGAGAAGATTCAAATCAATAGAATTAGAAATGAAAAAGGAGAAGTAACAGTTGACACTGCAGAAATACAAAGGATCATGAGAGATTACTACAAGCAACTCTATGCCAATAAAATGGACAACCTGGAAGAAATGGACAAATTCTTAGATAAGCACAACCTTCTGAGACTCAACCAGGAAGAAATAGAAAACATGAACAGACCAATCACAAGCACTGAAATTGAAACTGTGATTAAAAATCTTCCAACAAACAAAAGCCCAGGATGTGATGGCTTCACAAACGAAACCTATCAAACATTTACAGAAGAGCTAACACCTATCCTTCTCAAACTCTTGCAAAATATAGCAGAAGGAGGAACACTCCCAAATGCATTCTATGAGGCCACCATCACCCTGATACCAAAACCAGACAAGGATGTCACAAAGAAAGAAAACTACAGGCCAATATCACTGATGAACATAGATGCAAAAATCCACAACAAAATACTAGCAAACTGAATCCAAGACCTTATTAAAAGGTTCATTCACCATGATCAAATGGGGTTTATCCCAGGAATGCAAGGATTCTTCAATATATGCAAATCAATCAATATGATAAACCATGTTAACAAATTGCAGATTAAAAACCATATGATCATCTCAATAGATGCAGAAAAACTTTCGACCAAATTCAACACCCATTTATGATAAAAACCCTCCAGAAAGTAGGCATTGAGGGAACTCACCTCAACATAATAAAAGCCATATAAGACAAATCCACAGCCAACATCATCCTCAATGGTGAAAAACTGAGACTATTTCCACTAAGATCAGGAACAAGACAAGCTTGTCCACTCTCACCACTATTATTCAACATAGTTTTGGAAATTTTAGCCACAGCAATCAGAGAAGAAAAGGAAATAAAAGGAATCCAAATTGGAAAATAAGAAGTAAAGCTGTCACTGTTTGTAGATGACATGATCTTATACATAGAGAATCCTAAAGATGCTACCAGAAAACTACTAGAGCTAATCAATGCATTTGGTAAAGTAGCAGGATGCAAAATTAATGCACAGAAATCTCTTGCATTCCTATACACTAATGATGAAAAATCTGAAAGAGAAATTCAGGAAACACTCCCATTTACCATTGCAACAAAAAGAATAAAATATCTAGGAATAAACCTACCTAAGGAGACAAAAGACCTGTATCCAGAAAACTATAAGACACTGATGAAAGAAATTAAAGATGATACAAACAGATGGAGAGATATACCATGTTCTTGGATTGGAAGAATCAACATTGTGAAAATGACTCTACTACCCAAAGCAATCTACAAATTCAATGCAATCCCTATCAAACTACCACTGGCATTTTTCACAGAACTAGAACAAAAAATTTCACCATTTGTATGGAAACTCAAAAAACCCCGAATAGCCAAAGCAATCTTGGGAAAGAAAAACGGAGCTGGAGGAATCAGCTCCTGGACTTCAGACCATACTACAAAGGTACAGTAATCAAGACAGTATGGTACTGGCACAAAAACAGAAATGTAGATCAAGGGAACAAGATAGAAAGCCCAGAGATAAACCCAAACACATATGGTCACCTTATTTTTGATTAAGGAGGCAAGAATATACAATGGAGAAAAGAAAGCCTCTTTAATAAGTGGTGCTAGGAAAACTGGACAGCTACATGTAAAACAATGAAATTAGAACACTCCCTAACACCATACACAAAAATAAACTCAAAATGGATTAAAGACCTAAATGTAAGGCCCGCCACTATAAAACTCTTAGGAGAAAACATCGGCAGAACACTCTATGACATAAATCACAGCAAGATCCTTTTTGACCCACCTCCCAGAGTAATGGAAATAAAAACAAAAATAAACAAATGGGACCTAATGAAATTTAAAAGCTTTTGCATAGTAAAGGAAAACATAAACAAGACGAAAAGACACCCCTCAGAATGGGAGAAAATATTTGAAAAGGAAGCAACTGACAAAGGATTCATCTCCAAAATTTACAAGCAGCTCATGCAGCTCAATATGAAAAAAACAAACAACCCAATCCAAAAATGGGCAGAAGACCTAAACAGACATTTCTCCAAAGAAGATATACACATTGCCAACAAACACATGAAAGAATGCTCAACATCATTAATCATTAAAGAAATGCAGATCTAAGCTACAATGAGGTATCATCTCACACCAATCAGAATGGCCATCATCAAAAAATCTAAAAACAATAAATGCTGGAGAGGGCGTGGAGAAAAGGGAACCCTCTTGCACTGTTAGTGGGAATGTAAATTGATACAGCCACTATGGAGAACAGGATGGCGGTTCCTTAAAGAACTGAAAATAGAACTACCATCCGACCCAGCAATCCCACTACTGGGCATATACCCTGAGAAAACCATAATTCAAAAAGAGTCATGTACCACAATGTTCATTAGAGCTCTATTTACAATAGCCAGGACATGGAAACAACTTAATTGTCCATCAACAGATGAATGGATAAAGAAGAGGTGGCACATATATACAAATGGAATATTACTCAGCCATAATAAGAAACGAAATTGAGTTATTTGTAATGAGGTGGATGGACCTAGAGTCTGTCATACAGAGTGAAGTAAGTCAGAAAGAGAAAAAAAAATACCTTATGTTAACAGACATATATGGAATCAAAAAAAGAAAAAAGTCATGAAGAGCCTAGGCGCAGGACAGGAATAAATACGCAGACCTACTAGAGAATGGACTTGAGGACATGGGGAGAGGGAAGAGTAAGCTGGGACAAAGTGAGAGAGTGGCATGGACATATATACACTACCAAATGTAAAACCGATATCTAGTGGGAAGCAGCCGCATGGCACAGGGGGATCAGCTCGGTGCTTTGTGACCACCTAGAGGGGTGGTTTAGACAGAGTGGGAGGGAGACGCAAGAGGAAGGAGATATGGGGATGTATGTATATGTATAGATGATTCACTTTGTTATAAAGCAGAAAGTAACACACCATTGTAAAGCAATTATACTCCAATAAAGATGTTAAAAAGAAAAAAGTAGTCATGAGATGCTAAGGTATAGAATTTTGATACGGAGGATTTGTAAAGCATAGATTAACTGATAAATCAGAATTTCCCAAACTGGGTGCTCTGGAGGAGCACTTTTTTTGAGGAATATTAGTAAGTCTGGTGGATTTTTTTTTTTTTTTTTTTATGGAGATCTGAGGTCAACCTAGCTTGGGAAACACACAATTCAGCAGAACTAAACAGGATTTTTTCTGATGCTTTTAATGTAACAAATATTTATTAAACACTGATTATATGCCAAAAATGGTTACAAGTGTTTAGGATACCCCAGGGAACAAAACAGACAAAGAATGCTTCCTTGTAAAGCTTACATTCTAGCATGATTAGACAGAGAATGAATAATAACTATAATAAGTAAATTGTATAAAACATGCTAAGTGGAGTATATGGTAGATTGGTAACAGGTGTTTGAAGGAAAGGGCGCATACTGCATTTTTTAAAGGGGGGTTAGGGTATACTTCATTGAATAAACGATATTTGAGCAAAGATTTAAATTTGTTAAAGGAGTTAGTCATATAGATCCTTGGGTGGGTCAGAATCTATATAATGGGTGGGTCAGGCAAGTGTGACAATCTGTGCAAAGACCCTGCTGTGGGAGTGTGTTTGGTGTGTTCCAGGAACCACAGAGGCCAGTATTTCTACAGCCAGTGGTGGGGGAGGGAACAGTGGAGAAGGCAAGGAAGAGTTGGGAACTGTAGATTAGGTAAGGCTTTCCTAGCCTTTGTAAAGACTTTTCAAATTGAAGAAAAGGAGAAGCCATTGCAGAGTTTTGAAGAGAGGAGTTACTTGACCTGACTTATATTTTTAAAGGATCGCTGGTGGCTGTGTTGAGCATTAGCTGAAACAAGGCAAGGGAACAAGCAAGGAGACAGGCCACCACCGCAATAATTCAAGCAACAGATGATGATGACTAAAAGGCCAGGGTAGTAGCTGAGATGCTCGTGAGAAGCACTTGGATCCTGGTTGTATTTTTAAGGTGAACTGGACAAGGAATGTCAGAGACAGGAGTCAAGAACGGACAGTGTTGTTATCAGTTGAGATAGAGAAGGCTATTGGTGGGCTGGGGGGAGTGATATTAACAAACTTACTTTTGGACATGTTGAGCTTGAGATACTTATCAGACATCCAAGTAAGCAGGCAGTTGGATATGCGTCTTAGTCTGTTTGGGCCGCTATCACACTATACCACACACTGGGCCGTTTATAAACAACAGAAATTTATTTCTCACAGTTCATGTCCAAGATCAGGGTGACAGTTTGGTCAGACGAGGGCTGTGTTCCAGGTTGCAGACTTCTTGTTTTATCCTCACATGGTGGAAGGGGTGAGAGATCTTTCTGGGGCCTCTTTTATGAGACCATTCATCCCATTTTTGAGGGCTTCATCCTAATCACCTCCCAAAGCCTCCACCTACTAAAACCATCACCTTTGAGGGTTAAGATTTCAGCATTTGTATTTGGGGGACACAAATATTGAGACCATAGGAATATGAGATGGAATTCTGCGAGAAAAGCCTGGACTGATTATATAATTTGGGAGTGTATGTACAGTTCTTAAAGCCTTGAGACTGGCTGAGATCACAGAATGAGTGAGTTGGTAGGAAAGAAGATACTAAAGTACTGCAGTGCTGAGCACAGGGCCATTCGAGTACTGCGAAATCTGTTAGAGGAAGGGAGATGAGATAATAGAACCGAGCAGGAATGAGGAAGATGTAAGAGGAAAACAGGCAAGTCCAGTATCCCAGAGGGCAGGTGAAGAAAATATTTCAAGTAGAGAGAGCTCAGGTGTGTCACTGTTGCCAGCAGATCTAGTAAGATAAGCACTGAGGCTAGACCATTGACCTCACATCCTCCCCTTTGCTGAAGGAGGAGAGCATTTTCACTGAACCGTGTGATGTGAACTGTGAATCCCCAACCTAGACTGGGGACTCACAGTTGGCAAATTATGCCCTGTGGGCTGTATCCATCCCACCAAATGGTTTTTACAGTGTTTAATTGGGGGAGAAAGAGAAGATTTCATGATACATGAAAACTCTATGAAATTCAAATGTCAACAAACAAATTTTATTGGTAAACAGCCACACACAAAAATTTTTTTTGTATAGTGTTTCCCAGACTCACTTGGCACAGAACGTTTTTTCACAAAACATCTCCAGTGTAGCCAAGAACTACTTTGGGAAATGTTGGCGTAGATCCTGGTACTTAATGAAGAGAACAGGCCCAGGTAGCAGAGAGTGCTCGGGTCAAGTGTCAGGGCCCTGGATCTCATGAGATCACTAGGGTAGAAAACAAACTTTGACCATGGTGGCATCCTCCAGAAGTAGCTTAAGACCAGCAACTTTCCTCACGTTTCTTCTATTGACTGGTTCTTTGCAGAAGAGGAAAGCTTACTGGCCCAGAAAGACATGAAAAAAAAAATGCTCAAATTTCTCTAGCCATTAGGGACATTAAACTTAAAACTACAACATTGATTGGATTGGGTAACATTTAAAAGCCTGATAAGATTAATGTTAAAAAAAATTTTTAAGAAATGAGGGCTCTCATTCACTTCTAATGGGGCTGTAAATTGGTACAGTCATGTTTAGGACCATTATGGTAGTTTCCTATAAATTTGAAGATGTGAAAATGCTTCAGCTTAGAAGTTTTACTCCTAGATACTTACCCTAGAGAAACTGTTATGTATGAGAACAAGAAAATATTGACAAAAATTCACTGCAGGTTTGCTTATAATAGATTGTTTATCATTGAAAAATAAGAAATAATGCCCATCAGCAAAAGAATAAATAAAATGTTAGTTATCTACACGGTGAGATACTATATGGCACTCAAAAATTAACTAGGACTGCAACTATCAACACAATAAATCTAAGCATAATGTGGAGAGGAAAAGTATGTTGCAGAGGTAAAAGTATAATTTAACACCATTTTCATTAAACTTTCTGAAATATGCAAAAAATCTGTACATAATATACATAATAGTATAACTGTATACAATGATAAACACTAAATAGGGGATCAAGAGAGAGGTAAGTATTATTACATCATTCTGTATATTTGTAATATTTTAATATTTTATATTAAACACATATTTTAAAGAGGAAAGACATGCCAAAGAAACATAGGAGGAGATGCATGGGCCAAGAGAAGAGATAACCCAAATCAAAATAAATTAACACCATCAAGCAATAACACAGGATATGAGGTGTCAAGGAGACAAATCAATTCGAGAAAATTTAAGAATTCCTTCACAGTATATCCCTGGGAAGAAAACAGCATTCTTCTTAAGTCCTAGTAAACAGGTCAGCTGTCGCTGGATTGCTCACCCTGTGCTTTTTCAGTTGGAGAAACTGAATTTCACTAACCTGCCCATTCACTGGTACTTTGCATACATGGAGGGAATATTTCTACTCGATGTGTGCAAAGTACTTTTAGGAGCTGATGTGGCCATAATTTAATTCCTTACCCACTGCCCAAGACTAATTTCTTTTTTTATTTATCTGGCTGCTCACCACATTAAACCTTAAATTGAACTACTTTTTATATCAATGGAATAAACCATCATCTTAAAATATGGTTATTTATTTGATAAAATAATAATTTAAGTTTGTTTGTATCCTGGCAATCTGTACGCATTTGGAGAGGGAAAGATTCCTTTCTGGATTAAAAAAAACAGCCATGAGATAAAGGAAAGGATCTTTAAAACTATAACTAAAATTAAACTAATCATCTTTATTCTCATTAAGCATATTATTTTGCGGAGTCATTAAATATATTCAAATGATATTGTGTTGGATTAAGGGGACTTAATGCCTAATCTCACTTCTTTGTCTGCGGAGGACTGCAGCTGGGAGTTTATTGAGTAGGGGATCAAGCATCCCACTAAGAACCTTCCCTGGAAAGAGGGACTAAAGGATGGAAACAAAATGAAAAAATCTGCTTTGTTTTTCTTAAATTGCTGGTGATCGAGACAGATGTTTGCCTGTAAATGATGTCAATCCATTTAACCTACTAAAACAAAAGACACAGTATTGAAAACAATGTCTCTCTTTTTTCCTTGATACCTTTTTACCTGGCACTCTAATTACTTTTTTTTTTTTTTTTAGTGACTCACTCCTGCCACCTCATCTCACATTTGCTCTTCCCACCCTTTTCTGACTAGATTTTGATTGCTGATGTCTGATTTACATTATCTCAATTCTTTTTTTTTTAGAAGATGTTGGGGGTAGGAGTTTATTAATTAATTTATTTATTTTTGCTGTGTTGGGTCTTCGTTTCTGTGCGAGGGCTTTCTCTAGTGGCAAGCGGGGGCCCCTCTTCATTGCGGTGCACGGGCCTCTTACTATCGCGGCCTCTCTTGTTGCGGAGCACAGGCTCCAGACGCGCAGGCTCAGTAGTTGTGGCTCACGGGACTAGTTGCCCCGCGGCATGTGGGATCCTCCCAGACCAGGGCTCGAACCAGTGTCCCCTGCATTGGCAGGCAGACCCTCAACGACTGCGCCACCAGGGAAGCCCCTCTAATTACTTTTTAAAAGACACGTGAAGAAGCAATATTGGTAATAGCGTTGGTTGCATCCATCTACATTCCTTTCTTTCGGCAGAGGTGATCCCGGCTTCCCAGTTGGTCTTCGTCACCTGCATCTGGATCACACTGATGTCAAATGCTTGTGCTGCTGGTGAAATCAAGAAGCCCCACCAGCGCTGCTTCTCTTCAGTGAAGCCGACCCGGTAAGATATCCATAGTGTAGTCCCAGTTTCTCTCACCACCTGCCTCAGAACTATATCTTTAATGGTAGCACGTATTTGTGGCAGTGATTGTCTCTAGAGATAGCATTCAACCATCAAAATAAATCACCTCTAATTAGCATAGAAAGAGAAGAGTCTGGGGTTTCTGCTGGCGCTTGCTTGCTTATTTTTGGAGAAAACAGTTAAAGGGCTCATGTATGAATCTTCTTTCAAGGATTGTATTTCTCCAATGAGTAATGCATTTATTATCAATAACAACATGAGTTTAATGTTCCTTCAAAATTTTTTGAGTAGAAATTAGTCTAAGCACCAATTTCTAATGTCAAGTTCTTGCAGAGTGTATAGTTCTGTATATCGATGAGACAGTACTGAAAGACATTAAAGCCATTTGTTGTTTTTTAAAATTCATTTTCCATTTTGAAAATCATCTTTGAAATATCATCCTGAATGTCAATACATCATCATTATTATCTTATCAATAATCAGAGTATGTTTGGACCTGCTAGTGAAGTGGCATAGCTCTCTACTAGAATGACCAGTTCATCCTGATTTGCCTGGGGTTCCATGGATTTTAGCACTAGAAGTCCCAGGAACCCCCTCAGTCGCAGACAAACTAGAACGATTAGTCACCCTACTACCCTTTAATAACCAAGAAATGACCTCCTGTTGTAGGGAAAGTCTTTCCTTTTCACCAAGCACAAGATTCCCAAAAAGACCCAGTAGGAGAAATTGAGGAATAAAGGTGAGTGATATCACCCAGCCAACCTTAGCGATCAGTGAGGTAACTTTTGTTTCAGTCAGATTGCCCTCACATCTTGGATATTTATGAAGCACTCACTATAACATCAGGAAAGAACATAAAAATTTAATAAATCCTTCTGAAGCCTCAGGTTTAATGACCAAAAACAAAAGAGGTATGGGGGGAGGGGAGGAGAGGTCACTAGATACCTAATTCCTGCTCTGCTCTTAAAAATCAAGGACCCACCTCCCACACTTCCCTTCCAGGCTTCTGCTCCCACACGCAGATCTGAGATGCTATGAAATCTTGCCCAGTTTGAACACGTTGAGTCTTCTTCAAGGCAATTGGGCAAGCAATATTTGGGAAATGTGGGGCTATACAACCAAACTGTATGTTTTTTCAGATTGCTTATAACATCTAGTATATTTTAGTAGTATATTTTATCTAATTTTGAAACAAATAGAGACTGCTTAAAATATCATCTACAACTGAAACAATAGGAAGTTTGTCCAGTTTGTTTGGTGGATGTGCAGATAAGAAGGGATATGGTCATAGGAACTCCTCAATCTCACCAGCACACTCTCGGTGGAAGAGTTGCTGCAGAAAAACCTACCATGTGTATTTTTTAGGTGTCATTTAAGGGACAAGAGGAGAACATCTGTTCTTTGTGGTGGGGTGGGAATTTCTCTCTTATGATAGGTGTCTCATTTTTAGAATCTATTTAAATGAAGAGGTAACCCCGGGCTTCCTACTCCATGGGGCCAAGCATGTTTGTTTTCACTTCTCTATAACCTAAGTGAGGTACCCCTTTCAGCGATAAGCTACAACATGATTCATTAAAATTTATATCTGCTTCTTTTGTTCTTCAAAGAAAAATCCTCTAGGACACTAGGGATTGCATAAAACATAGACCCTAGTTCAGAAGCAGCCACTTAGGATGAAAGTCAGGCATTTTCCCCAGTGAACAGAATAATTCAGCCAGCCTGTTTCTGAGCTGTCGCTCAGCACTCTCCCATGAAGATTTTAAGGCATTTTGACAAAAATACTGAAATTACTGTATAGGACAGTTTCTAGAGTAAAGAGCCCAGGATACATTAGACCTAAATATATGAATAAATGCTGTGAGGTTCTTTGCCCTACACACAATCTGATTATCGGTAATTAAATAAGTAATGAATGAATGAATGAACAATCCACTCTGTCATAATGCAAGAGAACTAATAGAATGAACATGGAAGAAAGGCCTGATCTTTCTTTGAAAATTAGGAAGTATATCTTTATATATTAACTCACATTTATGTACATTATTTTGAGCCAGTTTTCCTACAATCAGGCCCTTAAGTCCTTTCCTATTATCCTTTTTCATTCAGAATATAATCTTACTTTTTGTCCAAAGATTCCCTTTTTTATCGAAGTGTCTTAAAAATCTTTCATCCAAACATTTCCTTTATTTCTTAAAGACAAAATGGGGGAGAGGAGGAGTTGGTGAATAAATTAAGTATGGCAGGGGAAAATGTTCCTGTTTTGCCTAGGGGAGAGATTTGGCTCTCAAGGGATGCAAAGGGGATTAGGCATCTAGACTCACTGAGTATTTATTCATTCTTTCAACAATCGTACTGAGTGCCTTTTTTATGACAAGTACTGGGTTGAGAGTTAAGAACAACACACTGTCTCTGGCTTTAAGAATAATCAGCAGAGTGCCAATGTCTGTGCAAAATGGCTTGCAAGAGCCAATTGTTAAATTTTAAGGCTGTTAAATATAAGCATTATTAAAAATTAAATTATATAAATATACAATTAAATAAATTATTTTTAAAACGAAGGTAATAAATACTTAAAACTCACCACTTCCTAACTACTTTACTACATGTCGCTATTGTTCTCCATTATTTATATCTATTTATGTCTGGTAGAAATACTACGCTATACTGTACTATACTATCCTATAAACTGTAGTATACTATAATACACAAAACTATACTATACTATACTACACTATGGGCTACACACACCTCTGTCATATCTGTAGCTTGAAATCAGCTATGGTGGCAGTATTTACATCATGGAAATCAACAAACACTATAAATAGGGCTTTTTTTTTCCAGGGGAGCCACTTAAACATTTACCAGCACATCCAGGAACCTAATGTAGAAGCCAAGAGGGTCCTAGAGATTGCCAATTCAACTGCTACTGCAAATAACAAAGGGAGTGGCAGAGACTGTGGCAACTACAGGCTATATGCTCCTCTGGGGGCAGAGGCTGGTCAGGTCAAGACTTCTTATAAGACAACTTGAGCCTGGTATTGCCAGATTTTCTGATTTTTCAAGAGAAAAATTCAGATTTTCCTGTGAAATTTTCCACTTTAATACACCATATGGGCTATCCAAAAAATGTCTGCAAACCAGCTCCTAATCTGGTCCAGTTTCTTCATTTCACAGATGAGGAAACTGAGACCTCACTGAGCTCATGATCTGATAGAGACACAAGTTAAATCATGGAAACTGTCGTGTCTCAAGTGGGGCACTCTCTCTGGCTGGCTCTTCCACAGAAATGCTCGTCCGTGTAGATTTTTCCTTTATAAGAAACGGGCTGTTGACTAAAGTCAAGTGTGTATTCCCAGAGTCATGAGTTCAAGGGCAGTTCAGTCGAAGCCACAAGATTCACTCCGTATAATGCACCATGTCCTCTCTAAGAAGTCTCAAAAGCATCAGGGACCTAAAAATAAACATTGGATCCAGAATTATCAAGGTTTTCTTTGTGATCAAAAATTGGATCAACTGATTTTCCTTCCGACTACTTTACTGCATTCCTTGGATTGGCATCAAAGGATGTGAATTATCTTCGTAGCTCTCAAAATCAGCTTCTAAACGGGCTTTACAAGTATATTGCTACACACAAAGTATAAACATTTCTATTTCATTCTATTCTTAGCAGCATTGGGTACTAAAATTTTTTGTTTTCTGCTCATTTAATAGGTATAAAATGGCATTCGTACTTTTAATTGTTATCTCACTGTTAACTCTCTAGATTAAATATTTTTTAATATGTTTCTTAATTATAGCCTCTCTTGGGTAAATAGTCTATTTAATCAGGCCTAGTCGTTTCCAAGTCCTGATCCTAGTAAACTAATCAACTATATAGGCCCTTGGGAAAGCAGTTTGGTAAAGCAACCAGCTGAGTATGACTCAGTTAAAATGAGTTGTTGTCTTTCCACTGACTAAACACCAATGTATCAGAATGAGTTGGATGTATTTGCTTTTCCTCAAGCAGTTCTGGTACTTTTTAATTCTCTGCCTAGTATATCCTCCTCAAAGACCCCTTTATTTCCCTGAAACCACTCAAAATCCAGCCCTTCCTTCCCCCTGAACCCACACTTTCTTAGTGACAAAATTATAGTAAAGTTTCTGATATTGACAAGAAGGGGGAACATAAAAATATGGTTCCTTTGTTTCATCCAGAAAGAAAAAGGTTCTAACTCAAAAAGAAAAATGATAACTATTACCGAGCCTTACCTGTTGTTTCTCAAACAATGTTCATAATCTTTCTTTGTGGGGAAAGAATAAGAATGCTGTAATGATTAAGAATGCTATAAAGATTAAGAATGCTGTAATGATGCAAGACTCTTCCATGAGTTGAGATTTCTTTGTTCTATCCCATTGGCACCTAGCCTTCTAGAAGACCCTCTCCTCAGACAGAAGTCATCCAAAAGATTTCTTTCAGTAACTACTAAAAACAAAATCATTTTTTCTAGGAAAGGGAAGAGGGCAGAAGACAAAGGGACTTAAAATTATACGTATATGGAATCAGGCCAGAAAGCTCTGAGCTAAATCTGATCCTCTGTCATAAATTAATCCCCTTATTAAGCATATTTACTTTTCTTGCCTTTGTTCTATTTCAGTCTTCATTTTATTAACCTTTCTATATATGTCTTTTTTTTAATAAGCCAGAGGTCTTCAAATAGGGCACTTATACTCCTAGAGTATAATGTTCCCCTTAGGGTACATGCAAGCTATCAGAGGGGCACGTGGGCATGGATAGTTTTAAAATAATTATTTCTGGATCTCTGACTTCCCCTGACCTCTTTCCTAAAACGGATCCTCCTGAAAACTTGCCTGCAATCTCCTCTGTAGCCTCCCTTTAATGATTGCTCTGTCCCATTTGGCAAAATAAAGGCATGCCTCTCCCTCTTCCTGAATCTTAACTATGTGTATTACACCAGTGTATAAAATCCTCCCAGGTACAAAGAAGCCTTTACAGATATTGTTGTTGAGGTAATGGATGACTTTAGTTTAAATAACACATCCTTTTCCAAACTGCGTGATTTTCTTTTTTCTTTTCTTTTCTTTTTTTTTGTGTTCATCAATATTGAAGTAATAACCTAATTAATTTGTCAGGTTACAAATCATTAGAAATAATTGGTGATAGACCACACGTGAATTTTGGAAAATAAGAAGGAATTTAAATAATTAAGTTACATTCCTGAAACAAAATTTCTTGCAATTCCATGTACTTACATATATATCAACAAAGTTTTTCAATATTTTCATCTATAGAAGTGAAAAGTAGGATCAGGAAATGTAAATCAAAACTACAATGAGATATCACCTCATACCTATTAGAAAGGCTTTATCAGAAAGACAAGAAATAACAAGTGCAATAAGTAATATCCATATACAGATACACAAAATAGGGAAAATGTACCATCACTTTATTAAGAAATACTTTTCCTATAAAATTTAATTCATAATTTTAATAAGTATTTATCAACATTTATATGCATTATGTTTTGCTCCATTTGCAATAGTCACAGAGGCTAAAAAAGATGATTTCAATATGTATACATATATTCTTGCAAAGAAGTATGATGGGGTGATAAAATTCAATGAAGGAAATATTGGATTGGCCAAAAAGTTCATTCGGCTTTTTCCGTAACATCTTACGGAAAAACCCGAATGAACTTTCAAATAAAATGGAAATAAAATAAAATACAAATTCCAAGAAAACAAGGAATGAGATAAAACTTCTGGTTTTTAAAGAGGAGTTTATTCATGTATTTTAAAATGCATAAAGTGGGTATTTTAGGTTCATTGGATACATTAAAAGGAGGAATATGTTTTATTTTAAATTATTATCAATATTTAAGTAATTTTAACTTTTATGATGAAAAAATTGTAGGTGTCTACTTAAATATGTGTGAGGTTTTCAAAATTCTTTTAGAGGGTATCTAAGTCACATAAACCTCTTTGAGAAGTAGATGTATAAATATTTTGAGAAGTAGATGTATAAATAAAGTCAAAAATAAATAAAGATGGGACATCTCACTGTACATCAGAAGAGCCCTCAGGTAAAAAAAGGTGTGTGTGATTTCAGGTACTGCCAAGAGTGCCTTTCATAGCAGGCTGCATGTTCATTGTTCTGGGGATTCTTAATTAAGATTTATCCCTACCAATCTCATGGAGGGGTATGCTTTTGAAAAGAGTATTAGAGATTGCCGTTTTGTTGTGTATATTACTGAAGAAGTTCACAAATTTCCATGAATTTCCACCCAAGGTTACATGCCACTTTTCATAAAATAATAACAACTAGCTAGCTTTTATAAAATGTCTGCTATTTTCCAGACCAGTAGTTCTCCAGAGAAATTGTTATAAATGCAAATTCTCATACCCTAAAACTGTGGAATCAGAAACTCTGGGCATGGGCCCCAGCAAGCCTGGTGATTCAGATGCACCCCAAAGATAGTATTTACAAAACATCTGGTAGGGGGCCTTGAACACAGTAGGCATTTAATAAAAGTTAGCTGCTATTACTTTTTCAATAAATGGTTCATCCTAGCTCCCTGAAAGAAGTTTTCTAGTTAAGAGATCCTTGGAAGAAATAGTTCTATGTGTTCAATTATTCATAGGATAAAATGACTTATGTTTAAAATCAAACTCATTTATCTTCTACTCAAAACAGATTTGTTCCTCCAACTTCGCCATTTCTATTAATGGCAAAAATACATACATAAATCTCTGAGGGTTTCAGCCAGAAACTTCTGTATTTAAAGACCATACTAGATGATCTGAGGTGCCCATAAGCCTGGACATATTTCTTAAACGAGCCGCTTCAGGATGTGAAATTCCTACAATCAAAGTCACTTTATTGAGTTAGGAAATTGCGTCCATGAGTCTTATGTTAAAATTTTACGTGTGTTTCCTGAAGAAGACATGTATCAATGCAAAAGTCAGTCAGGAATTCAGAGTAACTAGAATTCACCTAGAAGACCCCTCAGTGTCTTGTGTTATTGCTGCTGCTGACAGTGATGACGGCGATGGTGACAGGAACGTTCTTCTGGAAGAGGCAGTGAACTAGGTCTCGGGCACTGGGGATGAGGAGACAGCAGCATGTCACATACAGAGGAGCTGTGTGCGCTTCCACAGCTATTCTGCCGCCACTCTTAGAATACGTCTGGGAGGTATGTGTCACAGCACAGGAAATGAGTCAGGGAGGCCCAGTAACTTGCCAGAGTTCAAAGACCCAGGGAGGAACGGGCTTCACTCCCAGATCAGGACTCCACACACGCGGGAGAGGCCACACACTTTGCCTTTGCCCTAGAAAACTGCAGATGAAAATAGGCTGCACCTGCTTCACAGCTGGACCTGACCTTAGGTCCAGTCAGCTGTCAGATCATCCATTTTTCCCTGGGATTCCTCTCCATCCATGCCCATCGCCTTCTCTCAGGTTCCAGAACCTGCCATAGGGGTACTTCCTCTAATCTCAACCAGCACCCATAATTTTTGCACATTCTGTCTTTGTAAAACACTATTTTCATCAGTCTACAATTTTTCATGTGTTTTTTTTTTTACTGTCTTAGTGCAAGAGGTAGTTTAACTTCAGTGACTCTAAGAATCACTTAGGTAGCATATTGAATGCAGATGCCTAGGCCCTGTTTCCTCTGGTTCTGGTTTAGCTGATCTGGGTTGGGGTCCGTGGATCTGAATCTTGATCACCTCCACCCAGGTGCTAGTAACCAGGTTTTCCTACTATAACCCACATTCTGAGAAACATTGCCTGTCAGGATCACATCCAAACTCAGTTTATCATCTAAGGTGCTCCAAGATTTGCTTACCTGCCCCACCCTTGGATACTAAACAGTAAATGCTGGCAGATCTTTGGCTATATGTAATATGAACTGAGAAAATGAGCTTTTATGTGTATATTTTAGAGCATGTCATGTTGCACACAGAAAGCTAACCTAAATCAAAATATCCAGAAGCATATGTATCTCAGAAGCATTTTTCTCCCTTGGAGGTACAGCAAACAAGAAACTAGAATGAGGAATGATGACAGTGCCAAAGTGTGGCCCCTGAGGTATAAGCAACTTCTCTATATAGAGGACCAGAATTCTGCAGTGAGACCTGGATTTGGAGGTGAGTACTATCTTTACAAAACTCAGTCATTTTGACAGTCCATTGCACTGTCAAAAAATTGAGTTGAAAATTTGAAGGAATTAAGACCAAAACACAAGACCACCAATTTAAAAACACCAAAAAACCTTTTACAATGATCTTCTCTTGAATAAGAACAGTTGATAATTTATGCATTTTAAATTAACCAAAAAGACTCATTTTTTTCTATATACATTATCATAGTGTGTTTAATAAATAGTGTGTGTTCAAAAATAGTGAATGTATATACATTGCCCATACAGCAACATATTGTTTTAATTAAAATTTGTTAAGTTGGGTTATATGATAATATTCATAAAGTCTTGTTGAACATTCTTATGATCTGCAGTGCCTGCCTTTTGTTGAAGAACTAGTCTGCTAAACGCCACGGCTTCCCTCGAACCACCTCTGCTGAGGATTTTTCCTTTATTTACTCCTAGCAACAGAAAGTGATCAAAATGTTGGAATGCCCTTTAATGCACTGTGCTAAGCCCTTTAATGCACTGTCTCGTTCCACGCTCACAGTGACCCTATGAAGTAGGCGTTATCATGATCCCTAATATTCCAATGTGGAAACTGGGGCTTAGAGAAGTCAAGAAATTTTCTCAAGGCCATGAAAAAACCAGTAAGTGGTGGAACCAAGTTGCAATGGCTGATGAGAACAGAAGCAAACCACATTAGAAGGATACACTTGTAAGAAAGCCTTTCCTCCCGTCAGATTGTTTACTGTGCATGTAGTTGCATCACTGAGGGTACCAAGTTTCCCAGAGATGCACAGGATGTGGTAACATCCACAAGGTAAACTGAACTCTCCGTCTTACTGCTAAATCCATCCTGACCCTCCTGTCATTGACCTAAGGTCTCCCATACCTCTCCCACCTCCCACTCAACTTTTCATGCTAGAGCTATGGAGGTGAGAGAAGTGAGCGTGGTGGTGAGGAGGCAGGATCCCCCAGCAGTAGAACAGGTACCGCTTTTCGATAAATAACCAATGCTTCAAGTACTCAGCGTGGGGTGAGGAGAACTTGATACTCATCATGTTGTGGTTATGACAAAGGGAAGCACAACAGGCGTGTAGGTACCCTAGAAAACTCATTTGTTAACAGGGAAAATTTAAAAGTACATCAGGTAGCTGTTATGTTGAGGGTTGTTTGGTTTTTGTTCTCATTTCCTGGAATCCATTGGGTCGCAGTTCTAAGGGTATGGTTTTGATTTCATTAGGTTAGTGATGCAAACTTTAGCAAGCATCAGAGTCACCTGGGGGCTCCTTAACAGCCAGGTTACTGGGCCTCCCCCACAGAGGTTTCGATTCAGTAGATTTGAGTGGCGTCACCAATTGTCACGTCTTATAAGTTCCTTGGTGATGCTGATCCGAGATCACATGTGATAACTACTGAATTAGATTATCAGCATCAGATTAAATCATGGTGAGTAGAATTTGTTTGTTTTCCAGAGCATTTCTCACACTTATTGAACCTAATTTAAGATTTTTAGAAGCCTCAAAATCAATCAGGTTTAAAGATGTGTGCGTTTCTGTTGTTTTGGTTTTTTTTTAATTATAGGTCTATTTTTTTAATCTTTTGTTTTTTTTTTTTTTTTGGTTTTTTGCTGTTGTTGTCTTACATCACTACTTCTCAGATGTGTCATTAAGGATGACAATTCTCCAAAAGATGCCCGGAATCTAACTACCATTCCCAACAGACCGTTTATTTCCCCCAAAGTTTTGCCCAAAGTTTGGAGAATATACTCTACAACTCTTACTCGGGTATTCTGAACCTTGGTCTCTATGATTCTATAAAGAGTTTCTAAAATCTTTTCCCTCTCATGGTTTAGTTGGGGAAAATCTTACAAAGTTAAACTTGCCGGGCTATGGGTCCTTTGAGCCATTAGGGGGCTCCAGACGCACAGGAATGGCTTGGAATGGGCCTCTCCCGAGTAGCGGTGAGCAGTTCAAAATGATGTACTCTCTTCAATACCGATTCAAAAAGCTGCCCTAATTCCTGTCAGGTTAGGTTCCTCAATTAAATGAACTACTATCCTAGAGGAACGGGTTTTATGGGCCTATTTTAGACCATTGAAAGCCAGAAAGATTAAGAGAAAAATTACCGTCCTTGAACTTGGACCTTGAAACAAGCATGCTACGCTTTGTAGCTCAAAGTGGTCCAAGGACCAGCTGCAGAACCACCTGGGAGTTAGTTAGAAATGCAGAAGATCAGGCCCCACCCCAGGCTTTCTGAATCAAAATCTGCATTTTAACAAGATCTCCAGGTGATTTGAATACGCTTTACAATTTGACAAGCACTGTCATAGATTACCAAGAGCCGACCCTCTACTTTTATCTTAAAGCATTTATGCCTCCATTCTCCCTCCTATATATCATCCTCATCCCTCAGAAAAACATAAAACTGATCTTAAAATTCCACTTCTCTTGATCTGTTAGGGATACATGTTAAGAATTTTTAAAACATTTTTTTTTTCCTGAGGCTACTTTGTGGGGTCATTAAAAATGCAATTTATATGTACTATTTAGTGGCAGGTGGCAAATCATCCCACGATTAAGAAATTTTTCTGACAATCATGGACTGGGGCTAAATGGTATCCAAATGGCTTGTGTGTTCAGTCAGTTCAGGCAGAAAAATCCATAAATTCAGTCAGAAATGTCAGTCTGGTAGCCCTGTGAAATATAATCCTTAACCTTCTCTTGTCTTGGTCAGAACCGCTTTTTATACAGGTGACCCCTTCTCTGTTCTCTCAAGCCTGCCTTCCTGGGAAAATCAGCCTGCAGTATATAAAAGACAGGCTTAAATTTATCTTCTCTTTCTTTATACTTGTCCATAACACAAACACACACACATACTTCTTTCCTCTTGAGCTAAATGTAACTTCAGCACTTCTCTTGCCTTAATGTTTTCCTAATTAACCTTAACAGTAAAACCAGCTGCTACTGCAGTGTCTTTTATAAAGCATTAGAAGATTAATTGACTCATTATGTGGAAAAAGGAGGATACATATTTAAGGGAGCTTTTTGTTTAACTTGGGTTATAAATTGCAGCTCATTTTCTTTATTTACACTTTCCCTACCCTTTACATCTCCCATAACTAAGGGGTTTTTTGGTTTTAGTTTTATAGTTGATGATTTCTTTGTTTCTTTAAAGTGAAAACAATTCAGCATCTAGATACTGACTACTGAGTCAAAACAAAAGCTAAAGCTCTAAAAGCCGCTTGTGTAGTCTTTGCTTTCACACAGGAGGACCAGATTGGGAGCCAGAGGGACCTGGCTGTATTCCTGCATTAAACAGCTCTAGGTTGCAGGCAAGCTCTTCAACCTTGCTGAGCATGAGTTCCCTCATATCAAATGGAGTTAAGATTGATTCTACCCAGCTAACTAATGAAGTGGCTATAATAATAACATTAGATAATATATAAAGTATTTTAAATGCACCTCACAAATAAGATGAATAACTTTCATTTAGCTCTCCTTATTCCAGCATGCATAAAACCAGATAGATGATCTAGCTTTATATATATATATATATAAAGCAGTATAAACATCTATGCCACTACCTAGTTAGTGATCCTGGGAAATCAACACCTAACTGTAATAGTTAATAGTCATTTAATTTTTACTATATTCCAAATGCTTTACATAGAGAATTAATAAGAGTATTTATGAAAGTGTTATATTTCGTGTTCTATGTATTACACATCAAATAGATACTGAATAAGTTGGTTAAGACATTTGAATGTTAGGTTAGGCTAAGGACTTAACATGCATTTTTTCATTTTGTTTCACAGCAACCCAATTAGGCACATACCATATACTTATTTCCCCTATTTTACAGATGAGCAAACTGAGGCTTAGAGGAGTTAAGGATTTACAGACGTTTAATTTGTGTGTGTGTGTGTGTGTGTGTGTGTGTGTGTGTGTGTGTGTGTGTGTGTGGTACGCGGGCCTCTCACTGTTGTGGCCCCTCCCATTGCGGAGCACAGGCTCCGGACGCACAGGCTCAGTGGCCGTGGCTCACGGGTCCAGCCACTCCGCGGCATGTGGGATCTTCCCGGACTGGGGCACGAACCCGTGTCCCCTGCATCGGCAGGCAGACTCTCAACCACTGCACCACCAGGGAAGCCCCAGACATTTAATTTTAACTCGGGTTTATGTGGCTACAAATTTCATGTTTTTTTGTTTTGTTTTGGTTTGTTTTTGCTTTATTGCCACTTTTTCTCTGGGACTCAGCTCCTGTTTTACAAAAAGAATGATCTTTGGAGCTTTTATCCAGCTCCAAAATTCTATGATTCTGCATCTTGCCTTTACACGCCTTCACCCTCCACTCTGTCCTCAGAATGTCAAACCAGAGTACAGAGGCCTAGACCCAGGAGAAAGTACACTTGGGCATCAAATGCAAAGGAGACAAAAATGAGGTTAGACAGCATCTGAAGACAAACACTTTCCTTTGAGATGGAAGATCCCCACAAGAATAGAAAAAATGAGAGGGAAGAAAGAAGAAATCTAAGATGTTTCCAGGAACCCATTCCTGAGGGACAAGCCATACTATTACCCCACTGTCAGTCCAGCCTTCAAACAACCCCGAGGGCCCAGTGCTTGTCCAGTGGTGGCATGAATGTCCTTGTATGGTGGCTTTATAAGACTGTTCCTGGATTGCAGAGATAGTCATCAGTAAATAGGTCCTACTTACAAGTCATGAGATCTTGAATCCAAGTTGTGTTCAGGTTTTGTCCTAAAATAAGCTCTCTGTAAGAAACACTGGATCATTTTTTAGTGAAGAGTGGACTGATTGTCTAAATGTTTGAATGTAAGATTGGGAATTGTGGTTTGCAGTCCTAGGAACAGTTTCACATTTTTGCTGAATTGCAGTAAGAGTAACATTTATTCTGTGCTATTTACTGAGTATCAATTAAGTTTACTGTATATTATTTCTAGTCTTTCAGTAAGTCTCCAAGGTGAGTACTACTACTGGACTTATAGCTGAGGACACTAAGCTTAGAGATGTTACTGACCCGAGATCACACGTGAGACATGGAGCTGGATTCAAACTCTGGTCTGGACTCTAATGCCAGAATTTTCTTCAGGACATTCTGCTCCCTGTCCAAGACCTGTCCAATCCCTTCAGTCCCTTGGAGTATTGGAGTTAATGGGAATATTTACTCATCCTGAAAGGCCAGATAGGGGCAGGGATGAGATCTTTCCATGATTTTTTTATTTTGATAGCGCTACCAATTAAAGAAAAAAGACAACCAAACAAAATAAAAGCACCAGAGTTAAAGCTGATAAAGGAATAATACTGAGCTGTTCCCAAGTTAATGCTTAATCATAATTATCATTAAACAAAATTTTAATAGAATTGTCATTATTAACATTACAGGAAGTAATTGGTCCAATGACAGGAAGTAGTTGGTGGTTAAGGTGCAAGTAAGGTATTCCTAAAGCCTGAAACAGAAATATATTCTAGTGACAGGCCCAGTGCCTGGCCAGCTGATACCCTTGTAAGTAAAGAAGGATATTGAGGGTTTAGACTTATGGAATAGAAGAGGGAATCTGGGTCGATAAAGTGAAGGTAACATCAGCCAATTAATGGGGCAGGGGGGTCATAGAGGGTGCACAGGGACTGGCGAGGCATATCTTGTTTTATAGTGTGCATTTAAAACACAATAATTAGGTGCCTTATTAAATTATATGCACATATATGTCACATGTAGCACATCCAGACAATAAGGAAGGAAGTTTTTCTGGCCAGTCCCTTCTAAATCCCAGAATCTTGACTGAAACAGCCACCTGGGATCCATCTAGGCAAGATTTCTGTTTTTTCAACAACAGTTGAAAGCATTTTTTAACTCGGGACTATAAAGTTTGAGAATTGGTCACCATGGAAAGAAAACATACGAAGACTATATGTATAAATATACAAACTATTTGAACATATATATACATCAAATTTCATACACAATACTAAATAATGAAGTTATTAACATCAGCATCCCCTCACACAGGAACAGATGAAACCCTCTGTAAGGTGTAACAAGGAAATGTCTTGGTCTCAGTCTGTTCTCTGGGTGCATGAGCCTGATTCTGTGAGACCCAACGGCACACCAGTCTCAGCACTTGTCTGTCTGAAGTTGCTCCAATTCTGACTTTCAGAATACTCTCAGCCACACATTTCAAAGGATATTTGCTTTATCCCAAATGCAGGTTGTGGTTACTGATGATCTGGGTAGCGACATTTCTGAATGTGCAGCATCACTGTGTAGCACTGTACTAGCAGTGTGTTCCTCTAGCCTGCCATGCACTGCCCAAGTGAAAAAGGCTGAATTTTTGGCAAGGGAGGAAAGGCTCCCATATTTACCAAAGCCATGAACTCCATGACTACATCCACTCCCTGAATGTGTAATAATATATCAATAGACAATGGAGAGATTTATTGTTAAAACTTGAAAAATAATTCATTTGCAACATTGATCTCTCTCCACTTTAAATGTTTCCAAAATAATCCTGATTCCTCGTTATATTACCCATTCTTCTTTCTGAAGGATCTCCAGTGCCAGTGGGTTATAGATGTCCAGGTTGAAAGCCTTGACAGCATTTCAGAGGTTAACATGGTAAGTTTCTCTATGAGATACTTTTTCTGAAAGGATAGAGCCTCAATAGTGTCAAAATCACTGGTGTTTTAATAAATCATCTTAATTATGTATGTTACTTATTTTTCCTACTTTGCTTAATAAAGTTGAAGTTGCTTTACTCTCTTCTATCCACTTCTTTCTACCTCTGATTAAAATTCTCATTCCTTTCCTCCTCTTCTCTTTTCCTTCTAATGGCTTTACAGTGGTGGAGCACTGAAGGACATGATATATTTAGCTATGTGACATGAACCAGAAACAATTGCACAAGAAGAAAGGGTGATCATAATATATGTGAAATATGAAGTCACAACCATGAGTCCTTAAACACAAAATGATAAACACCTGAATCTGGGTTGATAGAATGCTTCCAGATTTTTCAGTTCATACTAACTTTTCTTATCTGTAGAAAAACAATAGCGGAGAACAAAGGATTTTTTAAACTCATAGGACTAAAAATTTAAATTAAGAAAAGTTTGTCCATTCCCTTAGAGTTTCTAGAAATCCAGAAGAGACTGCCCTTATTTTATTTTTGCACTGAAATATTTGTCATTTTTATGGAGTAGTACTTGCAAACCACCATCACTTAAAACTTTAAACTGATTATTATCATTTTCCTTTTAGCCTTTTCCTGTTTCCTTTGCCATTTTATATGCTTTGCTTTTTTGTTTCCTCTTCCCCATTCCCCCTAACCCAGTTTTACCATTTTAGCTATATTTATGTTTTAATATCCCCTACCATAATTTTTCCATTTTATTTTCTCTACTCCCACTTTAGAACTACCGAGTCTACATAATTACCAGAATTGTGTTTCATTTAAGTAATTTTAAGGTTTTTTCAGGTACTTTAAGAATAATATTTACTTACACAAACATATACATTATTGATGTAATTCCTTTTTACCTACTACTATTCTGTTAATTTGTTAATGTCTCAGCGCTCTGTGTAGCCCATTTTAGTATATTTTTCTATGCCAAATAAAAAGTGTGTTATAGTTTCAAATTTTCAATGTCCATTTCCTTGTTCTTACCTAAGTGATGTATATTCTTATATTTGAATCACTCTTTCCATCTAATTTTGTTCTCTTCAGTTGTGTTGTCTTTTCCATCATCTCCTGTAGTTGTCTTTCTTTTGTTTCCTATCAACATTACACTAGGTGCAACTATTAATGACAAGGGCCCTAACAGGTACTCACTGGTAGGATGCAGCTTTGAACATGTTTTGGTTTTGGTTGTGGTTTCAGTTTTGGATTTGTTCCTACCTCCCCCCAAGTTTTAGACAGTTTGTGAATGCCGTTAGATAGGGCCTGTGCCCTCCAGTTTGCCCTGGAACCCATGCCTGGCTTTCCTCTTAGGTTCATCCTGCTTCGTTCATTGGTGTTTCCTGCCAGGTCCTGGTCCAGGGAGACATCTGAAGTTGCAACTCTTAGCCAAACACTTATTGTCTTTCATTTTCTACTTTGAATATGGAAGCTTGGTTTTTGCAGGGGGCTAGAGGGTGATAAAAATAAAACCAGGGAATACCCCCTCCATGAATAGAGAAGATATGAATTAGTTTCAAACTCTGTTTTCCATCTGGAAAGATTTAGTTTGTTGTTTATCTAATCTGGTCATTTCATGTATGTTAATCCTTGCATTTTATTCCCTTTTCTGGAATCTTTTACATGTGTGTTCTTGTGAAATTTTCAAAAGTTGCTTTGAGATATTTTTTGGAATAAAAGTATTTTTGATATATGAATTGTGGCTTATATATAGTGTTTTGCATAGAATTAAGTATTGAAATTTAGATTCTACATATTATTTTTAGTATGCAATTACCACAAAGATTTTTTTTTTAAAAAAAGAAGAGAATGAAAGAGAAAGAATAAAGTAGGGATCTCTTAAGGAAGCAGGACCTAGAAAATATAAATCACTTAAAATTGAAAGAGCAAATAATCTTTTCATATGTAAACTTAATTAATATTTTTATTTATAGTGATTCCTTCAACTAGTCATTGCCATCCAAATGCTAGCTAAATGAAAATTACAGGACACATAAAAATTCCAGAAAAGTCTAAACAAGATCTTCTATGGCCCAACATCTGGTTTCAGTCTTCAGTTAATGTTCTTCTAGTCCTTGTCATTATCTAATTTAATATTTATTTCAGTTCAATATCAAACCTTAAATGAAACTTCCTTCATTTTAAGCACCCTACTCCCAGAGGGAATAGCACCACTAGTACCCACTATTCAAAAATGCCTTGATTAGAAAGCGTTGGCTTTTCCCTTACCAAAAGTGGCTTTTAGTGACATTTTCTTGAGCCTGTTGTGCTCCAGAAGCAGGCTCTCATTTCGCCTCTCCTGGCATAATCTCTAAGTGATACCTGAATGACCCAGTCTGCATCTAAAAATCTCGTTGTGTCTACCCCACAGCCCCCAAAACTGGACCTCATCCTTTTCTCCTGAATAAGTTCAGCCTTAGTACTCAGTATCAGCAAAAACTGGTCTGCATTCTCCATGCCTAATTTGAAAAAATCATCAGTGACCTCCAGTGTTGGCTTCTTTTGCTTCTCATTTATCATTTTCCCATGCTCCCTTGTCCCACCCTGAATTCACTTTCGATCCCTTTTAGTTTTGTCCTGCTCTCCTCAAAACAGGCTGTTCAGCCCGCTTCTCATGATAGTGCCAACTAGTGGTGACGCTGATGTACCACTGACATGTATATACCAATGTCTGCCATTTGACTTCATAGGCTCAGTATTTGCCCAGTGCCCTTCTGATCAGACTGAGCATCTAAAACCAAATATATGCTCATTGAAGCAACCCATGCAGTAACCCACAGGATTCCCTGTGGAGTAGTGTTACCGTAATGAATGAACCATTCTATTTATTCACCCTCACTGTAATCCAAAATTACACAGGGCTGATGCTCCCAGATTAACGCAGAGCAATAATACAATGTACCTCTATTCTGATCCTAAGAAAAACAAATGAGCTCATCATTGCCTGATGACTTATTTGTGGTTTACTGAGATTTGTTCTTTGCCTGTGTAATAAATGTCAAAGTTCTATTATACGTGTTATTTCAAGAAAAATAGGAGTGTTGTTGGGCAATAAATGATAGTGTGAAGTAAGCATTTGGGAAATGTAAAACACGTTGTCGTTGCCCACACCCAGTGACTTGGACGAAGATAGGAGAATTTCTGTTCAAACAAAATATTTAATGTCGTATCTGAGAGCCAAATAAAACTCAAATTATTGACTAACCATTTTTTTTTTCTGCTAACATAATGTTAACATAGTTTTTTCCCCTCATCCTTACCTCCTTACAACTGGAATACACATTAACAATTCAAATACCTGAGCCATACTGGATCAGAATCTCTGGGAACTAGCTTCTGGGGAATGTGCCATTTTAACGAATTCACAGGTGATTCTTCTGCACACTAAAATTCCAGCACCACCATCTCCTGGCATTCTTTCTGTCTCTCAAGAAGAGGGAGATCATTGTCGCTTTTTCAGAACCTCCGAAAACATGCTTTCCACTAACAGCTCCAATAAAGGCTGTGTCCAGGTTTTTGTGGGACTGTAGTTTTTTCAACTTGGGGAGGGCTTCTTCAAAACAAAAACAATATAAATGTATGGATACAAAATCAATCACAAAAGTGAATATTTATTTATAATGAGAAAAAATCAAAATAAAATACCAGACCATGGAGTTCCAGGTTCCTTTCTTCTGAGATCTCTTTAGGTGATTTACCAGAGTGCTTAGGTAGAAATGCTTCCCAGTTATAACCTGTTTCCCTTCACCAACTTGAATACTTGATGGTTTTCAGAAACTCTCAACATTCACCAGAGTCCAGGTGAGGGAGAGGCTCTGTGACTGAAGCTCAGTAGCTTCATTCTAAATCTACCTGAAAATATAAGCTATTCACGGACAGGTCACTAAAACCCATGGAAACCAATCGAGACTAATAGTATTGATTGATCACCCTGAACCATATTCCTACTGACCTTGACTTGTCTCTTTTTCTCTCTACCTAGGACTTTACAATGACTTTTTATCTCAGGCATTACTGGAAAGATGAAAGACTTGCCTTTCCCAGCAAAACCAACAAAAGCATGACTTTTGATCACAGATTAATCAAAAAGATTTGGGTGCCTGATATCTTTTTTGTCCATTCGAAGAGATCCTTCATCCATGATACAACTGTGGAGAACATCATGCTGTGTGTACACCCTGATGGAAGTGTCCTCTTCAGTGTCAGGTAAGGAGGGCTGTCTACTGCCTTTGGCTTCCTTATACCACACCATCTACACCAAAGCTGATGGGTCTCACTTCAGGCTAAACTCCCAATATTGCTGTATTTAGTAATGCTGGAGCTTGGGACACAAGCAGAAGATGTGATTTTTCCTGGTTCTAACTTCCAGGTTTTAAAGAATGGTTTCCTAGTCTAACTGTACCCACTCTGGGCATGTATTGGAGAATGATAGGAAATAAGGTTGGACAGAGTGGAGCTGAATTATGGAAATCCTTAAGAATCTGGCCCACAATTTTATAAGTATACAAAACTACTTTTCCTCCTCACCAACTCCACCCCACCCTGCACCCCAGCAAGCAGTCTTGGAATCTTGGATCAACTAAATAATTTTGTTAACTATCTCCTTCATTTTTCACAGGAATATATAGTCATCATCCAAGTTACCCCTAGTTTCTTCATTTAAAAAATTTTGAAAATGAAAAAAATTTTTTAATTTAAAACATTTGTTCTGACACTATGCTATAATATCCCTCCATCTTTAATATACCATATGTTTTTAAGCCTGGGTCCTGTGCTTACTGAGTGGCTTACCATAGGTAATCCTAAAAATGTTTGGTAAATCCAAGCAATTCATTTTTTTTATGTCTTAGAAATCCCAGAAGGATTCAGTAGTAAACTGAAAAAAACCAAAAAAATTAGCTTCCCAAAAGTTATCCATGCCCTAATCCCCGGAACCTGTGAAGGTTATTTTATATGGAAAAAAAAAAAAGGATCTATGCAGATGTGATTAAATAAAGGGTCTTGAGATAGGGGAATTATTCTGGATTATCTGGATGGGTCCTAAATGCAATCATCCGTATCCTTGTAAGAGAAAGGCAGAGGAAGGATTTGACATACACAGAAGAGTAGAAAGCAGTGTGACCATGAAGACAGAGATTGGAGTGATGCAACCACCAGCCCCAGAATGCTGGCAGCTACCAGGAGCTGTGAGAAGCAAGGAATGAATTTCCCCCCTAGAGCCTCTGGAGGGAGCAGGGCCTTTCTAACACCTTGATTTCAGTCCAATGATACTAACTTCAGACTTCTGGCCTCCAGAACTGTGAGAGAATACATTTCTGTCGTTTTAAGCCACCAAGTTTATGGTAATTTGTTACAATGGAAATAAGAAACCAATACAGATTCTTTTTGTTCATTAAAAACACCTTGCTCACTTTAGTACAAAAGTGCTATTACCAGACGTTTCATATGCTTTTTTTTTTAAAAAAAATGAAATTAAAGGAAAATACTACTTTCCATAGGACTTTTAAATCAGAAGTAACATAGGACTCTAATAAGTACTGGAATCAAGCGTTCCTAGGAATCAGAAGCCGATTGGCAGCATCTGGCCAAGGAATCAACTGATTTAAATTAATTATTTTGATGAGGTGATATCCACTGGAGAATTAACTCGGGGGATTATCCTTACCCTGCACATTCCAAAGAAAGATTTAGCTCTTGCCTGGTTCCTGGGAAATAACCTACAAGCCCTTGGAATATCCTGCCTGATAAGTATGTCTTTGTTTACCCGGAGGCCTTGAGCCACACGGTATCAACTTGATCTCTGGAGGAGCTAAAACTAAGGTCAGCCATAACTATGTGACCAACCTTCAGTTAATATATACTTTGGACTCCAAAGCTTATGTAGCTTCCCTGGTTGGCAATTGTCCGTGCATGTTGTCACACATCATTGCTAGGAGAAGTAAGCACTGTCCATATACCTCCACTAGAACAGGACAGCTGGAAACTTGCTCCTGGTCTCTCCTGGAACCTGCCCTATGCATCTTATTTCATTGCTGATTTTAACTGGTATCCTTTCATTGCTATGAACCATTAACTGTTAGTATAACAGCTTTGATGAGTTCTGTGAATCCTTCTAGTGAAACATTGAACCTGAGCTTGGTCTTGGAGATCCCCCAACACAGAAGGACTCAAAACTGTTGTCTGCACAGCTATTTCAGCTGACAGCAGAGCCAGCTGAAGCCCAGCCAGTCACCTGGTTTCAGGCTTGGTTCTGACACTGTCTACTGACAAAGATTCTCTTTGACCAAATTCTACTCAGTCTCCTCTGAACTGTCTTCTCACCTAGGCCCTGCTCCCCTATTCTCAATATCTGATCACCCTCCATATCTGATGAGGTTCCTCATCCACCCCCTAACCCCCAGCTGATATCTGATCACCCTGGCCCCCCTTCAGCAAGAATCCTGTTAGGTCCATTTAGCCAGAATCCCCCAAGCCCTGATGTTTCCTCTTGGTAATTGTTCATCCACTGACCTCCGCACCTCCACCCCACTCCCTCTTCCTTCACTATAAATTCCCACTCATTATATTTGGAGTTGAGCCCAATCTTTGTTACTCATTAAAAAAAAAATTATAGTAGCCCTCCTAAATAGAGTCTGCCTTCCCATTCTTTAACAAGTATCATGCATAGTTTTTTCTTTAATAGGGCCTGCCTAATCTCCTTGGTTTTTAATTTATTCGTATGTACTCTGACGGAAGTAGACTCAAAGATTTCAGAAGTCCTTTCCAGCTTTAAAGTACAAGGAAGATGCCAAAATGAATATGTTTTGTGACACAAAGTTATCCAGACATCTCCCTGGCTTGGCATTTTGCTGCATGACTATTGACAGTAGAATTCAACCCCCGGCAGATAAAATGGTTCTACTCCTCTGATTAACTTGGATACACCATCGGTAGGACCAGCTGTTGCCTTTGTTTTTTGCAGACTTGCTCAGGGGCCTTTTAAGGAACCTCCGATCTGCTATTGCGGGTACCAAAGTTCAACAGCCTCTGCCTGAAGCCAGGAAAAGCTAAAAGGACATAAAATTTGAAAAAGCAGTCCTCATCAGTATGCAAGCCTTTCACTTAATAGCACCTGAATTACATGCTTAATAGCACGTAGATCTATAACTGAAAATGCTCCAGGCTTTCCCCTCACTCCTGGAAAGATAATTTCCTCAGGTAAACTTGCTTTGTGAAAGAAACCTTTACTCATAGGTTTTTATTACCACCATTCCAGCTCTTTATTACTGGAAACTATTTAAGTTTGCATCTTCCAGAAAGCAGAAAATATTTAAATCTATTTAAAAGTCTTCTCACTTTGAAGTGTGTTTTTCTGAAAACACCCAGAAAATATAGAGGAAGCTGAGCAGGAAATGGTGAGATCAGAAGCAATTATTAAGGCAGGAATTCACTCGTTAACTGTGTCTTACACAAATCACCTACCTTCCTGGGTTTGCTTCCTTATGGGTTACTTGGAAAGAAGATGGTAACACCTGTTTTGCATTAGGCACTCAAAAGTGTAAGAGAGCTTCAATGCTGCATTGCTTATTTGACCATGTGGATAAATGATCTGCAGTTTTCTTTTTCTCATTCTTGCTATAGGATAACTGTTACAGCAATGTGCTTTATGGATTTCAGCAGGTTTCCACTTGACACTCAAAATTGTTCCCTTGAACTGGAAAGCTGTAAGTCTTACTTCCCTATGGAGTATGTGTGGTCTGAACACACCATCACATACTTGCATATAAATAAGCATACTCTTAACAAGCATATAAACATCTTGATAACTATATTTGTCCAAAACAGCTTGTTGGTTGGTTGGTTGGTTGGTTTTTTAGTAAGAATCATGATGGCAAATTGTCTCTCAAATGAGAAGATAGAAGATTCAAGGAAAAAAATGCTTTGATAACTACATATTCTGCAGTTTCCACAATGATTTTAAAGGAATAGCTCCCTAAAAAGTTGTATTCTTGCTAATGCTATTAACAGAGACTGGCAGATTTAGAAAGCTCCGCCATTTATGTTCCCGTATAAATCCCAGTCTTCCATTAAGTATGCTTTGTTTCCCTGGAAAAACCCAGCTCTAGACTTAAACCTCCTAATCAAAGCCCTGTCAGAGGGCATCTGAGCCAGCTCCCTGTCAATTACTTTGACCCACCAGCTATTTTTGACATGATATCTTAAAAGCTGACTGCAGTTTTCCATAATGTGGGTAAAATGCTGGGAATCTCAATGGATGTCTCCTACATAGATGCTCCTCCCCAAATCCATTAGAAATTCTCTATAATAGTATTTGATTATAGAAGAAAATTCTGTACAAGCCCAGCTCACTCTGGAATTTCATCCAATAGAGCTACAAAACTAAAGGGGCCTAAAGACTTGGCATCAGACCTGTGAGGGAAAGGCGGTGCTGTGACATCACAGTACACACAGACCTGGAAACAGCTATTAGGAGAGTTTTAATGTGTCACGTGGGCACAGAAAAAGCTGCCACACTATGCCAGTAATCGGGGTCTAATTTTTGGAGGTTTTTTTTTTCTTTTTGATGATGTGGATATTATCAGTCTATTGGCAAACGTATATTTCAGAGCCATGACATTGGACCAGACCCCAGGGATACAGAACTGTATAAAACATGGTCATAGACCTCATGGAACTTACAAGAGCTTACTCCAGTAAAAAGAATGTTATTTTCTTGTCTTAGATGCCTACAATGAGGAGGATCTAATGCTGTACTGGAAACATGGAAACAAGTCCCCGAATACTGACGAGCATATTTCGCTCTCTCAGTTCTTCATCGAGGAATTCGGTGCATCCAGTGGATTTGCTTTCTATAGCAGCACAGGTACCGTATTTTATGTGGACAATTCATCAGCATTTATTGAGCATCTACTGTCGGCAAAGTATGAGTGGAAAGACCCAAGTCCAAACAAGCATCCCATTTGGCCAATAACATCATCCTTCTTTTATAGGCAGCCACCTCTACCTTTCCAATACAGGTGTTCTTCAACTTACGATGGGGTTACCTCCCAATAAATCCATCATAAGTTGAAGTGCATTTAATATACCTAACCTCCCAAATATCATAAGTAGCCTAGCTTACCTTTAATGTGCTCAGAACACTTATTCATCTAACTCAAATCCTATTTTATAATAAAGTGTTGAATATCTTCTGTAATTTAATTGAATACTGTATTGAAAGTGAAAAACAGAATGGTTGTCTGGGTGCAGAATCGTTGTAAGTGTATCGGTTGTTTGCCCTCGTGATCTGGGGCTGACTGGGGGCTGGTTCGCTGCGGCTGCCCAGCATCACACAGAGAGCATATGGCCAGCCCGGGAAAAAGATCAAAATTCAAAATTGGAAGTACAGTTTCTACTGAATGTGTATGGCTTTCATACCATCATAAAGTCAAAAAATTGTAAGTCAAATCGTCTTAAGTCAGGGACCGTCTGTGCAGATTTCTGTCTTCGTCATATAACCACCTCTAACTAGATGCCTTGCTTCCTCTCGGCCCCTGCAGTCTACTCTTAATACAGCAGACAGAGTGTTCTTTTGAAAACATAAACAGCACAATTCTTCTCTGTTCAAAGCCCTCTGGTGTTTTTCCACCAAACTTACAGCAGAATTTAAGCTTCTCACCATGGCCTGCAAGGCCCTACATGATCTTTCTCTGCCTAAGGCTCTGACCTCAACAACTACCCCTGCCCCCTCTCCCTACTTCTTGCGTGTCTTCAAACACACCCATCTTATTCCATCTGCAGGGTTTCTGCTTTGGCCTTTTCTCTCTCTGCCTGGAATGTTTTCCCCTGATCTTTTGATGACCAGCTTCCTCATTTTGCTCAGAGCTTTGTTCAAATATCATCTCCTCAAAGAATGCTTTCCTAGGGCTTCCCTGGTGGCGCAGTGGTTGAGAGTCCGCCTGCCGATGCAGGGGACGCGGGTTCGTGCCCCGGTCCGGGAAGATCCCACATGCCGCGGAGCGGCTGGGCCCGTGAGCCATGGCCGCTGGGCCTGCGCGTCCGGAGACTGTGCTCCGCAACGGGAGAGGCCACAACAGTGAGAGGCCCGTGTACCGCAAAAAAAAAAAAAAAAAAAAATGCTTTCCTAGCCATCCTATCTAGAATAGACTTCCCTCCTCACCATTCCCCATGTGCACTTGTCTTCACATCACTAACCATGTCCTGAAATACATTCTATTTGACTGCCTTATTGTCTGAGTGCCTGACTAGAAAGAGTGCAGGGATCTGTCTGCCTTGTTCACCATCTCTTCCCCATTCTCCTGTTCACCTTGAATGTGCGTGGTGCATGATAGGTGCTCAATAAATAGCAGCTGAATCAATCAATCAATCAATCAATCAATCAAGTACGTCACTGTGATGCCACACACATGCCAAAAGGGTATAAAGGGATTTATTACTCACATAATGAGGTTTTCTAGAGAGAGCAGGGCAGGTTCCTGAGAAGGTCTGAAAATGTCTGAGAGAACAGAAAAGGGTGCCTGACTTGGGGTTCTATGGTGGTTAGAAAGTGGGGCTAGGGTGAGGATTCCCTTAAATGGTGCAGTGTTTGCATGGTTTGATCTTTCCACCAGTGCCAAAGAGGTAACATCTGGCTTTCCTCCTAGCTTGCCCAGGTGTGGAACAGAAGGGGAAGTGGGGCTAGAAAGTTATCAGAAGTCAAATATGAAAAATGGACTCACACTCTATTTATTGCACTACCCAAAGTGAGGGCTCCACAACTTTTCAAAGCAGCACTACCTTTCCTGGTTGGTAAAGGGAGCTCTTCTTGGCTACAGCTTCAACAACAAAACCATCCCTAGTCTCCCCTTCCCAGAAGAACAGCAAGACAGAGCAACATTTCTCCTGCTGGGTTGCAAAAAAAAAAAAAAAAAAAAAATTCAGAAAATTATGAGTAGAGAAAGGACCTCGTTACCTAAATATATTTCAAGACTTAAAACCATATGCATTAATGTCTTTCTTTATGAAGTACTTTCACAGCTTTTCCTTATCTCTTTTAATCTCACAATAATTATATGAAGTTATAACGTCAGAGATGCTATTATTTCACTCTACAACCATAATCAAAATTCTCAATTGCAAACTATAATGAAGTGGACTGTGACATGGGTAATACAAGACAATGAGTAGCTTAAAAAATGTATATTTTGACTTTAGAATGCACTATGTAGTGTATCTTTTATTAGCCTTGGTAATGAAATTGTTTGGTGTTCCTGAAACGTATCAACTGATGGTGAGAGAAACTCAGAACAAGTAGGAAAGAGAAGGGTAACCAGCAGTTAATTAAGAGTAGAATATTGGGCTTTCCTGGTGGCGCAGTGGTTGAGAGTCTGCCTGCCGATGCAGGGGACACGGGTTCGTGCCCCGGTCCGCGAAGATCCCATGTGCCGCGGAGCGGCTGGACCCATGAGCCATGGCCGCTGAGCCTGCGCGTCAGGAGTCTGTGCTCCGCAACGGGAGAGACCACAACAGTGAGAGGCCCGCGTACCGCAAAAAAAAAAAAAAAAAAAGAGTAGAATATTAGGCATGCAGTCTGCCAATTCGGTGTGGATTGACTAGGAGTATATCTTAGACTAAGTGCCTAAATATTTACCTAATCTGTCTAAATAGGTTTGCCATCTTGAGTTACCTAAGAAATTACTACTGAGGAAGTAGAAGAGTTCTCCAACTTTGCAACATCTATGATTTAGTTTTATTTATTATTTTGACCTATAGTCTCTCTGATTTGAATAATTTTATCTCAAAGTAAACTGCATTTATCATAGAAAAATTAATCTTACCACTTTTGCAACATCTATGATTTAGTTTTATTTATTATTTTGACCTATAGTCTCTGTGATTTGAATAATTTTGTCTCAAAGTAAACTGCATTTATCATAGAAAAATTAATCTTACCACTTATTTATAAAAGGTATACTTTCGTTTTTATCATTTCATTATTCACTGCCTTATTTTAGAAAAGGTTTAATAAGATTGACATCACAGCTATTGTGAAATAAAGCATGATATGAATCAGAAATGTGTGAGAAAGAAAAATGTAAAACAAGGGTAAGTTATGTTATAGAATATATGTGGTTATTAGAGAATGGCACTCAGAGAAGTCCTATAGATGGTCCAAAAATATGGCTTTAAACTTCCTTGCAGCCAATGTGAAAGGGAAACCTGAACAAAATGTGTGTGGATGTGACTACAATTTGTACTTTTGATCAGCACAAATTAATCAATATTACCAACATGAGTTTATATAATTCCAACAACAAGCAAAAGAACATCATTTGGCTACTTTTTGGCAGACTTATCATAGATAAATTAATGGTACCCGTGAAACTTTGAAATAATAAAAAATAGTTTACGGATACTCCCTCCCCCTAGCTCTTCTTTGAATCCCTAGCTGTCTGGATCCCAACTTGGAATTCAGTGACCTAGTAGCTACTGTGAATCTTTTCCTTCACATAAAATATTTCATTTCATTTGTTATAGCTAATAAATAGTGTATTGGCTATTGCATCAGTCATTAGCCATGTACTGAAGACTTTCTCACCTGCAGAAACACTGCAAACACAGTATATTTTGGAGAAAGTTCTTTAAAGGCCATCCCATAAAATGTAATTACCATTCATCCCTGAACAGCAGGTATGAAATTTAAAAGAGGATCTTTGAGTCAGATAATTAAACAGACTGCAGTTCAGTTCAACAAACATTGGATGGAGTGCCAGGCCCAGGTCCTATGCCAATGCTGGGTAAACAAGGGTGAGTGTGTTAAGTTCCATGTTTCCTAAGAGCTTGGAGTCTAAAGAAGCAGGTTGTTTCACTAAGTGTGGGGTTTCCGCGAAGAAGCCTGTTCTGACGAAAACTTTGGCTTTTTCTCACAGGTTGGTACAACAGGCTTTTCATCAACTTTGTGCTAAGGAGGCATATTTTCTTCTTCGTGCTGCAAACCTGTCTCCTGGCTATGTTGATGGTAATGCTTTCCTGGGTTTCATTTTGGATTGACCAGAGAGCTGTTCCTGCAAGAGGGTAAGTCTTTCCACACCTTTGTGAAATGTTAATATGGGAGAAATGTCGAGGAAGGTAAATAAAAAAGGTGATAAGTGGAGAGGGAAAGAGACTGATGGTTTAGTAGGGATAGTTACTGATGTGGGCTCAGGTTACAGTATTTGGCTTGACAGCCTCAAGGGCAAATTGTAGTTGGACTCTTTCCTCGGGAATCCAGACATTAGGTATGAAGGCTGCACCAACTGACCAAAGCTGGATGATAGTAAGGAGAGAGGGTGAAATTATGAAGCATAAACAGCCTCACTTTATAAATGTCTCTCTTCTCCCTTTCAGGAAAACCTCCTTATCCCTTGCCCAAGTTCATTTCACTTTCCCTGACAAACCCATACATCACAGAAGATTTCAATTCAAACCAATTCACACTATACTGGTACCTTAAAAAATTACTTCTTGGAGAGGGGGATGTTTGAATTTGGAAACATGAGCACTAGTTAGAAATTAGGGCGTAATCTAAACGCTAAAATCAGAATCAGCTGCAGTGGAATTTTAGGTATGGTGACACATTAGTGGGCAAGAGATTTCAGGTGGAGAAACATGTCCAGCCTCATTAACAGGTATATTATCTCCTCTATCTACATATGTTATATTGCCACTGTCACACATACAGATTTATGGGAATGATTTCAGACTCACTTAGCAGTTATTGAGTCCTTACAAAGTGGAGTTGCCAAGCTAAGCACTTAGATAACATGTTACTTAGTGGGAACCCAAGAGTCAATCCCACCTGCCTTCTTAGCTGGTTTGGGGCAGAACTCTATCATTTTGGTTGATTTTGTTCTTTCACCTGTAATGCTCTAACTAGAGAGAAGATTGTCATAAGTGGTTCATAATCATTGTAATTATCACGCAATTCATTCCAGAAAGGGTGATTTCTAAGTTAATGTTCACAAATTATATGCATACTTCAAAAGATCATTTGAAAGACATAAATCGTCATTAATATTAATAATTTGTTCACCTCTTTCCCCTATTAAAAGCTTCAATCTACAAGCATTTGAGGCTTGAATGTCTTCAAGAGGAAACATACTATCTGAATGAGTAATTAAATTATTGTGGCTGTTCCTTCACATCAGAGCAGCCTGGCCCTGACCGCAGTAGGGCAGTGTAGACCCAAAAGAGGAGACTAAAGGCCTATTTCCAGCCCTCGAGACAGAATGAGAAGGGCATTCAGTCTCTAAAGGTTTATGGATATGATTTTCAATAGGATCCCTGAAGCTGACTGCTCAACTCTTATACTTTGAAAATGACAGCAGTAAACGCTGGTTCCAGGGCAGGGTGGGGTGAATGGAGAACACTGAAATCCATTTAAGTCGCCCCTGAAATTCTGTGCTTCTTGCGTCTACATCCGATTCCTCAGGGTTAGGAAATTGCTATGCAGATTTATGTAAAATAATATACAAATAAGAAGGGTCCCTCTCCTTTTTAATAGAACTGTAGTATTCCTAGAACACCGCTATCCTCTCAGGCTTTTCCTTCCTACCACCTTCAAGTTCTTTCAAAGATACTTTGCCCTCTGTTGTTTTTTTGTTGTTTTTTGTTTTTTGTTTTTGCCCTCTGTTTAAAAAAAACTTTTTTTTATTGACGTATAGTTGATTTACAATGTTGTGTTAGTTTCAGGTGTACAGCAAAGTGATTCAGATTCCTTCCCATTACAGGTTATTGCAAGATATTATGTATAGTAACCTGTTCTATATAGTAAGTCCTTGCTGTTTATCTATTTTATATATAGTAGCGTGTATCTGTGAATCCCAAACTCCTAATTTTTCAGTGCACCCAGTGAGGAGTAGGGAGCAGAAATCCAGCCCAAGTTCCATGGGACATGGTTTGGGGTGACGTCCTCCAGAGGAAGGGGCACCTCTTACTAATTTGTACAAAGATGTAGTTTGGGCTTGCAGAGGCCTTGTAATAGCTTATTTCACCTCCTTCTCTTCTTGCCCCAGTTCAACCCTATGACCAGAGTGATATCTCTAAAACGCAAATGTGATCACAATACTCTCATCTCAAATGCCATTGGAGTAAATACACTCAACTTGGAATCCAAGGTGTCCCTTGAGGGTTGCCAGATAAAATACAGGACACTTGGTTAAATCTGTGTTTTAGATAAGCACCAAATAATGTTTTCATTTAAGTCTATCCCAAATATTATATGGGGCATACTGATACTAAAACACTGCTCATTGTTCATCTGAAATTGAAATATAACTGAGTGTTCTGTATTTTTATTTGCTAAATTTTCAATCATACTCCTGCCTCAACATACTAGCCCTAATAAGCTTCAACCAATTTGAATGTTCAATGTTCTCAAACAGGCCCTCATGCCTATCTGCGTATCTCACCTCTATACATTTGTTCTGGCTCTCACTCTGCTTAGAATGGCCTCCCTACCTGTCTTTCTCTGTCAAATTCAGCCATTTCTATACAGCCAGAAGCCTTTACTGTTGGTTCCAGGCAGATATGGTCTCTCCCATCTTTGGACCACATAGCACTTTGTATCTCTCCTGAGACCCCTACTTCCTCTATTTCATGTTCGGCTATGGGATGGGTTGGTAGCTCATCTTGTCTCCTCTATTAGAATATGAGTTTCTTAAGGAAAAGGATCATTATTATCCTCTTTTCTGTCCCTACGTGACTGGCACAGTGTCCTGCACATATTTTGTGCTCAATACATAGTTGTTAAACTACCAGTATTTAGCCCACCATGTTTTTAATAACTGTATTTTAGCTACTAACTGAAAACAATGATGATTCATTAAGACTCTTCCACATTTGGGTTCATTTGCTGATTGAGGATGAATCATTTGCTGGTTAAGACCCTTCCACATTTGTCACGTTTCAGATAAAGAACAGTGGAAGCTGAACAGCACAAAAGTATCAATTGTGATTAGGCACTTCTCATAAGAGACAATAGCTGTCATAACTTGGAATGTGTAATGGGTTAAAATACCATTCTATGTTTCTATTCGATCTGGTGTGAGGCTATTACAAGCTGTTCAAGGATGTTTTAACCCTCATGGAGGGTCCTCCTCTCCTTTCTACCTCCCTCCTTCTTTTCTTGTCTCCATCGTTCCTGTTTTGGCCCCTCTGCTGGGTATGCCATTCATGTACAATGTATGAAGTAATGGGGTCATTTATCAGGAAATAAACATGGCAGAGAAAGGCAACTAAAACTTTCAGGCATGTAGTCATTCATAAAGCAAAATGTCTAACAGAGGATATCCCGTATACCTGGAAAAGTAAATACTTAGGAGCTATTCATTTTACCATTATAGAAGTAACTAGAACTTCTGTGCCACGGGCTCTGGCACTGCCTTTGTGGAATAATGGTTGTTACTTTCTGGCCATAGAGTGGTATTTGGATATCCAGCCTGTGTTTCTCTCCCTCACATCACTTAGTATTTTTCTTCTGCCTAGGCCTACAGGGAAAATGTTTTTGCTCATTTAAAGATGAATGTAGACACCTATTCCTTCAAAAGAGCTCCCCACCACACAGCCACTGAAGGGATGAACGGACTCAGTAGTTCTAAGTGACGTCTGCAGGCCCTACTGCTTTCACACAGGTCAATGAACCTCTCCATCATATATGGCAAAAAAGAGCCAATGAAACACAAAGATAGATGAATAATTCTCCCCTAACTGCAGGGCTCTTTGGATCTCATATGTGTCCTTAAGAATTAATATGGTGAGTGAAACTGCGAGGCTCAGGGAAGTTGAGTCCCAGAAGCCAGACTAACTATTGCCTCTTAACACTTTCCTAACTATGCATAGCAATTTCAGTAGGTGGGAAAATAGTCCTCTAATCCCAACACAGGACCTTTCTTTGACTAAATGGTCACTTCCTATAATTCAAAACTCCTTTATTGGGATGTTAACTTTAATGGGCTTGGAATGAATACAGTTTTTCAAGGTTAATGTATTTCTAAGGGGTGGCTCAAGACAAGTGTGGTTAATGTAGCTGTAATACTCCTCACTCCAAGTCCTATTGCTTTAGGAGTTTATATATCAGTTTTCTCACCCCTTACTCCCTGTACTCAACATTCCCTTCTCCCCAGTCTCCCTGTCTCTCCCTCTCTCTGTTTGCTCCTTTTAAAGAGGAAAGTCTAGAATGCTGGTTTAAAAATAAATAAAGCTACCAAAAATTAGTTGGACTAAGCACCTTTCTAAAGAAAATGACTGCTAGTTTATTGCTGTATGGCAAATATAGATAATGCAGTTCCCTTTTATTGACCCAACAGTCATCAATTTAAAATACATGACAAGAGCATGTATCTGCGTGTCTTTCTAAACCCTTATTTTGTCCATTAAGCTTCATGTTACTGTTCACTGAAAAAAATTCAAGTTCTATCTTCCATATCTTAGAAAACCAGTAAGAGAAAACATTTCAACATTTTTGAACAAATGAGGTAAACATTCCTAAATAGGAATGTTCATTTAGGATTTTCACAGTTTTCACGGTTTTACCAGGGAAATCCTGACAGGGTAAGACTTTTGGCCTCTTGTAGAGCACAAAGTACCTTCATGCTTCCTGACATAATTCTACACTCAATTTTACAGCATCTTGTCTCAGAGATACTCCATATATAGAAATTGGTTTATAATCTTAAAAACAAAAGGAGGGCTTCCCTGGTGGCGCAGTGGTTGAGGATCCGCCTGCCGATGCAGGGGACGCGGGTTCGTGCCCCGGTCCGGGAGGACCCCGCATGCCGCGGAGCGGCTGGGCCCGTGAGCCATGGCCGCTGAGCCTGCGCGTCCGGAGCCTGTGCTCCACAGTGGGAGAGGCCACAACAGTGAGAGGCCCGCGTACCGCAAAAACAAAACAAAACAAAACAAAAGGAAGTTTCCTCTACAGGTTCAGAATGAGAGGCCACAGGTTTGCATGAAAAGAGCATGGTTCTACACTCAGAGAGAAAGGTTTCAGTCCTGCTCCTGACCAAACTCAGGCTCATTAGCCACTCTCCTCTGCAACATGTGGTTAATATTTACCTAGGTTTGTGGCGGGTAAACATTCAATAAAGGCAAGCAAGTTTTATTTATTAATCTCAGCTTCAGCTATACGTACACCTGATCCATTAATAAAAAGTTCACATCTCCATGTTTATGTAGCAAGGAATGCAAGCAGCCTCCACAGAGACGCAGATTATTGATATTACCATTGTTGGGGAAACCTGAGACTCAGTGGGTCAGTGGCCTGCATTTCATGGTAAGTGCTAGAGAAGCTTTTAGGTTTCTTATTCTGGAGTTCAAAGCAGTGTGAAGGTGAGATTCCAGGCCCTCTTATGGTGACTATCAAATTGCCAAATGGCATTGGTTTGGGTCATCCAAAGGAAAAACTTAATTTGAAATTGAGTAGCTCTGTAGCACTGTCATTGTCTTTGATACGGGCCTCCCTCAGATGAGAACCTCGCAGAATTATAGAATTTGTTGAAAAGGTAGAAACGTGCGGGTGAAAGCTGTCCACATGCTGTGTCTGTACATTTAGGAGTAAATCGCAGTGCTCCTCCTGCTGTTCGGGACTCTGTCTGTTAACATTAAAGTGTCCTCACAACTTATAAAAATCATTAAGGATTCCATCTGCACTCCCCTGGTGGGAAGTTAATAAATAAAACCATGCCAGCCAGTGTACATTTCAAATATTTACAATGCTTTACTTTCTCTCCAGGCAGTACTCTTGCAGTATGCCTCTGAGAAATTAGTGTAGACACAGAGTAGCCCTCCCCAAGGCTGGCATTTTATTAAGGAAGTCTCAGAGTCACTTCTTTCTCCATTGTCCCCCAGAACATTGATCTCGTTACCTCTGACGCCCATGGCAGGGATTAAAGAAGGGAAAGGAAGAGAAGAAAAGGAAAGGGAAGGGGAAGGCAGTGGTCAGGGAGAGGAAGGGAAGAGAAGGAAAGTGGTAGGAGTACTGGACAACAAGGGAAAGGGAGGGGAGGCACAGAAAGTAAGTGGCATTTAGCAGTTGCTTAGTAAATATTTACACTGAACCCAGACTCCACTAACACACTTCCGTTCTCAATCTCAACTGAATTGTAGTTTCAGTAACCAGGGGCAAAGTGATACCAATAACGATGGCTTGTAAGTGTTCTATATGAAAGAAAAATACAGAGAAAGCAATCTTTAATACTGCTAAAGATCACTCCCTGACAAATGAAAGATTAAAGATTGACATGAAGATGCTTTCTGAACAGTAGAAGTTGTGAAATGATGGGGAAGGGTAGCGAAAATGGTTTTAGAATTTCTTTCTCAGAAGAATTTTTAAAACTTGAATACATTATTACCTTCCTGGGATGGTTAGAAGAGACCCAACTGAGGGTGGGAAGCAATGGATCCTTAAAGACAAGTCTGACTCCGTGGAGACTTTAGCTGGAGGGAAGGAGACGTCACAGACAATGGAGGTGAGGGTGAGAAAATGAGATGGAAAGAGAAATCCAAGCAGAGTTTCTTGCTTAGGCTCAAGCCGTGTACTAGGTTAACATGCTGGGATTCCGTCCACACACACACGCCTTTGATCACCAGGTATCAATCTGGAAATGTATCCCCTGGTGTCATCCAGCACCAGCACCTGGAGCTGAATGGTTATGTCACTGAACTCATCACTGTTCTCAAATGGCAGGAATCACCATGGTGCTGACCATGTCCACGATCCTCTCTGGGGTGTGCGCCTCCATGCCCAGGTGTCCTACGTCAAGGCCGTGGACGTGTACCTGTGGGTTAGCTCCCTCTTTGTCTTCCCGTCAGTCCTTGAGTATGCAGCCGTGAACTACCTCACCACAGTGAAGACAGGGAAGGTATTGCCTTCTTTTGACTGTTGTATCCTTTCCGGAATGTGAAAAAGACTACCCTCATCTATGCCCTCTCCTGACAGCATTGCAACCCTTGTGTGAAGTCCATGTGCCTTGGCAAGATGCAAGTTTATGGAGTGATGACAATTATTGAACTTTATTCTTTCTGCTCTGTGCTGGTTGGTTTCCTCAGCATCCTCATTCACCTTTGCCAAGAGATTTTCTGTGTGAGGAATTTCTCTCAGTGTGCTCCCCTCCACTGACTCTAACCCTTGAAAAGAAGGGGTTGATGTACAAATCACATCCTTTCAAGTAGATGATGATGATGATAATAATAATAGCTAACATTTAATGAGTGTTTCTTATATATTGGCATTGTGCTAACCATCCAACATATTATGTCTTTTAATTCTCAGAGTAACTCCAAGAGGTTGGTACTTTATCACCTTCATTTTACGGAGGTGAAATAGGAGCAGATGGGGGAGTAACTTGACCAAGGTCACACAGCTTAAGAGGAATCAGGATTTGTTTCTGCAGCACCCTGACTCCAAAGGCTGTGCTCTCAACCAATCAATGATCGATCTCCACCAAGAGCTAGGATTTATTTTTCTTTTCTAGTCACTCGGGAGAGTGGTAGAGCACAAGGGAAGGTTCTTCTCTTCACAGTGTACTGGGAATAAGGTACCTTCTCGGCCTAAATGTTATCACCTGTTCCTTGTGACATTGTCAATCTGGATAGATTGCTCTCTCCCTGCTTCATTTCACAAAGGGGTGGGGCACCAACTTCCTGTTATTACGAGAACTGACACATGATATTTTACTTCATAAACCTAACTGATCAAATTAATTTGTTTGCTATATATGTGTGTGTGTATATGTGTATATATATATGTGCAATTTTAATGTGATATATTCACACCGGTTTACGAAATTCTTACAATGACTATTTATACACACCCAAAACATTATTTAATATTTATTTATACTTCTAGTGAGAGTATTTCATACTTTTCAGAGCATTTGTATATCCTCTTCTGGAACCGAGCCCTCATATCAACTCCATGATGTAGGCCTTGCGGAGATGATGATCTCTGGTGATTTGCCGAAAGATCCAGAGCCAGCAGAGCTGCAATCGCAGTTCAGATCTCCTGTAATGCTACTTCAGTCTTTTATTTCATATCCTTTGAGTCAAAGCTGTAATAGAACCTGATTTTGCTTCATTGCAGATGCTTTAGTTTCTTTTGTTGACAGCATGAAAGTATGAGTCTCTGTCACATACATACCCACAGTGACCGCTATGCAGGCGTGAGAAAATCAGGAGCTTTTAGACGAGTGTGCCGTAATCGGCATGTACGCATCACCTGGGATTTGTTAAGATTTTCATTCAGTAGGTCTGGGGTGGGAGCTGAGGGTCTGCATTTCTAAGCCCTGGCTGCTGCCAGTCCATAGCCACACTGTGAAGAGCCATGATTAGATAAGCTGTGAAGTGAAAGAGATAAATGTGCGATGAGGAGAAGAATTTTGTTCTTGTGTTATTTTGTTTTGTTTTGTTTTCACGTGGGGAGTGGTGAACCCACGACAGAGGCACTGTAGTAATTTCGGCCACCTCTAGCTAGTCCTCTGACTCGCCACCTCCACCCACCCCACCACAAAGCACATGTGCTCACACTACCTGCATGTTTTTTTCACTTGATCGGGTTGTTCACAGTCTTCTGTGTACCCCAGAAGATATTCTTTTGAATTAATAAGCATTGTTCACTTTAAAAATTATTTTTTATTTTCAATTGTAGTAAAATATACATAACATAGAAGTTGCCATCTTAATTGTTTTTGTTTTGTTTTCTTTTTTTTTTTTTTCGCTACGTGGGCCTCTCACTGTTGTGTCCTCTCCCGTTGCGGAGCACAGGCTCCGGACGCGCAGGCTCAGCGGCCATGGCTCACGGGCCCAGCCGCTCCGCGGCATGTGGGATCTTCCCGGACCGGGGCATGAACCCGTGTCCCCTGCATCGGCAGGCGGACTCTCAACCACTGTGCCACCAGGGAAGCCCTTAATTGTTTTTAAGTGTACAGTTTCATAGTATTAAGAGTATACACATTGCCATACAACCAATCTCCAGAAAGTGTTCACCTTGCAAAATCGAAACTCTGTACCCATTAAACAACTCCCCATTTCCCCCTCCTCCTAACCTCTGGAAACCACCATTCTATGCATTCTCCTTCAAAGGTGCAATTATCTCAAAGAAATGTCCTACTTGCCCTTCATATGTTTGTGGTACAAATGAAGGAGCACAGATTTGGAGTCAGAAGTGATGCCAAACCTAATATCCTAGCTCCGTGTGCCAGGCTGTCTCCTAAACCTCATTCTGCCTTTGCAAAATGGTGGAATTTCTTCCCTATTACCTCACAGAGCTGTTGTGAAGATCAAATGATATAATAAATGCATTTAACATTTTTGCATACCATATAGTGCTACACAAATGTTATGTTCTTATTGTGATTAGTGCCCAGAGCATATTCTCTGAAGGAGTAGCAGTTTTGAAAGGGATAGTGGAACAGGCTGTTTGAGATGAGAGATCTTTAAAGGGGTGGGATGCTCTGGTGAGATGCAGGGAAAAAAGATACATCTGTAGGATTGGGGGCTAATCAATGATACCTCTCCCCTCTGTATGTGAGTTGGGAAACCAGTCTGAGAGAGAGAGAGAGATGTAGGAGCCAGACAGATGGATGTGATAATGTTACCTTTCTTATTGGTAAAACAGTTTAGAGAAATTGCCTTAGATCTGTGAGCAGGGGGTCCCACTAATATTTCATTGCTGTATTCAGTGTACTTACTCTCTTGGTCACTGGCGAAGCTAGACAATTCAGGATTTCCCTGTGAGGACAGTCTCCTTTACCTCATTTCAGAAAACAAACCTGGACACCAATGCAGATCCTAAAGTGACTCCAAAAGGACTAAAAACACACATGTCAGTTCCTTCTTCCAAACCCCTAGGGTAGAGTGATTGAGGGATGATGAGAAAGACCAGGAATGTTAGGCTATGGAGTTCCTCCCTATGAAATCATGAAGTTAAGCAAAGCTCATTTCCTTCCAACACCACGATCACCACCATCACACACCCGTCCCAACCACCCCCAGATACCAAGAGATGGGAGAACAGTAAGGTCCATGGAAAATTTGTCCCTAGCATTGACCATTGCCCAGAAAGGAGAAAGGAAGCTATTTTCTTTCTTATTCTTCATCCAAATGTTTTCCTAATTCTAGGACTTAGAGCTCAGTCTAAAACCATCAAATCTGTACTTTAGATATAATATGCCTTAGCTTTGTGCTTATTTGTAAGCTGGAGTGAAAAATTAAAGACCAGTTCTAAAACTGTTTCTACTGGAACAACCAACTTACAAACTTGTGAACATTAGCAGCCTACTGGTAAATTGTGCACTGCAAAGTTTAACCAATTTTATAGATCTAAATTATCATAATGGAGAAAGAAAACCAAGGAGACAGTATATAGTTATTCTATCCTCAGATCCAGAGTTGGATATAAGTGTTATTATTGGCTATTGGTTAGTAATTCAGTCTCAATGTCGTTTCATGTTTATTTTACCCATTTTCATTTTACTATGAGAAGTTTCTACAACTAAAACACAAAGGGACAACATAATTCGAGTATGGGTCCCTGGTTAGTTTACTGACTGCACAAAATAGTCCTTATGTCTCTTGAATTCAGTAAAATATTAGGTTTTTGAGTCAGTATGGAACCAAATACACATTTTGGCAGAATTTACTCTGCAGCCTCCAATTTGAATTATGAATACTTTCATCCAGTAGTAGCCTGTCCATATTTGTTCATTTTTTAGCTTCCCTAGAGATCAAAAAGAAATTTTGTTTTCTCAGAAAGCAATTAGTAACAGCTGCTTCCTAGACACAGCTCTGTATCAGGGAGAACCACTATCTCCCGCAGAGTAAAACCTTAAAGAAAAACAGTGGTTTAGATTCAGTCAAGCAATGGAGCCAGAAAGCATTGATAACTCACTCCTTCAAAAAAATCCACCAATTTCAAGTTGTTTAATTGAGCTATGTTAGTATCATTTAAAGGTACTTTTCAGCAAAAGTGGGAAGGCTTGGTCAATTTGCATTTTAAAGGAGCAGCTAAAATCGTTCCCTATCTCCACCCCAAATTCAAGCAAAAATGGATCACCAGATGATATTGTTCTGTTTTGGGACAAAAACCCCACACTGATTAGGCATACTGCTATGTTTTCTCTAAAGAGGAAAAATACATTGAAAAACAAGTCCAATTGCTTATATTGCTCTTCTGATAAATCATGTTCAATTTCAACACACAAACTTAGGGCAAGCAATTCATACTACTCAGAAACAAAGAGGAAAACTTGAAACAATGTTCCCTTTTGTGGAAAAAAACATTGAGTGTAACAGTCTGTCAGGCCTGGACTAAATTAGAAAACATTGACAATTATAGTTGTGATACATTTATTTGTATAATGCTCAAATCTCTCTCTCTCTAAATCCCTATTAAAAATGGATGTCTAAGATGATGTTTTCCATTTATTATGAAAATGACTTTTCATCAGACACCAGAAGCAAAACCAGAATTCTATTCTTTAAAATAAACAAACATTCTTAATATTTATTGAAACTATTTTTAAAATCTGATTGTTTAGATTTTTACTGTAATTCCAACTCCTAAAACCATATTCATGACTAACTAACAAAAGTCTTTTTGTCAGATTTCTGGAATGTACAGTATTGATACAGCTTAAGCCATGGCCTTCGATGGTTGTTACCATGACAGTACAACTGACACGGACCAGACATCCTTTTCTCTACACTCAGAAGAGGACTCCATGCAAGAAAGATGCACAGGCAACCTCAGCACAGATTCACCTCCGATAAAGAGAAGAAAATCACTAGGAGGGCAGGTTGGTAAAATCATTCTGGAGAGCAACCATGTCATTGACACCTATTCAATGATTTTATTTCCCATTGTGTACATTACATTTAATTTGTTTTACTGGAGTATTTACGTGTGAAGAGGAAAGCCCAGTTGATAAAATTTGTTTTGGAGTCAGATTATGTTAAAAACAACAATAAAAACCACCAACTCTTAACTATAAATTGGATGGTACTAGACTACACTGGAGTCAGCCAGTCACTTCTCTTGGCCCAAAGAAGATTTGAAAGTTAACTGATTCACATCTAGGAAAGAGTTTAAGGTCTTAGGAGAATTTGGCTCCATCAATGAGAGTCGACATTCTGCTTGCCTCCCCGACACCAGAAGCTGCCTTAAGGACACAGCCTTGCGATAGTAAGGGGTTACTGAGACATCTGGACCATATACAGAGAGAGAGAAAGCAAGTCAGAGAGACAGACAGAGACAGAGAGCACTGCCCGGCTGCAGTCTTTATTGTTGGCTAATCATTTTTCTACAAGGAGTTGCAAATTAAATGGAGAACGTGACTACATTTCAGAAGCCGTGTGGCTGACAGGGTCCTGGTGCTCTGGCCTGGTATCAGGCCTGAGCCTCTGAGGTGGGAGAGCCGAGTTCAGGACATTGGACCACCAGAGACCTCCCGGCCCCATGTAATATCAACTGGCGGGAGCTCTCCCAGAGATCTCCATCTCAATGCTAAGACCCAGCTCCACCCAACGGCCAGCAAGCTCCAGTGTTGGATGCCCCATGCCAAACAACTAGCAAGACAGGAACACAACGCCACCCATTAGCAGAGAGGCTGCCTAAAATCATACTAAGTTCACAGACACCCCAAAACACAGCACTGGATGCAGCCCTGCCCATCAGAAAGACAAGATCCAGCCCCACCCACCAGAACACAGGCACCAGTCCCCTCCACCAGGAAGCCTACACAAGCCCCTGAACCAACTTTACCCACTGGAGGCAGACACCAAAAACAATGGAAACTACGAACCTGCACCCTGTGAAAAGGAGACCCCAAACACAGAAAGTAAGCAAAATGGGAAGACAGAGAAATATGCAGCAGATAAAGAAGAAAGGTAAAAACCCACCAGACCAAACAAATGAAGAGGAAACAGGCAGTCTGTCTGAAAAAGAAGTCAGAGTAATGATAGTAAAGATGATCCCAAATCTTGGAAATAGAATGGAGAAAATATAAGAAAGTATTAAAAAAGACCTAGAAGAAATAAAGAGCAAACAAACAATAATGAACAACATAATAAATGCAATTTAAAATTCTCTAGAAGGAATCAAAAACAGAATAACTGAGGCAGAAGAACAGATAAGTGACCTGGAAGATAAAATAGTGGAAATAACTACTGCAGAGCAGAATAAAGAAAAAAGAATGAAAAGAATTGAAGACAGTCTCAGGGACCTCTGGGACAACATTAATTGCACCAACATTCGAAACATAGGGGTCCCAGAAGAAGAAGAGAAAAAGAAAGGGTCTGAGAAAATATTTGAAGAGATTTTAGTTGAACCCTAATGTGGGAAAGGAAATAGTGGATCAAGTCCAGGAAATGCAGAGAGTCCCATATAGGATAAATCCAAGGAGAAACACACCAAGACGCATATTAATCAAATTATCAAAAATTAAACACAAAGAAAAAATATTAAAAGCAGCAAGGGAAAAGCGACAAATAATATACAAGGGAATCCCCATAAAGTTAACAACTGATCTTTCAGCAGAAACTCTACAAGCCAGAAGGGAGTGGCAGGAAATATTTAATGATGAATGATGATGAAAGGGAAAAACCTACAAACAAGATTACTCTACCCAGCAAGGATCTCATTCTGATTTGAAGGAAAATTAAAACCTTTACAGATAAGCAAAAGTTAAGAGAACTCAGCACCACCAAACCAGCTTAACAACAAACGCTAAAGGAACTTCTCTAGGCAGGAAACACAAGAGAAGGAAAAGACCTACAAAAACAAACACAAAACAATTAAGAAAATGGTAATAGGAACATATATATCGATAATTACCTTAAATGTAAATGGATTAAATGCTCTAACCAAAAGACACAGACTGGCTGAATGAATACAAAAACAAAACCCGTATATATGCTGTCTACAAGAGACCCACTTCAGACCTAGGGACACATAGAGACTGAAAGTGAGGGGATGGAAAAAGATATTCCATGTAAATGCAAATCAAAAGAAAGCTGGAGTAGAAATTCTCATATCAGACAAAATAGACTTTAAAATAAAGACTGTTATAAGAGACAAAGAAGGATACTACATAATGATCAAGGGATCAATCCAAGAAGAAGATATAACAATTGTAAATATTTATGCATCCAGCATAGGAGCACCTCAATACATAAGGCAAATGCTAACAGCCATAAAAGGGGAAATCGACAGTAACACAATAATACTAAGGGACTTTAACACCCCACTTTCACCAATGGACAGATCATCCAAAATGAAAATAAATAAGGAAACACAAGCTTTAAATGATACATTAAAAAGATGGACTTAATTGATATTTATAGGATATTCCATCCAAAAACAACAGAATACACTTTCTTCTCAAGTGCTTATTGAACATTCTCCAGGATAGATCATATCCTGGGTCACAAATTAAGCCACGGTAAATTTAAGAAAATTGAAATCATATCCAGTATCTTTCCCAACTACAACGCTGAGACTAGATATCAATTACAGGAAAAAATCTGTGAAAAATACAAACACATGGAGGCTAAATGATACGCTACTAAATAACCAAGAGATCACTGAAGAAATCATAGAGGAAATCAAAACTTACCTAGAAACAAATGACAATGAAGACACGATGACCCAAAACCTATGGGATGCAGCAAAAGCGTTTCTAAGAGGGAAGTTTATAGGAATACAATCCTATCTAAAGAAACAATAAAAATCTCTAATAAACAATCTAACCTTACATCTAAAGCAATTAGAGAAAGAAGAACAAAAAAACCCCAAAGTTAGCAAAAAGAAAGAAATCATAAAGATCAGATCAGTAATAAACGAAAAAGAAACAAAGGAAATGATAGCAAAGATCAATAAAACTAAAAGCTGTTTCTTTGAGAAGATAAACAAAATTGATAAACCACTAGCCAGACTCATCTAGAAAAAAAGCAGAAGACTCAAATCAAAGAATTAGAAATTTAAAAGAAGAAGTAACAAGTGATCCTGCAGAAATACAATGAAACATGAGGGACTACTGCAAGCAACTCTATGCCAATAAAATGGACAACCTGGAAAAATTGGACAAATTCTTAGAAAAGCACAAACTTCCGAGACTGAACCAGGAAGAAATAGAAAATATGAACAACTAATCACAAGCACTGAAATTGAAACTGTGATTAAAAGTCTTCCAACAGGGCTTCCCTGGTGGTGCAGTGGTTGAGGGTCTGCCTGCTGGTGCATGGGATGTGGGTTCGTGCCCCGGTCCGGGAGGACACCACATGCTGTGGAGTGGCTGGGCCCATGAGCCGTGGACGCAGAGTCTGCGCATCTGGAGCCTATGCTCCACAACGGGAGAGGCCGCGGCAGTGGGAGGCCCGTGTACCGCCAAAAAAAAAAAAAGAATAAAAATCTTCCAACAAACAAAAGCCCAGGACCAGATGGCTTCACAGGTAAATTCTATCAAACATTTAGAGAAGGGCTAACACCTATCCTTCTCAAACTCTTCCAAAATATAGCAGAGGGAGGAACACTCCCAAACTCATTCTACGAGGCCACCATCACCCTGATACCAAAACCAGACAAAGATGTCACAAAAAAAGAAAACTACAAACCAATATCACTGATGAACATAGATGCAAAAGTCCTCTACAAAATACTAGCAAACAGCATCCAACAGCACATTAAAAGGATCATATACCATGATCAAGTGGGGTTTATCCCAGGAAGCAAGGATTCTTCAATATACACAAATCAATCAATGTGATACAACATATTAACAAACTGAAGGATAAAAACCATTTGATCCTCTCAATAAATGCAGAAAATGCTTCTGACAAAATTCAACACCATTTATGATAAAAACCCTCCAGAAAGTAGTCATAGAGGGAACTTACCTCAACATAATAAAGGCCATATATGACAAACACACAGCCAACATCGTTCTTCATGGTGAAAAACTGAAACCATTTCTTCTAAAATCAGGAACAAGACAAGGGTGTCCACTCTCACCACTATTATTCAACATAGTTTTGGAAGTTGAAGCCACCACAATCAGAGAAGAAAAAGAAATAAAAGGAAGCCAAATTGGAAAAGAAGAAGTAAAGCTGTCACTGTTTGTAGATGACATGATACTATACATAGAGAATCCTAAAGATGTTTCCAGAAAACTACTAGAGCTAATCAATGAATTTGGTAAAGTAGCAGGATACAAAATTAATGCACAGAAATCTCTTGCATTCCTATACACTAATGATGAAAAATCTGAAAGAGAAATTAAGGAAACACTCCCATTTACCATTGCAAAAAAGAGAATAAAATACCTAGGAATAAATCTACTTAAGGAGAAAAAAGACCTGTATGCGGAAAACTATAAGACACTGATGAAAGAAATTAAAGATGATACAAACAGATGGGGAGATACACCATGTTCTTGGATTGGAAGAATCAACATTGTGAAAATGACTATACTACCCAAAGCAATCTACAGATTCAGTGCAATCCCTATCAAACTACCACTGGCATTTTTCACAGAACTAGAACAAAAAATTTCACAATTTGTATGGAAACACAAAAGACCCCGAATAGCCAAAGCAATCTTGAGAACAATAAAAGGAGCTGGAGGAATCAGCTCCCGGACCACAGACTATACTACAAAGCTACAGTAATCAAGACAGTATGGTAGTGGCACAAAAGCAGAAATATAGATCAATTGAACAGGATAGAAAGCCCAGAGATAAACCCACACACATATGGTCACCTTATCTTTGATAAAGGAGGCAAGAATGTACAATGGAGAAAATACAGCCTCTTCAATAAGTGGTGCTGGGAAAACTGGACAGCTACATGTAAAAGAATGAAATTAGAACACTCTGTAACACCATACACAAAAATAAACTCAAAATGGATTAAAGACCTAAATGTAAGGCCAGAAACTATCAAACTCTTAGAGGAAAACATAGGAAGAACACTTTATGACATAAATCACAGCAATATCCTCTTTGACCCATCTCCTAGAGAAATGGAAACACAAACAAATAAATGGGACCTAATGAAACTTAAAAGCTTTTGCACAGCAAAGGAAACCATAAACAAGACGAAAAGATAACCCTCAGAATGGGAAAAAATATTTGCAAACGAAGCAACTGGCAAAGGATTTATGTCCAAAATATACAAGCAACTCATGCAGCTCAATATCAAAAAAATCAAACAATCCAATCCAAAAATGGGCAGAAGACCTAAATAGACATTTCTCCAAAGAAGATATACAGATTACCAACAAACACATGAAAGGATGCTCAACATCACTAATCATTAGAGAAGTGCAAATCAAAACTACAATATGGTATCACCTCACACCAGTCAGAATGGCCATCATCAAAAAATCTACAAACAATAAATGCTGGAGAGGGTGTTGGGAAAAGGGAACCCTCTTGCACTGTTGGTGGGAATGTAAATTGATACAGCCACTATGGAGAACAGTATGGAGGTTCCTTAAAAAACTGAAAATAGAACTACCATATGACCCAGCAATCTCACTACTGGGCATATACCCTGAGAAAACCATAATTCTAAAAGAGTCATGTACCACAATGTTCATTGCAGCTCTATTTATAATAGCCAGGACATGGAAGCAACCTAGGTGTCCTTCAACAGATGAATGGATAAGGAATATGTGGCACTTATATACAACAGAATATTACTCAGCCATAAATAGAAACGAAATTTGGTTATTTGTAGTGAGGTGGATGGACCTAGAGTCTGCCATACAGAGTGAAGTAAGTCAGAAAGAGAAAAGCAAATACCATATGCTAACACATATATATGGAATCTAAAAAAAAAAAAGAAAAAATGGTCACGAAGAATATAGGGGCAGGACGGGAATAAAGACACAGACCTACTAGAGAATGGACTTGAGGACACGGGGAGCAGGAAGTTGAAGCTGGGAGAAAATGAGAGAGTAGCACTGACATATATATACTACCCAATGTAAAGTAGCTAGTGGGAAGCAGCTGCATCACACAGGGATATCAGCTCGGTGCTTTATGACCACCTAGAGGGGTGGGATAGGGAGGGTGGGAGGCAGACGCAAGAGGGAGGGGATATGGGGATATATGTATACATATAGCTGATTCACTTTGTTATACAGCAGAAATTAGCACAGTATTGTAAAGCAATTATACTCAAATAAAGATTTAAAGAAAAATAATAGTCATAGGCATGCAGAGTATGGAAATACAGTTTCCATAGGGAAGGGCTTTGTAAATGCTTCATTTAGATTCTCCTTGCTTTCGAAATGTAAATTGTCTGCATTTAACTGAGGGATAAAGCTGGACTATCACAATAATTCCAGGAGAGTCTGTTCCTTAGTTCTAGATTACTTAACAGTGCTGAATCCCTCTGAGGTAGAATTACCAGCATCAAGGTGGCACCATGGTCACTCACACAGCTGAGATTCCCATGAAGAGCCTCCTTCTTCCACCTCCAATCAAGTCTTTCATCCTATTTTACTATTAAGTTTCATATGTTATTGACAGCAAGGGGGGACAAAAAATCTAAACATCACTCAGTCTTCCCATCCTAATGTTAGATTAATACATTAATCTTCAATAGTAGCATCTTGTAGTTATAGCTTTCATAGCTTTTTGGAGGTATTTAATTAGTTACCTTTGTTCACCAAATGTTTATTGACCTCCTGCATGTACTAGGTATTTTATTTGGTGTTATGTACTAAAAAATGAATACAAAATGACATTCCTGCCATCAGTGAGTGCACAGCATAGTAGGAACAGTGAAATGGCAGCTACAATAAATAATGAATGTAATGGATGTTAAAATAGAGGTATATACACTACGCTACCTGGGTTCTGAAAAGAGGATATCAAAAGAAGGGAAAAAACATCCATGAAGGGATGAGGGCTCTCAATTTAAAAACAACTGAAGATAGAACTACCATATGACCCAGCAATCCCACTACTGGGCATATACCCTGAGAAAACCAAAATTCAAAAAGAGTCATGTACCAAAATGTTCATTGCAGCTCTATTTACAATAGCCCGGAGATGGAAACAACCTAAGTGCCCGTCATCGGATGAATGGATAAAGAAGATGTGGCACATATATACAATGGAATATTACTCAGCCATAAAAAGAAACGAAATTGAGCTATTTGTAATGAGGTGGATAGACCTAGAGTCTGTCATACAGAGTGAAGTAAGTCAGAAAGAAAAAGACAAATACCGTATGCTAACACATATATATGGAATTTAAGAAAAAAAATGTCATGAAGAACCTAGGGGTAAAGCAGGAATAAAGACGCAGACCTCCTAGAGAACGGACTTGAGGTTATGGGGAGGGGGAAGGGTGAGCTGTGACAGGGCGAGAGAGAGTCATGGGCATATACACACTAACAAACGCAGTAAGGTAGATAGCTAGTGGGAAGCAGCCGCATGGCACAGGGATATTGGCTCGGTGCTTTGTGACAGCCTGGAGGGGTGGGATAGGAGGGTGGGAGGGAGGGAGACGCAACAGGGAAGACATATGGGAACATATGTTTATGTATGACTGATTCACTTTGTTATAAAGCAGAAACTAATACACCATTGTAAAGCAATTATACCCCAATAAAGATGTTAAAAAAAAAAAACAACAACTGAAGATGCTTACAGACTTGGTATTGAGTGAAAAAATTGAATGAAATTTATGTATCCCGTAGCAATCTGTAGTAACTTTGGTTGAACCAAGTAAATCAGGTCAAGTGGGTATTAAATAAACGTTTGGTAAGTAGAAAACCCTCCAATGATCAGCATTCATTTTGTAGATTGACAGTTTGCATGCTTTTGTGTTGAGTATTTGTGAAAAAGATTCCATTTAGAGATAAGTTCTCTCTAGGAAGTATGAAATATTTCCCATCCTATTTTGATCTCTGGGATTGAATTAAGGGAAATAAATTAAACGGTGTATTACTTTCAGTGTCTTGCCATTTATTTTACCATAAAGTGAACTAAAATGATTTGAATTATTTCATGCCAGGTGAAGAGACAAATAACGTCCTGCTTGTTTACCAATAACATTGGTTTTGGTTCTCTATTGTGAATAACATACTGTTCTAGAAACTTATTTTCCTCTTGGGTGCAAAAGATTTAAAGGCAAATTCTTTCTCTATTATGACTTCCCTCATGGGCAGGCTAATTCTGGGATACTTCATTCTATTTTCTTAATACAACTTCTTCAGTTATTTCAAAACTTTCCAAGGATTATATTTTTCTAGGAAACTGTCCAAAATTGAGCTAATATAATTTATTTGGAAACTTTCTCTGTTTAATTGGATAAACCATAAATACAATTTATAAGTATTCATTTAATAGTTTTTAAGCTTGACTTAAAGGGGGTAAAATTTTCTAGGATTATATTTTCAAAATCTAGAACAGATTAATATCCTAGGTGGTTCTTTGGGAATTTGTAGCTATTATTTAAGCAAAATACTACAGTTGGATTAACATTTCTACTTCTGATATATGATATACTCTGTATATAATCGATGCAAAAAAAAAGAAAAGACATATCTGCAAATGAACAGAATAAATCTGCACAATTCCCTTCTTCTGAGTCTCCAGTTTTTCAGACATTGCTTTCTTTCTTCCATTTGATCTATAACGTTCGGGACAGCTAACACTTCCCTTGGGCGTATTCATTGCACAATTTTAAATGCATCACTGTATACATTTGGCAATCTAGCCCAGAAAAATGGGTCTCTATCACAGGACACATACACTCGGCATTCCTCTTGAGGGGCATTAATGCACAATAGTTGGCCAAGCAAACGTAACTTTTGTTAATGTCTAGAAACACAGTCATTGCATTCTTCAGTAATAAATGTCTAAAATATATTTACTGCTCAAGAGCATTAATTAGAGCGTTCACAATAAGCTCCTAGGATTTTAGCTCATTTTCTTCTCAAATCAGTGGCTTGTTGAAGATGGTGAGGACAGAACTGTTGCAGTGAGCTTTGTTTCTGCTGGGGAGCAACAACATTCCTGGTTTGGTTCTTATTTCATGAAGAATGAAATCACAGCTACCTGGGAAATCTGTGAGTGACAGACAGCATATAATAGTTATCTCATTGTGATTTTCACTTCATTTACTGATTACAGTCTGGAATAGACTGTGTGTGATTGTTCACTGAGGGATAAGCTTGGATAAAATGTGAAGATTTCAGAAAATAAGTTGCTTTCCAAGATTAAGAAAGAGCCAGCCAACTCTATAAACTGCCTAAATATAGAAATGGGCTATTTTATCAGGACCGCTCTGAAAAACCTATGAAAAGATATATTTTAACTTAAGTTTATTGTTTTTGTTCTGATTACAAAAGAAATATAATTTCATTATAAAAATTAAAAATACCAGTTGGCCAAAAAAAAATCCACTCAAATAGTTCATATTTTAATGAATATTCTTAGAGTTTTTCTATGCATAACATATATTTTTCTAACAAAATCATTTTGTATATATCTTCATTTATTAATGTAAACGCTTATGTCATACTAAACACTGCTGGGGATACAGTAACTGAAGATGAACACCCCCTGACTTATTGAACATACATTCTACTTGAAAATGTGTCTAAACTGTGCCATTTGTAGCCAGATTTTCTACCTTAGATCATAAACAATATATTTTTCAATTTGTTTAATTTTTTTCCATAGACAACTATGCCATTTTTTCCTGCAAACTAATTTTTATACCTGCAGAGCAGCCCACTGAATGAGTGCACCCTGGTTTACTTAGCCCATCTTCTCCTGTGGGACATCTGCTTTATTTCCCATTGTGTGCCATTATAATGGGTTGCAGTTAGCAACATAAAGAATATTTAGAAGTGAAATTATTTTAGAAACAAATGAAATTTCTAGCCCTATCCAAATTTCAGCATTTATTCTCTATAAGAATCCCTATTTGCTACTAGAATCCGCCATGTCAGACTCGCCTATTTGTCCAGAAGCTCTGGAGTATAGATTACTGTAACTAAAGGAACTTTTTTTAGTTCATTTTCCCCCCAAAGCAGAGCCTTCATACATGTATATATATATGAATATATATCCACTGGCATTCCTTTTATATAAAAGATGTTTCAGCATTGTATAAAATGCTTATATTAAAGCAGTCCTGTTTGTTGAAATCCTGCTTCCTTGCATGACTGCTATTCCCACAACAAACCATCTTTGTAAGTAGAAGAATAACTGAGATTGTAAATAGTTGTATATGAGTTGCTACAAAATCATAATTTATGGTTACATTGTCTTAATCCTTGCAGGTGGGTTAGTTTTAATGTGTAAGGTCTCATTTTGTTTTGTACGACTCATAAGCCTGTTCAAATCACACACATACACACACATATATATACATAAAATTTTTTAACATGAAGATTAATGAGGAAAATAATTATATCTAATTCTATTACCATACTGAAGGTCAAAATTCCAATGAAATTAAGTAACATCCTTAAAGAAGCAAAAGAAAGCGGTGGTAAGGAAATTGCTATTTCAACTACAATTCTATACCTGGTGCTACTGTTATTTCCTGGAGGGGCCTTAGGCAAAGCAGTCAGTGTTACACTCCAACTACCTCATTTGTGAATGGAGGCATCCACTCTTCCCTTGTAAACATTGTTTTAAAACACTCGATCAAACTTAAAGTCCTGCCTAATTTCAAAGTCCTATCACTTTCCAACTGCAATTTGACTTCCCAGGATTTAATGAAGAGCTTGAACACTTTTTTTTCCCTCTTGTAAAGAAGTTATGGGTCTTCCCTGGGGGCACAGTGGTTAAGAATCTGCCGACCATTGCAGGGGACATGGGTTCGACCCCCGGTCCGGGAAGATCCCACATACCCCGCAGACACGAAGCCTGTGCGCCACAACTACCGAGTCTGCGCTCTAGAGCCCACGAGCCTAGAGCCTGGTGCTCCGCAACACGAGAAGCCACCGCAATGAGAAGTCCGCGCACCGCAAGGAAGAGTAGCCCCCGCTCGCTGCAACTAGAGAAAGCCCACGCGCAGCAACGAAGACCCAACACAAACAAAAATAAATAAAATTAAATTTAAAAAAGAAGTTATGCAAGACAAAATGCATGGGATAATTAAGGAGATGATTTTTTCAGGCTATTGCAACAGGAAGGATGGTCATAATTAGGAACATCTCAAAGTAAAGGAAGGGGACTGAGAAACCCCAAGAGGTATATTAAACATGGGAGTCAGATCCACTGGGGAAGGGTAGCGGTGGGTCTTATCTCAGAATATATGAGAGCAAAATTACCATTTCTCAGAAAACAAAATGGTGGGGGGATTTTTCACCCTTTGCTGTGCTTTCCATGAACGCTGGGGCTTCAGAAAAAGTTCAACATTGTCAGTTGTTCTTCCATTTTAATCCACTGCTGAATCATAATGCTTTTTGGTCATTGATGGGGCCAAGTGATGACAGATTTCACGGTCATTGGGAAAAATTACCATAGTTTTCTTTTCAATATATAGATACTTAATTTGTTGTAGGAAAAACTGAACTATGTTTTATTATCAGTTAGGTCATATGAAGGATGAACTATTACTTTTAAACCTAGGATCAATACAATTCATTATAGAAACTTATTCATACAAGAGTGCTTCAAAGGCTTTCTACAAAATTGTGCTGCTAGTTGATCACTTCTTGCCTTAGGCAATCAAAAGTATCAATAGATGAAGTTACAGTGTCATTACCAACTATTTTTAAAGCTAGTGTGAAGTAATAAGACTTTCTGAGGTTTGATATACAAGACTGTCTTTTAAAAGTGACATATAAGTTCTAATATTTCCAAGCAGACTATTTGAGCAAGGCATCCGAAGGATGTATGTGTTGCACCCATATTCGTTTCTTCTCTTACTTCTTCAGAGAACATTAATGCAGGTGTTTCAAGCATTTTGCACTTTAAAGAAGTGTTATAAACATAAACCCACTCATCAAATACATTTTTAGAGCTATCACACCACCCCAAAACAGCTTAAAATATCTTTTGTTAATTAGGTTGTATCTTGGATGAGGTCATATTTAAATTAAATGGCGAATCAAGGTGAAAGGAGGCTCACTCAGGACCTGATAAACAGCTTTTAAATAAATATGCAATTCAGGTAGACAGAAAAGAAAGAGAAAGCTTTGTGAAAATGAGCTCAAATAATTTAATACGACTTATAAAGATAATATGAATTTAAAGTAGGAGAGAAAAATAAGGCAAAGGAAAGACCAAGGTGGAAGCTAAAATGGGATTGATCCACAAAACAAACTCCTTAAAGTCCCATATATCTTGGAGAAAGATTTGGATTTGAATGTAGAATTAATTACTTTGATTATTTTGGTTAATATCCTGGTCTAGATTAATGCACTCAGATGACTATTGCTCATTTGTACAAAAGATGGTGTGTCTTTGGGCAATCAAAGCAATTAAATTGCATGTTGGTCACTAAGTAATCAATATGCCATCTTGACACAAATAACCCATTTCAAATTACTCTCTCATGACTTTATCACTTACCCCTTTTATGCAGTGAATTTACTGGTGGAGAATTTCCGGTGAGTTCTACTTTGTTACCCATTTATCATATCCCTGAACCATAGTTTTATGTGAAACAATTGGAACTTGTTGGAGGTACAGGTAGAAAATGGCTGTATTTTTCATCAATTATTGTCAAACATGCTTTATTAGCTATTCCTTCTCTGCCCCTTGCTGACTTCTCAGGTGAATCCCATTGCTTTTTGGATACTTTGAATTATCAATCAATCAACAAGCACATACATACATACAAAATACTCACTTTGATAACAATGATAATAATTTTCAGTTATAATGCCTAGACTGATTCAAGTCTGTTTTCCCATCTCCCAGCTCAGGCCTGCACCCTGAACTGAAGAAATGGTCCAAGGAAGAACGTAGAATCTGCTCTTTAATTCACACCTCTCTCTCACCCTCCTCCATTCCACCAGTTTTAGGGGCAAGGAATGGACGGGGAGGATTAGGGAAAGAGTTGGCAAATCTTTTACTGAAATGACATGTATTTTAGCTGAGTTTGTTGATGTCCTCTGGTTGGCAGGTAGGGTCTGCTTCCTGGGCGTGCAGTCAGTGCCCTCACACAGGGCCTCACCCTTGGAGTTTAATGCTCTGCATTTGCTATCTTATAGTTGTTAATAATGTAATCTGAATTTGATTTTTAAGTGAAGTCTTTTGTGCAGCTCTGCCTCCCTCCCTGTGAGATGGGTTCTGGACCTCGCTTTCCTGGCCCCCTCTCCCTGCCCCGCCCGAAGCCCACGGCTGCCCTCTGCCCCTGTCTGAAGCCTCACAGATGCAGGGTGGGTTGGGTCGGGGCGCACATCCCACACCCTGTAACCGCCCTGGGCAGGTAGCACCTTGGTGTGTTTGGAAGGTGACTGGACTAGAGCAAGGCTCTCACTACCCCAACCCAGGTAAGGAGTGTTCCCTGGGTGGAAGGTTGCAATCTCCTGAGGTTTGCTGGTTTGCTGTGGATTGGGGCCATGACCAGTGCATCAGGGATTGGTTTCTCCACCCCTGGCCAGGGCACAGCAGTGCTGGACCAGTGTTCAGCAGATGGGAGACCTCGACAGCCTGTGGGACAGGTGCTCCTGTGCATACACGGGTCCAAGTGGCACGGAAGGGCCCTCCAGTGCTCCTGAATGTCTGCACTCACCTTTCAAGTATTCCTGTGCTCCCTAGAGCATGACACTAAATAGCAAGTTGAAAACACCACCATCATAGTGAAGAGAGAGGCTGCAAAGGAAAGGAACCATTTTATACCTTAGAACATTTTTTTTTTTTTTGCGGTACGCGGGCCTCTCACTGCTGTGGCCTCTCCCGTTGCGGAGCACAGGCTCCGGACGCGCAGGCTCAGCGGCCATGGCTCATGGGCCCAGCCGCTCCGTGGCATGTGGGATCTTCCCGGACTGGGGCACGAACCCGTGTCCCCTGCATCGGCAGGCGGACTCTCAACCACTGCGCCACCAGGGAAGCCCCCTTAGAACCTTTAATGACACTTTTCCCCTACCTTTGGAACAAGGAGCTCCACGTTTTCATTTCACACTGAGCCCCACCAATTATGTAGCTGGCCTTGATAACGAGTGTTCAAATGTTGAAGTTTACAGGGGATGCAGGTGAAGGTTCTTTTGGAGGTCTACACACTGGGCTGCATTAAAATTAAACTTGAGATCTCTGACTGACCTCCTGTGGCCCCATACCTCCTTTCCTGTCCATGCCAGTGGACCCCACTGCCTCCTAATGCTTGGCCTTCATCAGCTGCTATGTCACTCTCTTTGGCAGGGTACCTCCCGATGGACCAAGCCCAAGTATTGATACTTTCCACAGCACCCCCTCCACCCAGAGGATACTCAAGGGTCCTTGACAAGACAAAGGGTGTTAGAGCAGTTGCCTCATGCTGCCTTTTGGCCTCAGAGTACCACCTCCTTCAGGATCCTCCCAGCAAGAAGCAGCCACTTGTCTCTGTCCACAAACCATCCCCCAGCTCCCACAGCCATGTCTCAGGGATCCAAGAACTTTGTAACTACACCGGGCTCTTCTTTGATAGCAGCCCCAGCACAGACCAGAAGGTTCACAGCTCAGCAAGCAGCAGGTCAGGTACTCCTCTGCAGATGCCCCCATTCTCTCTGATGGGCTCTGCAGTCCCTGTCACTTGGCTTGGGGGAGGAGGAGAAATGCTACAGCAATCTCCACTAGTCTGATGATCTTCTATTCCCATATATTCCCTACTGCCACAGATTGCCCTTCAATTTCCAGTCTTCTCTTCACATACTCTGAATGTGGGTGATGGTCATGGAACCTATTTTAGTGAGTCCTATAGGGCAACGTTGAGCACCTCCTCTTGAGAAGTGCGGAATGTAACTGCAGCATAGTGTGAGGTTAAAAGCTGGGTAGGGGTTACTACTAACACAGTAGTTCCCCACAGAGAAATTATGGAGGGTCTAGAGACATTTTAGGCTGTCACAAATTGGGTGCTGGCACTACTGGCATCTAAAGCGTAGAGGCTGGGGGTGCTGCTACGAAGCATAGGTCAGCCCCATACGAGAAAGAATTATTGGCCCCAAATGTCAGTAATGCCCAGATTGAGAAAGCCTGCTCTAAAGCCAGACTGACTAGATTAAAATCTTGGTTCTACCTCTTATTACTCTGAGAACTTTTTTTTTAAAACATCTTTATTGGCGTATAATTGCTTTACAGTGTTGTTAGTTTCTGCTGTATAACAAAGTGAATCAGCTATATGCATACATATATCCCCATATCTCCTCCCTCTTGCGTCTCCCTCCCACCCTCCCTATCCCACCCATCTAGGTGGTTGCAAAGCACAGAGCTGATCTCCCTGTGCTATGCAGCTGCTTCCCACTAGCTATCTATTTTACATTTGGTAGTGTATATAAGTCCATGCTACTCTCTCACTTCGTCCCAGCTTACCCTTCCCCCTCCCCATGTCCTCAAGCCCATTCTCTACGTCTGTGTCTTTATTCCTGTCCTGTCCCTAGGTTCATCAGAACCTTTTTTTTTTTAGATTCCATATATATGTGTTAGCGTACAGTATTTGTTTTTCTCTTTCTGACTTAACTTCACTCTGACAGACTCTAGGTCCACCCACCTCACTAAAAATAACTCAAGTTCATTTCTTTTCATGGCTGAGTAATATTCCATTGTATATATGTGCCACATCTTCTTTATCCATTCATCTGTCGATGGACACTTAGGTTGCTTCCATGTCCTGGCTATTGTAAATAGAGCTGCAATGAATATTGTGGTACATGACTCTTTTTGATTATGGTTTTCTCAGGGTATATGCCCCCTAGTGGGATTGCTGGGTCATATGGTAGTTCTATTTTTAGTTTTTTAAGGAACCTCCATACTGTTGTTCATAGTGGCTGTATCAATTTACATTCCCACCAACAGTGCGAGAGGGTTCCCTTTTCTCCACACCCTCTCCAGCATTTATTGTTTGTAGATTTTTCGATGATGGCCATTCTGACCCGTGTACTCTGTGACCTTTGACTAAGAACTTAGTCTCTTGGTGCCTCATTTTCCTCACATGCAAAATGAGGATAACTGTAGCATCCTCCTCATAGATTTTTGTATGCATTAGTAAGTTTGAGTACAAATTTTAAAAAGTGCCTGGAAAACGGTAGGTGCTCAAGAAAAGTATTATGATTGCCTCCTGTTTTGGGGCATTAAGTGATATTTCAAGTGAAAATCCCATTAGATTTACTCCTATACAAATTATTTCATCACAGTTTATGCATTCATTTTTAGAAATATTCGTTACTGGCTGCGATTATTGTTAGTTTGGACAAGTGTTGGGTAAGGGTAAACTTTGTTCCCATTTGCTCATGTGTCCCTTGATCATCAGAAAGAGCTTCTGGTTTCAATCATATTAACAGAATGAAATAAGGACTTTCTTTGTGACCCCTCTGCCTGTGTACAGAGCTATGAAACGCACATGCCAGAGCAGAGATGAGCAATTGATCCCCTGACAACTCCTTTCAGCCAGCCTCCCCACCCAAAAGTCCTGATAATGAGTCAAAAGGAGAGAGTGTTAGTCCGAAATTACTCAAATAATTACTCTTTTCTTCTACAGGCACAGTAGCAAGAATTTCCAGCATCCTTTAAAATCAGGATTAATTCTCTCTCCGGGAGCAACACGATAGTAATTATAGTTGACTTAGTACAAAGCAGCACAGTGTAGCAGAGAGCCCCAAAGGACAGCGATGGAGAACCTGGACCGCTAGCTCCCTAAACCTGGGCAGCTCACTTACTCCCTCCGGGCTTCAGTTTCTCCATTCATTAAAGGAACAGTGCGGTACTAGAGCACGTCCCCAAATCCTGAGCCTCATCCCGCCCCAATTCAAGAAAAACCCTCATTTATTTCCTTTTGCACCAGATAAGAAAATGTGCGGGCTTGAACTCCCAACATACCCCTACATCCTGGAGCTAGAAGCAAGCCCCCTCCCACCCGCTGCGGGCCGGCGGCGGGCGTGGAGAAGGGCGCTCAGCAGGAGGGGCCGCCGGAGCGTGCTCACGTCGCGCCGCTCTGCGCTGCCCCGCCCCCAACCCACGCCGCCGCCCGCTTGGCTCGCGGCCGCGCGCCCCACGCAGAGCCCGGTGAGTGGAGCGGTCTCGGCTCTCCGTCCCCGCCACTGCTATGTGGGGTGGTGCTCAACTTCCGGGCGTCCAGGCGCGAGTGTGGATGGAGCAAGGTCGGGGTGGGGGGGGGGACCGCAGGGCTCGGGCCGAGAGCTTCGGTAAGGCCGGGCCACGGCCAGCGGGCTCTGTTAGTTTCGGGACGGGGGACGCGCGCCGACGCGCTCGACGATCCCGGGCACTGGAATAGTGGACACGCTGGGTGTGGTGCCGCCCAGGATTGCGGATGGCCTGGGCACCAAGAGTAACCACGTGCTCGGCCGGTGGTCTTGAGACGGGACGAGCACACGGAAAGTTTGGAGGTTTGCAGGGAGGGTGATGCAGGCCTTGGCCCCGCTCGGCGGGCTGTATGGGAGCGCCACGTGGGCTGTCCTCCCGGGCGGCCGGGCGGGCCTAGGAGACCGGCTTTACAGCAGCAAAACCTGAAGTGCGGGCGGGAGAGCTGCGTCTTTCTCTCCCCACCGTAACTTTAAAATGACAGCCTACCCTCCCTTTCTTTCATTTGTCACCGAATATTTCTAGAACGGCTGCTCGACTGTTGGGTCGTCCATCAGGTTAATGAGACCAGGTGGTTCACTGTGTTTTCAGGAAGTATTGGCCTGGGAGTCGCAGGCTCTGATTACTCCAATAAATTCGGCGCCGGGCCTTTGATTTCACTGGGCTCATCTTTAAGTGGAAAAGCCTGATTTATCCAGCTTCTAACACCATCGCTTGGATAGTTTTGCCTCTCTGCCCTCATCCTTTGTAACCTCAGGGTTACTAAAATACTTTAATGAGGTTCAATACATTATTTCTAAAATAGAATTAAAAAGATAAGTGCCAATCACAGCTTTAGGTCAACAGGAGAACCACTTTTCCCTCTCTGAACTGGTAAACATCAATGAGGGCCCAAAGGAAATATTTTAAGTCAGCCTAGGCAACCTTGTTACAGGCAATATATCGTTTCTGTCAGTTTGTGTGCGTTTAACTGAGCTGAGTTTGCCTATGATCCTCCTCTATGTTAGTGGATCTAAAATTCTCCTGCTGAGAACTGTTAATTTTCTTTTTTAATTTATTTTAAACTGTGTTACTGCAGATTTCTGGGCTCAGCTACCAGAAGTGTTGGTCCAGTAGGTTTGATATGGGGCCCATAAATTTGCATACTAACAAGCTTTCCTGGTGATTTGACTACACTTTGTAAAACACAGCTCTGGAGCTTATAAAGACACACCTCCCTCTCCTGGTTGGTAATGACCTCTGATGGCTAAGGTGCCTTTCAGCTCTGACCGTACTGTTGAATACTCAAGCTACAGCTGCCATCAGAAGAATAATCCCCACTGAACAAACCATCTGTTTTCCCCTAACTCTGTTTTGTGTAAGGCTTTTGAGATTTTTTTCCTCTAAAATTGTATACAAAAGATGAAAAGGGGAAAAAAATTCAGCAAATGTTTATTGAGGACCTCCTAGGTGCCCTGGTCTGTGCTAGGCTCTGAAAATGTGCAGATAGTTGCTCTGTGTTAAGACTTCTGGTCAGTGAATATTACCATAGAAAAGGAAGTTAGGACACTTAAAAATATAAAGGCTTTGTTTGTATTTGTTGCCTGTAGAATGGGTATCACTATTGATTTTCTTGTGGAGTTTAATCCTTCAAAGTTGTTTAGATTAGTTGCTGGTTTTCATCTGTGGGCAGTTAGTAAAATATGAACCTTGAATCTTTTAACTTAATCTTTTTACATTTGAATGCTGTGGTCAACTTAAGTTGGAAACAATTGCTTTTTAAACGCTTGCTTTTTTTCCCCCTGTAGCTTATGAAAATATTTACTCTTAACTTCTGTTTGGGTGGTCTGTGAGATTCAGAGGCAGGCTAGTGTTGGCTGTACTTTTCCAGACAAAGCATTCTCTTGTTTAGTTCCTGTATTTCTTAACATTACAAAACACACTTTTTGCTTTTTTCATTTTTAATGTTTCTGAAATTGTGATGCAGCTTACTATTTTGTAAGTTTAATGTGGTGGAGTATGTCATCTGTTCTCTCAACCTCCCAAAAGCTGTTAAAAAGAATGGTTGTCTTACAGTATGGGCCATGTGAGAATCAGAGAAATAGTATGTTTGCCTAATAACCACTAATCTACGTTCCAATTAACTGAGCCTCAAATCATTTCAAAATGAACACATAGAAACAATAAATGATGTAACTTTTGGCAGTAAAAGTAGTGAAATTCATAGTCTAACAAAAGCATTCGTTATGCACTGTTGGGATTTATTTTGTTACTGATTGTAGATGGGAAATATGCTTCAAGTGATTTTATTTTTGGCTTAAGTATTTTGCACACATTGTTTTACCACACTTCCTGGTGAATATGCTTATACTGTATTCATATACTGTGCTTAAGGAAAACAAGCCTTTTGTTTGCATCTTCCTGCTGCTCCCATCCCTTAAATAAGTTTTAAACTGACCAATTGTAAGGGATAAGAAATGTGTAGCTGAATATGAAATTACTTTTCCATTAATAAACACCTTTAATTATGCAAACCTTCTGAGGCAACCTAACAGTTTTTAACAATTAAATGTGAGCATTGTATACCGGGTCCCCAACACCATCCCCAGGGTTAGTGATTTGCTAGGACTCACAGCTGATTTATTACAGCAGATGGAGACCAAGTGCTTCATTGCTGCAGCAGCTAGTTGTGACAACATGTGTGAAATGCTGCCAACCAGGGAAGCTCATTAGACACTCAGTGCCCAGGGTTTTTATTGGGGGCTCATCATGTAGGACCTTCTGGCTGGCATGTATCAAAATTCCAGACACCCAGAAGGAATGCGGGTGTTCAGTATAACCTTCATTGTTTGTCCAAACAGCTTAGACACAGTGAGTCCCTCTTTTCAGTTAATGGTGGTGGGAACACATCTGAAATCTAAGTTCCCAGACCTGACATCCACCACATGCTGACCTTTCAAAGGATAGCAGGTGGCTCTTTTCTGCACAAGCAATGCTGTCCACTGAATCTGTTTTCGTATCTCTTGTATTTCTTCATCACTTCTGCGCTCCAAGTACTAGCAGTACTTTGTCTCACTGAAGCTTTGATTCTTCAGTTGAGAAAGCACGCTGGTCTGTTTAACTTAAAAAGAATAAGAAACATTTTCAGAAAATGTGTCTCATTGATGATATATCCTAAGACATTAAAGTTTTTTTCCCCAAAGTTTAAGAAAAAAGCTTAAGCCCTTACCCCTTCAATGCAAGCTTTTAGTATCAATTTGTATTAGTTTTATACTATGGTCCTGTGTTTCCTGCCCAAAGCATTGGACCTTTTGAAGGAACTGAGCTATTTGTGGGTACAATATTTAGAAGCTAAAATGAGGCCACTAGAGAGTTTTAAACAGTAGCGCCCCCTTATCCACGGCTGACAACGTCCCAGGACACCCAGTGGATGCCTGAAATCGTGGATGGTACGGAAGTCTGTATATACTGTGCTTTTTCCCTATTCACAGATAGCTATAACCAAGTTTAATTTATAAATTAGGCACAGTAAGAGAATATCCGAATTGCCAGCATCATTACTCTTGGACTTTGGGGCCATCATTATCAAGTAAAATAAGGGTCACCGGAAGACAAGCTTTCTGATACTAGGACAGTCAATCTGATCACCAAGACGGCCACTAAGTGACTAATGGTCTGGGTACACTAGACAGAGGGATTAATTCTAAATTTATTTTCTAGGTTTATTCTGAATTTATCAATTATAAATTTATAAGTTAGTTGTTGCAATGTGTAACACATTGTTCGGGTGCCTACTTCCCAGGCCGGACCATTAATTCTACTCAGTCTATAGTGTAGCTGAAATACAGCTTAGTTATAATGACAAAAGAGCAGAAAACAGTGTGCTTGCAATTCTGATAGCCCAACAAAATAGAAAAGCATGACATTTATAAATAAGTTACTGGTCTCTGGGAAAAATTGGTTTTTATAAGCACAGTGGTTCTTAACCTTTTTGGGGGATGGGGACTCTTTCAAAAATCTGGTAAAAGCAATGGACCTACCCCCTTTCCCAGAAAAAAAATTGATTTTAAAATAGCATTTTGCAGTTTCAGGAAATTCATATAATTTAAATTCATACATTCTTGAACTCTAGATGCAGGACACCTGCATTGTAAACGTGACGACAGTTGTGATTTGAGGCAGTTCTGAGAGACCTTTGGCAATACTCAGGGGAGTCGATTCTCTTGCTACTCAAGTGTGGTCTGTGGCCCAGCAGTAGCGTCACTACCTGTGGGCTTGTTAGACATGCAGAATCTCAAGTCCCACCCGAGCCCTAGGCGCCCAGGGGATGTGTGTGCACGTGAAGGCTGGAGGGAGGAGAGCTTTGTTAGAAGTTAATGACGTTGCCATTTTATTATGTCTTATTTTAGTTAAAAAGGTAGAGCTTTTAAAAGCCTTGAGCTATAACTATCTTTACCCTTCACTTTCAGCCCCCAGTTAGTTTTCTGCTTTATTTTAATTTTTCTGATAAAGTGGCAATTTTTAGGAATAAGCTGAGGTTTGGAAGTGAGGCAGTTCAGGTGGTTAAGGACCTGGGAGCAGGCATCTTCTTGCCCCAGCCGTCAGGTGGCACCTCTGGCCCAGGTGGCCTCCAGGACAGCAGCTGGGGGTAGTGCTTTGGTGAGGAGCACCTGGCCGTGGGCAGCTCTTGAGTCAAGTATTTATAACTCAGAGTGCATCTAATTAGATTTGGGATCTGGTGCTGATTAAAGCCAACTTTAAGATTTCAACTTTGCTGTGTCAATGGCCACAGGCTAAAAACTGTGACTAGGAACTGCTGAGATAGTTGAATCATTTAATTTGGGGTAATTATACCTTCCGATAAGTGATGAATTCCACGACTTAGTGCTCGTGTACAAGAAAAACACGCCTTCCTTTCTGTGAATATGTGATCTGCATAGTGTTTGAGGCTGAATCATATCCTGGAAGAAATGGTGTTGGCTTCAGGCTGTATCTTATTCTGGTAGAAATGACCTTGGTTTAGGAAGAGTTCGCACAAAGGCCTAATAGTCATGCAAGTTGTGTGTATGAGATCCTCTGACACCGAAACTGGGACGCCTAATCACGAGTGTTTTCTTCTTTTTGGCAGGTTTGCTTTTCCTCACTGCCTTGTCTTGAAGACAACGATGCCAAAGAAAGTGAAGCCTGCAGGGGATGGGAAGGAGGAGGGGCCTGTTCCCTGTAAGCAGGTGAAGCTGGAGGCAGCTGGTGGGCCTTCCCCTTTGAACCTTGACAGTCCCAGTGGCCTCTTTGAAAGTTTAATCTCGCCCGTCAAGACAGAGACTTTTTTCAAGGAATTCTGGGAGCAGAAGCCCCTTCTTATCCAGAGAGATGACCCTGTGCTGGCCACATATTACCGGTCCCTGTTCAGGCTCTCAGATCTGAAGAGTCTGTGCAGCCGGGGTATGTACTATGGAAGAGATGTAAATGTCTGCCGGTGTGTCAATGGGAAGAAGAAGGTTTTAAATAAAGATGGCAAAGTGCACTTTCTTCAGCTGAGAAAAGATTTTGATCAGAAAAGGGCAACAATTCAGTTTCACCAACCTCAGAGATTTAAGGTAACAGGTTCTCCCCAGTGCAGAATCCTGGTGTGTATTAAAGTGCTACCATTTGGCCACAGATCAGCTCGGGGGTCAATCTGTTTTGATGATGATGAGGCTGCTGCCAGTTTGAGAAGAGGTAGCACCTGTTTGGTCTTCAAATGCATTACAACTTCAGTGACTTTATGTTCCCTTTTGGCTAAACTGTTAGAATCTGCAACAACTCAGGCTGGACGTGGTGAGCTGCAAAAACTAAATTATACTTCAGGTTTATAAAGTTTGTTAAAGTGACGTTACACCTCCAGGAGCATTTCCGTGGGCTGGTTTATGTTTTGACACATGGTAGACATTTCTGTTTGGCTTGTCCCTTCACTGTAACTTAAGGCACGATAGTGTCAAGGTGATCATTTTTTCCTTAAAGTTGCCTCCCTCTACTGCCTACATCTACCTAAGTAGAGGCTTCTGAGCAGTGACCAGACCACATAGGCACCAGAGGCACGTTTAAGAAAGAGACTTCACCCTTATTAACAGTAGCCCGCCTGGCACTGAGGGGCAGGGTCCTGGAACTGCTGCTGGGGGGGCATTCGCAGGTGGAGGGTAGGTTGGATTTGCAAGTCGGGAAGACTGGCTAACCTTTTATTCTGCGTCAGTGGTTGACATTTGAGAAATAATTTGCCTCCTCTGTGCTCAGTTTCTGTGTTTATAAAATGTAGACTTAGGATGAGCTAATCTGCTCTTAGAGGCATGAGATCTTTATGTGACAGGTGGCCCAGAACAATTGAGGGCCCATTCTGAGTTTTAGATAAAGTTTATCCCCATTCAGAAATGCCCTTCTGTGACCCATGGCTGAATCAAAATGTCAGCTTAGGAGGAGGAGAGCAGCACGTGAAGTTCCACACTGACCGGGTGGCTTCTGGCTGTGTGGTGGCTCCTAGGACTTTGTCATCAATTACCAGTAATGCTTCTCACGACGGAACTCGAGTTGCCCTGTTAGATCCATTAGGCCTCTCTCATCTGTTGAATGCCTTTCCCTTTCTTGTCTGCAGGATCCTGAACCTATTTGTACTCTGGATAAAGTACAAGTACTCTTAGACTTTTCAGTACAAGCACTCATTCCAAAGGAGTGAGGCAATCATGAGCAGTTGAAATGTCCTTTGAATGCCAGCCTTTTGTCCCTAGCACCCAAAAGGAATTTATAAATCACTTGCAGAGCAAGTCATGATGTGTATTCAGAAAATATGGACACGGATGTACTTCACTCTGAGCTTGTCCTTGACTCTTTACTTAGCTAGAAGCAGCACTGTTTTTTAAAAGAGTGGTTTTTAGACACCTAAGAAGTATGAATAGAAAAGATCACTGATGTTGATTATGTAATTTGTTCACAGACCAGCAGAAAGTTATTGTTTGGCATATGTGTGGTGTCCTCTGTGGCTGTCATTTTTGTGCTATAGAATCATCTTGGGCTCTTCTCTGCTCGTCTGCTTAAGTGCTGCATGTTCCTCTTCCCCACTTTCAAGTGGCCAAGACTGTGTTTCCTTTGCCCTGTTGACTCAGCTCTCTAGCCATGTTTATTAAAGCAGGAAGGATGAGCTTTCCCATCTCAACGCAGCCCCCGGGCTAGACTAGGATGCATCCTGTTTTGCTTGGTTTTTTCCACCACGAGGACTTGAGAAATCTGTTAGGCCTCAGGAGCTCACCCTTTTACACTAGAAGCTGGGTTCCAAGTATTATATTGTGACCAGATTTAGTGTTGTGTGTGTGTTTACTAATGGATATGTTGGTATCAGGGTAGAGAAAGTATAGAGGCAGTTCCTCATTGGCCGGATTGAGAGACTATCAGAGTGAACAGTCAGCCCTTTCTTTATCAGGTCACACCGTGTGCACAGTTTATTATTCTAGTTTGTCTGGAAATGAGTAAGGAGGTAACCAGAGAGTGGTGGGTTGTTCCCCATCTGCTCTGGGTAATCCGTGTATCAGGAGTCCAGATGAGTTTACCAGATATTTACATGTGTTCACTTTTGAACTCTCCAACAGACATTTGAAATAATTGGGGCAATCACTGTGGTCTCCATTTTACATGGAAAAAACGAGTTCACAGATGTGACTTTTCCATAGTTACTAAGTAAGGACTTCTGATTCCAAAATTAAAGCATTTTCCTAACCATATATCTAAAGATATTAATTGAAATGTAGTAGGGCTTTGGGCATGTTTGCTTTCACCTTTAGGTGTGAGTGTGGGCTTCTGGTCTTAGCTGTTGTGTTCAGCTGAGCCTGCAGATAGGTCAGTGGAGAGAGGAGGAGCCTCCTCTTTCCCTTTCCCTTTCCCATTGTTCTGGGGTCCTCCTTGGCATCTCCAGACATAGTTGGGAGTCACGAGTCAAAGGAGACATTTCAGGAGCCTTGTTTGTGCCACAGTCAGCACTGGTGAAGCTGTAACAGTTGTACATTGCTTTGCAATGTAAATAGGCTTTGAGATAAATATGCTGTTTCCCACAGTCTTAGGGTGGGAGTCTTCCTTTGCAAATAAAGAAGCTGACTTGTACCTACAACTTGGTCGGTGGTGATTTGACTCCAGATTCCTTTCTAGTGGGCCACACTGGGCAGATTGAGAAGCTAAAGGTTCTGTTTCCAGGAGAGAGAGAAAAATTGTACAAATGATGGGGTTTTCAGTAACTTTTTTTTTTTTTAATTTATTTATTTTATTTTATTTTTGGCTGTGTTGGGTCTTTGTTGCTGCGTGCGGGCTTTCTCTAGTTGCGGCGAGCAGGGGCTACTCTTCATTGTGGTGCGCAGGCTTCTCATCGCGGTGGCTTCTCTTATTGTGGAGCACAGGCTGTAGGCGCACGGGCTTCAGTAGTTGTGGCTCGCGGGCTCTAGAGTGCAGGCTCAGTAGTTGTGGCGCATGGGCTTCGTTGCTCCGCGGCATGTGGGTCTTCCCGGACCAGGGCTCGAACCCGTGTCCCCTGCATTGGCAGGCAGATTCTTAACCACTGCGCCACGAGGGAAGCCCTTCAGTAACTTTTAAGAAGAAAAGAGACATGTACTCCTCAGTTACAGACCCAGAAGCTTGAGTTGGGGGCCATAAAGTCACCCATATGGTCCTGAAACACCTCTCAGGCCATCAGAGACAGAGAGAAAGAGCAAGAGAGAAACTGGTTCTAGTTACTGTATAAATGTAATTACAGGGCCAGGTCCTGCTGGCCCCTCCCAGGTATAAATTAGGCAGCTTGGGAGATCTCTTAACTCTCGGGAGCTATTCAGATGCCATAAAATCATTCTTCCTGTGTTGCCTGAGATGTGTAAGTAGAGAAGCTCAGTGGTCTATACTGAAGATGTCTCCCAAAGCTTTTTTCATGCTGACCCAATTCTTTCCCACTTGGCATTTTTAATACTGTAGTTTTTTTTGTTTTTTTTTTGGTGTTTTTCCGTCCAGTGGTAGGATTGACTCCCAAGCTGTGGTCACTGGTTTACTCAGCAGATACTTTCGATGTTTCAGTGTCTTGTGTGTGGCAGGCACTGTACATGCATGTGCTTGAAGGGGCTCTGCAGTGTCCTTTGTAGGTGACTTCTTTAAGGTAGTTCCTTAGAGGGGCAATATAGAGTCATGGTTAAAGGTGTGGGCTCCGGAGCCAGGCTGCATGGATTTGAATCCTGGCTCCATCATTCATTGGCTGTGTGTTCTCGTGCCCGTTTCCTCATTGGCATTTCCTCATTGGTAGGACCCACCCTATGAGACGGGGTGGCGGGGAGGGTTGTACAACTGAAGTAGGAAAGCACTTGGAAACAGTGCCTGGCACATAGGAAGTGCCGATACCTACGTGGCCTAACTGCTGCCTCTCCTCTCTCACCTGCCTCGGGACAGTCAGGTTTCTTCCTTGCAGGGATGTGTGGCTCCTCTCTAGGCCCCTCAGTTCAACTTAGGCCCTGAAGAGCTGATTAGCGACTGGAGAAAGGGAGCATTCCTCGACCCTGTTTACCCCTTCGCTGTCTGTACCCCCTTCCTAGGTAGTCATTTCTGCTTCCATTGCTCTGAGTACCCTTTTGTGCAGGCAGTTCCCAGATGTACCCCCTAGCTCTTCGTCTTGCCAGAACTTCAGACTTAGCCAGCCAGCACACGGGGGTCTTAGCAGCTCACACTTAACACTGCTAATGTACGGCTTTTCTTTTCTCCCCCCTGAAAGCTTGTTCTTTAGCAGATCTTTCCCATTTCAGTGGAACTGGGAGCTGACTAACTGCCTCAGTCAAAAACCCAAGAATGTTTCTCTGATTTATTCTCCCCACTCCCATACCCCAGCCATCAGCATGTCCCGTCAGTGCTGCTTTCTGAGCGCATCTCGACTTTTCTATTTCTCTCTCCCTCGCCCACCACCCTGGTCACTCCCAGCCTACGCTGCTGCCTTCGTAGCTTCCCCACGGCTCTCTCTTGCTTTTCTACAATCAGTTCCCCACACCGCAGCCTGAGTGAGCTTTTATAAGTGTGCGTTGGATCCTGTCCTTGTCCTGCTTAAGATCCTATGACTCCCTGTTGCCTGCCTCTCCAGTCTCGTCTGCTGCTGCCTCTTCTCTGTGCTGTTCTGCACGAGGACGGAAGGGTCCTGAGGACAGAGGCGCTGGCTTGGGCACCGTTGAATTCCAGGTGTCTGGAACATAATAGCTGTGCGATAAAGACTTGCTGAGCGCATAAGAACATATTCCTTGTTTCTAATGTATTTTTCACCTCTTTCCCCTCCATCTTTTTTTTTTTTTTTTTTTTTTTTTTTAAAGGATGAGCTTTGGAGGATCCAGGAGAAGCTGGAGTGCTACTTTGGCTCGTTGGTTGGCTCGAATGTATACATAACCCCTGCGGGTTCTCAGGGCCTGCCGCCCCATTATGATGACGTAGAGGTGAGGGGGGAGGAAACTGCTCGGCTCCGGGAGGACGAGTTGCTGCCAGCCCGGGTTAGTGGGTTGTCAGGGTTCAGTTCAGCTCTCGGGCCGGGTCTCTGCCAACTCTTCCTGTGCGGGCTCTGCAGAGCTTGACCTCAGTCACCGGGATGTTGGGCCAAAATTAATCCCATCAAACTGGTTTCCTGCTCCTTCAGAAAGGGGAGGTTGTTCATTTACTAATATAAAGAGCCACACATTCCTCCGAAATAGGTGTTTTTTGAATTTTCTACAGAAAAGTGTGATTGGCTTTTTCTTTAATTTTATAATGTATGGTCTTTAATAAGGTGAGGTCTTAAGTAATTCTTACATCTGCTTTCTTTTGTCCTTTTTCTGTAGCTACCAAAAGTATATATTTTTTCCATTTGTGAAGATCTTGGGGCAGCTTGAATGAAGGTCATGGTTTCACTTAAGCACTGGCGCCTTGACAAGTGTTGATTTCATTCTCATGTGGCTGCCAAAAAGAGTTAACCCTTTGGCTTAGGTATTTCATAGTTTTATTTTTGTACCAAGACAATGTGTGAACACAGAGTTATTAGTAAAAAACCTCTTTTTTCCCCCTCCTTTGAGAGCAATTTGATATCAATACAGTTTCCAAAAAAATTAAAAAAAAATATTTCTAATAGGGCTTCCCCGGTGGCACAGTGGTTAAGAATCCACCTGCCAATGTAGGGGACAAGGGTTTGAGCCCTGGTCTGGGAAGATCCCACATGCCGCGGAGCAGCTGAGCCCGCGAGCCACAACTACTGAGCCCACGTGCCGCAACTACTGAGCCCACGTGCTGCAACTACTGAACCCCACACACCTATTGCCTGTGCTCCGCAACAAGAGAAGCCGCAATAAGCCTGCGCACCACAACGAAGAGTGGCCCCAGCTTGCTGCAACTAGAGAAAGCTCGCGTGCAGCAGTGAAGACCCAACGCAGCCAAAAATAAATAAATAAAATAAATAAATTTAAAAATATATATTTCTAACAGAACTTTAAAATATCTTTGGTTGAATGAAGAATAAAAAAACTTGACATTTTCCTATGTGCCAAGGATTGTATTCAGGATTTTAGACACTCAGTAATATCTGAAGCTTGGCTTTTCCGTCAGAGATTATGGGCTTTCAGCTGCCTGATGGAAGGTTTAAAAGAATGAGATAGTGGGATAGATATTGGGATATAAAGAACTCAGTGAGGTTTTCATGAAAGTGAAAAGAATGACTAGCCCTCCAGTGTCAGACTTCACGATTACCTGTTTTTAAAAGTGAATACCAGTAGTGGCAACTTTAAGTGTATAGTGAAATGTATCTGTGATCTTTTATTTTTTTTTTTTTATCTGAAATTTGTGATTCATCTAAGCCCTGAGAGGGCTAACACTCTAGAAGCACTTTGCCTCATGAGTTGTCTGGAGGCTCTCTGACACTCCGGGGTCCTGTGCTTCCTGTAGGTTTTCATCCTGCAGCTGGAGGGAGAGAAACACTGGCGCCTGTACCACCCGACGGTGCCCCTGGCGCGGGAGTACAGCTTGGAGGCTGAGGACAGGATCGGGAGGCCAGCACACGAGTTCACATTGAAGGTACGGGCCTGCTTTTGTGGGTGCCTTTCCTGAGACAGGTTTGGTTTGAGGTTTGTGTAATGGTCCCCGGCAAACGTACCCAAGAGGCTGGGGGCAAGTGGCTCTCATTCCAGCTAGCCAGCACAGGGTGGGGCGGGGGGGCTTCTTAAAGGACATTTGGTAGTTTTTAGCTGCGGAAGTGAGCTGAGGAAATGTTAAGTTCATTTTCCAAATCACCTGTCTCCAAATATAATCCAAGTGCAACAGGAATGAATTATGAATTCAGTAACCACTGACTTCTCTAGAGCAAAAGTGGAAGGCATGGCCAGTGGTCACCGCTGGGTCGTAGGCTGCTTGAGCAGAGCACGGCCAGGGACCCAGTAGTTTTTTTGTTGGTAAAATTCCAGTCTGACCCCTTTTCCTCCTGATTGTGCAGTAGACTCTCTGCGCTCCCTTCCCCCTGCATATAGTACCCAGAAGAATAGTCAGCATGAAAGCCCTTGAGGAGGCCTTCCCCAGGAAACCAGGTGGCTCGAGCATGTGCTGGTTCGCTGGCATCTTGCTGCTGAGAAAGTGTGTCTTTGAGCAGTTAGCTGGATGGGATCATAGCCAATCCCCAGCAGGTGGGGTTGTTGAGGAAAAAATCTTGGATAAGAATAGCTGCATAATTAAATTTTATACCTTTTCCTACAAAACTTAAAATTTAATTTCCTTCAGTGGTAATAAGAAAATAGGTAATTTAAACCATACCGAAGATTCTAACCAAACTTGCATATGGTTATTGTTTTTGTATTTCTTGTGTCTTGATGTTATACTTAGTATCTAATTCCTACTCAGGGCCTCATAGCTCTTTCTTGATTTTAAGATCTTTGCCTGCCTGCCATAACTGGGAGAAACAATCTCCCTTTTTAGGATGGGTGCCTGTGTTATAGGGGACTTGAATAAATACAACAATAAAGGTACCGTTCTTCATTTTTTTTTTATGCTCTTGGTCAGCAATCAGCAGACTATGGCCCATAGGCCAGAAATCTGGCCTGCTGCCCATTTTTCTATATAAAGTTTATGGAAACACAGCCACACTCATTCCTTATGTACTGTCTAGGGCAGAGCCAGCTAGTTGCCACAGGGACCATGTGGCTCACAAACCACAGATATTTACTGTCCGGCCCTTTACAGAGAGAGTTTGCCAGCCCTGCTCTTGGCTGATTATTTTTAAGCCAAAGACTAAGCTGTCCATGGTCTCTGAGGCCAGGGCTGAGTTACCCAGACTGACATCTGGCTACTTGCCCTGCCCGAGTAGGTCGGGCTTCATGGTGGTCATAGAGGGCATGGGACTTGCAGGAGACGGAGCATTGCGTGCTGCTCATGCCCATCCTGGTCCCAGCTCACTACGAGAAGCCCTGAGTCTCCTGGAAGGAGAAAGACAGCGTTGTGTCCTGTGGGGATTTTCAAGTTGTATGTCTATTGAGTTTTTAATCAGTGGAATTCTTCAAATGAAATCTTGCATAAATGCCCAGTGTATGAAATCAAAGATCTGAGTCGCTCTGGGTGGGGGTGGGCTTGGGGGCTACGATGAGCGGTCTGGAGCCCTCCTCACCCCTCTTCCTTCCTACCCAAGTGGTAGCCTGACTTGTACGTCTGCCAAACCTGAGGTCTTGGGGTGAAGACCACCCCTGTAATGGATAGACATCTCTGTGGCTTGGGGATCTGACAAACCTGGGTTTGAATTCAGCTGCTGTCACTTAACGAGCTGCATGTCCTTGGGCAAGTTATTGATCTCTGTCTCAGTTTCTTCTTTGTTAAAATGGAGATCATAATGTTTATCTTGTAGGTTGTAAAGATTTAAAAATATTACTTTGATGCTGCCTTTACAGTGAAATTCCATGGAAGTGATGGCTATATGTCAGTGTATTGCTGCCTATCAAATTAGCACAAACTCTATGGCTTGAAACAACACAAATTTATTATCTTGTAGTTCTGCAGTTCAGAGGTCCAAAAGGGGTTTCACGTGGCTGAAATCAAGGTGTCAATAGGACTGTGTTTGTTCCGGAGGCTCTAGGGGAAAATTTGTGTCCTTGCCCTTTACAGCTTCTGGAGGCTGCTCACATCTCTTGGCTCACGGCCCCTCCCTCCGACATCAAAGCCAGCAACATGGAGCTTGGTCTTTCTCATGCTGCCCTCTCTCTGGTTCTCTCTTCCAATACCCTCTTCCACTTTTTTTTTTTTTTTTTTGTACGCGGGACTCTCACTGTCGTGGCCTCTCCCGTTGCGGAGCACAGGCTCCGGACGCGCAGGCTCAGCGGCTATGGCCCACGGGCCCAGCCGCTCCGCGGCATGTGGGATCCTCCCGGACCGGGACACGAACCCGCGTCCCCCTGCATCGGCAGGCGGACTCTCAACCACTGCGCCACCAGGGAAGCCCTACCCTCTTCCACTTTTAAGTATCCTTGTGATTACATTGGGCCTGCCTGGATAATCCAGAATAATCCCCGTCAGCAGCCTTAATTCCCCTTGTCCGTGTAACCTAAGTATTCACAGATGCCAGGTATTAGGATGTAGACATTTTTGGAGACCCTGCCATAATGGCCTGTCTTCATTTCCTCGACTCTCCCACTGTTGGGCACCCTTTCTAGCAGGGTTTCTTCCCCATTGTTCCTCTAGAAATATTCTCAAGGGTACCTCCACGTTGTCAAGTACAGCGGTCAACTCCTAGTCCCCTCTTAGTCTGCCTGTCGTCAGCATTTGACACAGTGGGTCACTTCCACCCTGTCCACTGGCTTCCGGGATGCAACCTTCTCTTGGTTCTCTCTCCACCTTCCTGACTGTCCTATTCATTCTCCTTCGCTGTTTTGTCCTCAGTCTTCCTACTTCTCTAATTTGGGGTACAGGGCTCATTTCCTGGACTTCTTTGATCAGTCAGCATCCCCTCCCAAGGTTTCAAATACCCTCTACACTGATGTATTTTAAACGCTGTTTTAGATCTCTAGCCCACATCTCTAAACTCTAGACTCATAATCCAGCTGTCCACTTAATGTCTTCCCTGGAAATGTAAAAGATACCACAAATTTAATATTCCCCAAACCAAAATCCCATGTCCTACCCTGTCCCCAACCTCCTTCTCCCTGCAAATGTGTCACCCTTCTTCTACTTGTTTGGGGCAAAATCCTTGGACATAGATTTATACAGAAGCCTCCTACCTAGTGTCCCCTTTGCAGACATTTCTGACATAACAACCATGATGATCCTTTTGTGATCCCTGAACCCTTTGCCCAGACCTCTACTGTCTTTCCTTTAAACCCAGAATAAAAGCCAAAGTCCTTTTTTTAAAAAATAATCAATGCTTTATTACTTAAATGGAAACTTGATAGCATAGTAAGTTTTAATGATCTAATTAATGGAAAATTATAATAAAATTTCTTTAAAATATTTTTCAACATCCTAGTGTACCACCATATTCATTACCATTGTATATATTTTCAAAGGCATTAATATCAATGGAATAATTAAAGACAATGAAAATGGAACTCATTTATACCCAATCCTCCTTTTCTCAAGGCTTTATGCTGCTGGTTTATGTAGCCTTTGGATTGAAGCCAGAAATATTTTTTTTCTTGGTTAAAAAAATTAGCTTTTCTAGTTCTTTCAGAATAAACAGAAACAGGACAGTGGTATGTCAAATGGCTAATTGTCTTATCATTATAAAAAAGCCAAAGTCCTTAAAATGGTCTAGAAGGCCCTGTAACCTGGCCCCTCTGCTGCCTGCTCACTGAACCTCCCATCACTCCCACCTTCACTCACTACCTTCCTGACACACTGGCCTAACCGATGCCCCTCAACCTGCCAGGCACGTTCCAACCTCAGGACCTTTGCACTTGCTCTTCCCTCCTCCTGGAATCCTTTCTTCCCAGGTCGTTGCATGGCTGGCTTGCTCGTTTCCTGAAGTCTCTACTGAAATGTCACCTTAGCAGAGTCAGGTTTAATGGACCATCCTGGGTCAAATAGCCCCTCTAATCCCAGACACCCCCCGCCACCCCCCACTTCCATCAACATCATTCCCCTCCTCCTCCTTCTGCCTTTTTTGTCTTCTTTGCATTCGCCATCACTTGACATTACTTATTTGCTGCTTTATTTTATCCTTCTTGCCCCACTAGAATGTCTTCATTGTCTAGTGTACCTTCTCCCTTCTCAAATGTTTTTCTCTTCTGGAATGTGCTCCATCAGGGCAGGTCTTTGTTTCGTTCAGTGCTCTCTCCCCCGGTGCCTAGCACAGGTCCCTGGCGTGGGTGGTGGGCAGGGAAGGGTTAATCAGGTGTTTGTGGGATGGATACATGAATGGATGGATGAAATATGTACGTGAGGGCCTCAGTCACAGGGCTGGCCCACAGACTCTCACAAATGATACCTGTAATTATGAGTAATGCATTTGTTTACTGGAAGTACTAGTTTCCCTGTCAGATTGGTGTTATCCAGGGCAAGATAGCTCTTATGAGTACATATATAATTACTTATGTATGTACTTAACATTAAAAAGAGAAGTTTTTTTAATCTGATATTTCTTGAGCTCTTTCTCCAGGGCCCATGCTCTTAACGAGTGAGACAGAAGGCTTCGCAGGGCTGCAGAGAGCAGATAAGCGACTCCCAAGATTCCCTCTCCTCTGCTCAGGCAACTGCTGTATACAGAATGTTCTTCTTCTGGTTGGGATTAGGGAGGAGGAAGCTCCAGGGCAGTAGTGATTTGGGAAAGATATTTCTGTTCCGTGGCTTGGGAAAGAAATAGGACAGGGTGGAGGAGGCTCACCTGCCCGAGAAGGGACTGATCTTTAGTTACGTATCGTGTTTAGGTTCAAATGAAGGGTCACAGGGTTTTTCATCCATCCTTCCAGACATCTTTTGAGCCTCTGGTGTGTGCTGGATGCTTAGGTGGTTTAGGCCCTGGGGATACAAGATGGATATGAACCCTGCTTGGAAGAGCTCACAGACTCTCAGGGACCGGCAGGTACAATAAGAATCATAATACAGCCACAGCCACTTGCCCAGCATTGCTCCAAGAGCTTTCTGTTTCTGGCCGTGCCTCGCGTGCGTCATGTGGGATCTTAATTCCCCGACCAGGGATCAAACCCACGGCCCCTGCATTGGAAGTGCAGAGTCTTAACCACTGGACCGCCAGGGAAGGCAGCTCCAAGAACTCTTTTCCTTTAATCCTCAAAATAATTCTGTGAGATTTGGGGCGATGGCTTCCATTTTACACATAAAGGAACTGAGGCCTCGGGAGGTTAAGTAATTTGCTGGGGCCAGCAGCCAGGGAGTGTAGCCTCTGTATGGCTCTAAAGCTCCTATCCTCACTGCCCCCTTTGACGGATGTGGAGGGCGGGAGCAGGCTTCCCAGGCACGGGCTGTCACCTTGATCCCAGGGTGGCTTCAGGTGTATCTGGTCTCAGCTTATGAATAAAGAAAGTGACTTCAGGCTCTGGAAGCCTCTCCAGGATTGGGGTTCATGGTGACAGGTTCACAGACACAGCAGAGCTAGATGGGTGGATACCACAGAGAACGGCATGCAGACCACTGCTCGAATCACCACATAGAGGTTTCTAGAATGCAGAACTGAAACTCACAGCCTTTCTAGAAGAACGAGAAGATATCCTCCCTACTAACTCCTTCCCCCTTTTTTTTTTCCTTTAGCCAGGAGACTTGCTGTACTTTCCCAGAGGGACCGTTCATCAGGCGGACGCTCCCTCAGGGCTGGCCCACTCCACGCACGTGACCATCAGCACCTACCAGAGCAGGTGAGCACTCACCTGCAGCCTCGCGTCCCCGACAGCTCCGAGCTGTCGCCACAGCGGCGTGTTCGGGAGACGTGAGGGAGTTAGCTGCTTCTCTCCTCCTTACCCGGCCCCGGGGTTTCCGGCTGACTTCCTATTCCTTCAGCGTCCTACCTGTGCCATTGACTCACTCAGGCTTCCTCCTGGCCTGTCATGACCCTGACTCCACAGAACGCTGGGAGTTGCCCAAATAAAGGCTCCCATGGTTTGGGAAGATAGAAGCATAGCTGTGGGTGTGGCAGTGTGCTCGTGTTGCCAGGCTGGGCTTGTAGTCTCTCTCCCACACCCCTATCCCCTGCCTCTCTCCCTCCCTCCCTCCCTTCCCCTCTCTGTCTCTCTCTGTCTCTGTCTCTGTCTCTCCCCCTCCCCGCCCCCTTCAAATTTTGTTTTGCTTGTGGTAAAATATTTATAACATAGAATGTGCCATTTTAACCATTAAGTGTCCAATTCACTGACATTAACTATATTCACACTGTTGTGCAACCGTCACCACTACCTGTTTCCAAGACGTTTTCATCACCCCAAACAGAAACTCTATCCACTGAAACCTCTGGGTTTATTTTAAGGCTTCCATTTTTTTACAGTTCATGAAATTAAAGTCAGAAAGGAAGTCTGGAACAGTGAGTCCTGAAAGCACACGTGCTAAAAACAATTCCAATTAAAACCGTGTTCCAGTTCAGCGAGTGCCTCGTCACATGACAGGGCCAGGGCAGCAGTGCCCAGTGAGTCATTTCCTGGTAGCAGCGACCTCAGTAGTCCAGGTCCCATTAAAAACACCAGTCATTAATTTATTCTTCATGCAGCACTACACCTTGTGCTAGTTGCTGAGATTGTAGGCATTGGACTGAAGACGCTTTGAGAGAACTTACTCTCTGGAAGTGGTGGAAGGAGGGGAGATAGGCATGTAGTCACCAAACAGTGTGACACATCCCATCATAGGTTTGCAGAGGAGACTCTGGGAGCACAGAGGAACGCACTTAGCTAAGCCGGGGCCTCAGGGAAGGCTTTGGAAATGACTTGACACCCAAGCTGAGGGAGATTTACAGGAGGAGTAAGTAGAAGTGGGTCAGGAGGTCAGAGCAGGAGAGGATATTCCCGGCCTGAGGGACAGCCAGTCGCCTCCTAACTTCAAAGCCGTATCTTGCAGAACAAGTGAGTAAGCATTCTTCTGCCTCCTCATCTGGCTTTTCAGCGAGAAGTGAACCCCCTGAGTTTAAGAGACAGGAGGAGCTAGCTGGAGTCTGGCCTGAAGTTAGGCTCTCTTTGCCCACAAGTAGAAGCTAAAGCTTGTTTGGGGCTTCCTTTATGTAAAATGCCCTTGTCACCATGACTGGTTAGGTGCCTTGCATAGCGAGAAACAGTCTCTGAGGGCAGCTCGAGAAGAACAGAGGTGACTGAGGGGGTGGGTCATAGGAACTGGGGAAGGGCAGGCTGCAGGGAGGCTGAACCAGAAGTTCGTTGTGGACTAAAGCAGCTCTGGGCCTTGGCAGCCACATATTGATAGTTTGGCCCCATGAATGTCCATCTTCTGGTGTCCCGCCGTTGAGGTTACTCAGCTGCTCCCTCTTTCTCTAATTCTCCCTCTTTTTCATTTCTCTTGGTCTCCTAGTAATCGGTTTTCGCTCCCTTGTTTTCCTTCCTCGGTTTCTACTTACTCACAACTTTGGCTCATCACAAGGCATCCTCAGTTACTTCTCTGACCTCCCTCGATCTCGTTGAACCTATTAGCTTTTGCTTCCACTGAGTGCCTGACTCGCTGTTTCCCAGTCCCCAGGATGAACTGGTAGCCTTCCCTGGTCCCACCCACCCCCTCTGCAGGCAGCAGGGCTGGGGAAGAGAGGTCTGAGTTACAGAGGATGCCTGCTGGGGGCTGTGGGTAGGCACCGTGACCCGTGCATCTAAGCAGGATGCCGACCTGGGCCTTTGTCAGGGGGGCCGGTGCTAGAACGGGACAGATGTAACTCGAGGACCATCGCTCCCCAGAGGTGTCCCTATGCTTTGGTCCTGGTGCTCCTTAAGGCCTGTGGCAGAGTGAGGACTTGGGCCTTTTCCTAACCCCTCTCAAGGGTAGCATTGTTGGAACATTTAGGGCCAGCTGTATGAGACAGTGGCCTGTCGATTTGGCTGCTTTACCAAAGTGAACCCCTCCAGAGGTGTTATTTCCAAACTTTGGAAAGGCCCAAGATCCGTTTTCCTAGAAGAACACAGAGCTCAATTTAACGGCACTTAAACTCCTCTGTGAGCTACTGCTGCATGACTTGTACCTGGGACCCTTCAAAGGACGATATTATTTCATGCTGCTGAAAGGTCTCTATGGTCGAAGTTCAATCAAAGGTGTGAGGTTGGGTGTAGCATTATGTCACAAGTGGTGAGGCTACCACGGAGGAGTGGACGTCTTGGGGGAAGTGTCTCATGTGGCTTTTGTCCTCTTTTGCCACTTTTCCAGGAGGGAAGCATAAAAGTGTTAATTTTGTTACTGCGTGAGAAGCAAGTCATACTGTGAATTTCCATCTTGCATGCAGCCAGCAATTTGAAATCTGCTGGTGACACAGAGGAAAATTTTAAACAGCTCAGAAGTGTTTAAAGAGAGCAGCCCCACAGCGTGTGCTTCTCACACCGGCACACACCGAGCACGAGCGATTCTAAATGCCCCAGAGAAAGCAGAGGCAACTGAACACTGATGCTCGTCCCGAGATGGTATTTTTGGCCTCTGGCTTCTATCTCCTACCCCAGTAAAACCACTGCCAGGGTTTAACAAGTTGCAAAATCAACTGTTTTGAAATTGTTGATGTTGGATATTTTGCTGAGGAATTTTTACAAGGAACAAAGGAAAATGTAGCGTTTAACTGTTCAGATGATTACACAGTCTGGGGATCTTGCTGTTACCCTAAATGTGTTGCTTTGGATTTTTTACACATAAAAATCTTTTTAGGTCCTATAATGATTGAGGGTTAAAGTTTCCTGCAAAGCTCTCCTCGAGGCTCTGTGTTGCATAGTTGAAAACATTAAAAAAAAAAAAAAATTGGTCCCTTAAACTTCCTACTTTATGACAGTCTGTAATTAATTCTCTGGTATCTTTACATTTAAGACAAATCATGGAGGAAGCCTAGCTTCCCACCTTTAATTTTGCACCTGAGTGTCTGGGATGGGAAGTAAGGGAAGACTGACTGATGAAGGCCGTTAAGTCTTTATGCTGAGTAATGTGAAATTAGTGGAACTCAAGACGTCAGGGCAGGGGAATTGGTGTGACCGTTTGTAGCTTTAGGCTTTTAGTAATCAGTGTTCTATGCACATTTCTTATGTGTTCACTCTTTTTTTTTTTTCTTGGTACACGTTCCAGTTCATGGGGAGATTTCCTTTTGGACACCATTTCAGGGCTCGTGTTTGATACTGCAAAGGCAGACGTAGAGCTACGGGCCGGCATACCCCGGCAGCTGCTCCTGGTAAGGAGTAAAGGCAGGTGGGCAAGGAGGGGTAACCACGGCCCAGGCCAGCTGAAGCTGTGGCTCCCTCCTCGGGACCCCAGAGTCCTCCCCGTGTGAGCCAAGCTCGTCTTCTCCCGGGCACGGTGGTTTGCAGAACGAATGGAGTGCTGCACATTGCATGCGGCCCAAAGGACCAACAGTGTTGTGCAGACGGCCCGCTTCCTGTACTTCATGGCAGCAGTGGCAGGCACCGGGAGCTCTGGCTGAATCAGTGGTTGAATGAATAACTAACCTGGCTTGGGAACTGTAGCCTGAGCACACGTGAGATCACTAGTTAGGACAGACCCACTGGAGAGCCTGGCCTTGGTGTGCTCCCTGGCTTTCCTGTCCGTCCTGGTCTTACCTTTGAAACAGCGGCCCTGTTGGCTAGTTTTGAGAAGCTGAGTGCATCAGTGCTGAGTTGAGCAGAGGGTGCTTTTGCGGTCTGAAGCAGACACCTTAGACAGTGATTTGCTTTTCAAAAGGCAAAGCCGAGACTGTGCCACATTCCCAGGGATCCCTCTTTTCAGGCAAAATCCTGAAAATTGATCTTTTTTTGCCAACGGTAGGCAGCTTAAGATGAACAGTGGTTATGAGGAAATAAAGGGATACGGTTCTTAAGGGGTGACATGGATCTGCGTCTGCCCTGGGTGATGGTGGTCAGTGGACTACTCCAGAGACTGGGACCTGGGCAGGAAGGTCACTGGAGTCTGGGCCCGGACTCACTTCTGTGTTTCTAGCAGGTGGAAACCACAGCCGTTGCAACAAGAAAATTAAGTGGCTTTCTGAGGATGCTTGCAGACCGGCTGGAGGGCACCAGAGAACTGCTTTCAGCAGACATGAAGAAGGATTTTGCTATGAACAGACTCCCACCGTACTATGTGGGAGATGGAGCAGAGCTTTCAACACCAGGTAGAGCTTTGCTCTTTTCTTCTAGGTGGTCAGGGGCTAATGTGGGCTATTTTGAGCTTTTCTGGGTGGGCACCTCTTTGAGCTGATGGAATGTATGAAGCATTTGAGGATTAATGTGGGCCTATCCTTAGTGTGAGGTTGGACAGGACATGCAGCCTGATGGGGAATGAGAGCCCTGTGATTTGGGGTGAGGAGTATGTGTGGTTAGGGCCCCTCTGGAATTCATCATCTTCAGGAAGTTTTAAGAACTTGAACATTGAAATAGTCTTGTTGGAATTAACCCAGGGATGGGTAAAATGTTGCCATCAGCGGGGGAACTACCAGAATGCCCAAGATTATCAGACCTGCTCCCAAGTCCCAGGTGACTTTTGTGACAGGTGTCAGGTGCAGATGACATTGATAGACTTCTGGGTGGATGGTGATACCGGTGTTCTGGAGCAGAGACCACACCACACTCCTGTAGTCGGACAAAGCTGGGTTTATTGACTTGTAACAGGGAAGAGAGCACGCCACTGGGGGCTGTAGGCACCTCGGTAAAAGGATGTTGGAAAGGATTTATAGGATTTGGGTTTGAGTTAGGTGATTTTCAGGAGGGTTCAAGGAAGCAGGGCTTGGCTCGGGATTGAATGCTGTCGGGAAAAAGGAGGGATTCTCGGATTGGGTCTCCTGTAAATCTTAGCCAGTAGCAGGAGGAGTGAAATGAAGCCAAGGTGACAGCTGGTAGAGCAGCAGCAACAGTCACTCAGGTCAGCCAGGATAGGGCACGTCTGGTCCCTTCTGTGGTGTGGACAGTGTCCTTGCTTTGGCCTGAGTTCTGACCTGATGATGAAGTGGTCTTGGTTTTGTCTCGATCTCTCTCAGTCACAGCGTGGCCTTGCTTAATATCGGGGTTCTGTGTAATGGCCTGTGTTCAGCTGGAGAACATGGAGACACAGCCGTGAGTGCCAGGCTGGCTCTCAGGCTCCTTCTCTCTTAGTCAGGTACAGGGAGAGTTTCATTTTCACTAATTTTCATAAAAGCCTTATCACCAGTGGAGAACCACTGAGATGCACACTCTACAAGGTCCCTTCTAACACTGATTCTATGTACATTTTTATTATAGTCTCGGGGGGGGGGGCGGGAGTTTAAAATTTGTTTTTGATAGCATCTACTCAAAATAGCACATGTTTTCCCAGCACATATTTTAATCTTTAGCAGAACAGTGTTCTGAGTATCAGCTTATGGCCCAGGATATGTTATCCAGAGTTTTCCTTGCCTTAGTCCTTATAGTCAATAAAGTTATGATCCCTCAACTCTTTCTCCAGCCAGAAGACCCTGTAAGGCTGGTCTGATTGTAGTGGCTGCTTTTTCACTAAGTTAAATCCAATCTAGGAAAGAGTAGTTTTTCCTGTGGACTTTATTAGGTGGCTTTTTTATGACACTGCACTTGACCTACACAGGCTGAATACTTTGCCATGGTCATGGAACTAGTAATTGGAGGGGTGGTGCACTTTGAGCTCTGGAAGTCCTTTCAGAGTCCACATGTGGAGCAAGCAGGGGAGAGAACCTGGAGACGTGAGAGCATTCTGTGCAGAAGGCATGGTGGCCCTGTCTGTACTGTGATAGTATGTGCTCCCCGGGTACTGGTGACAACTATTTAAATGAACTTACAGTTAGATAAATAACAACAGAAGTCTGTATGTGTGTCTTCAGTATAAGGATGAGCTCCATCAAGATGTCAGCTACACTTTTCAGATCACCGTACATGTCGGGGAGAGCGAATACTTGAGCTGGAGAGGGCGCCCCACATTTGGCTTCACCTGCAAATTGTTACTAAGTGTACTTCCTAAATAGTTGCTCCTGCAAGCAGGTTTGAGCCTGCTGCTTTCCTCTCTGAAAGATGGCTTTCCCTGTCTCTGGGTTTTCCAGGTGGACGGTTACCGGGGTTGGACAGCACTGTGAGGCTGCAATTTAGAGACCACGTTGTCCTCACTGTAGGACCCGATCAGGACCCATCCGTGAGTATCCAGAGGGGAAGGGGGTTCCGTTCTTCTCAGGGCATTTCCATCACAGGCCCCAGGTTATCAGACTGACAAATGGCCCTGCCCTCCTCCTTTGGGCATCCACCTCCTCACAGCTTAACGCCATCTCTTTAGATCAGATCATGCCCAGATCTCACTGTTATGGTTCCAAGGTTTCCTGCCTGTTGGGCATTTGAGGGCTTGTCTTCGGCCCCACAGAACCCTCCTTCTTTTCTCTAATTAGTAATTAAATGTCTGTTCTGTCTCCTAATTCAGGCCAGGTTGCCTTTGCTTAGACGGCCGCAGACCCCGTTCACGCGTCTCCCTGTCTCAGTCCCTCGCCCATCCTGTATACGGCGCAGACCTGCCTTTACATATGGTTTTGTTGATGGTTCTTCTCAAAAACTCTCTATTCTGTAGATGATGGAGAGGAAAATCTACATTCCATACCCTTGCCACCTAGCCCAGTGGTTCCCCAAACTGGCTGATTACAGTCAACTGGAAAATTTTTAGAACTTGTAAGTTCCTGGGCTTCGTCTGGTGTGGAGCCTCTGCATTTATTTTGAAAGCACCCCACACAACCCTAAAGCCCTTGGGAACTCTCCCATGCCCTGTGGCTTCACCCTGTTCCTCCTAATCAGCTTTCTTGGGAGGTGTCCAGTGAATGTCTGGAGGGGATGAGAGTCGGGGGGCACCGAGATGTCTCCAGAACCCTATTTTTCCAGCCATCAGGGCCAGCCCTGGAGAAGACTGGTTTATAACATAGATATAAAACCTAAAAAGTATATACTCCCACATCCCCATTTAAAAAAAGAAAATCCTAGTTATTCTGCTAACCAATCAATCAGTTTGAGGCGTTCTGTTTCAGGCTAAGGCTTTGGGTCCTCGTCTGAGTGAGAGGTGACAAGGAATTTCTAAAGGTTCTGGAAGAGATAATAAACTGCACTGTGTTATGGTGGGTGGAGAGGGACGGGAAGTCGAGACCATTCGGGAGCCTACTTTACTATACGTGGAATAGAAGTTTTTATAGATCACATAGCTGGTATTTCTTAGGAATTAATATTTACTCTGTGGTGTTCATAAATTGCCCATTTATGTATACCTAGGAATGTCAAATTTTTCTGATGCAAAAAGATAGTGCAGGTATGATGAAACGAAAAACTTGAATGTTTCATTGGTAAGTTGATATATAAATGGTTGCTTTTTCATTAGGTCGTTTCTGAAGATGCTGTTATCTTTTTGAAAAATGACGAGTGGTTATTTGCTGCATACAAATAGTAATCTGAGCACTATAATGAAATACGTATATTCTACATTGCGTGTGTATATATCTATATTTATCTGTATCTCATAATTTTTTTGCCAGAAGGATTCTTTAGTGTTCAATAAATTTCACTTAAGCACTGAGGCATTAAGATTTTTCTTGGTGTTGACCTTTGTTATTGGAAAACCCTCCTAGTATTGAAGTGCTCAATATTTTGGTGTTGACGACTTGCTGTGTTTTTTTTTTTAAAGGATGAAACTCGAGAAAAGATGGTTTACATCTATCATTCCTTAAAGAATAGGAGAGACACACACATGATGGGAAATGAGGAACCAGAGGTTTGTTCCAACCTAAAATGCATGTCTTTCCTGCGATTTGGTGGCTGGGAAGAATCTGTTACCTTTGATTTATGGGTAATGACCTTTTTTATGACTGCAGTGTGGACTTCACATTTCACAAATTGACAGCCCTTGCACAGGGATGATTAAGTCAGACATTTCTGTGATATATGTACCCACTTTAAAAGATACTAGGACCTGTGGCCTTGTGGGAAAGGTGTAACAAATGTGAAGCATTTCTCAAAGGATTAATATTTCTTACTCTATAAAATAGAATACCTTTCATGAAGTCTGAGTTTTCATATGGGAATTAGCAACTATCATAAGTTATCATAGTTTTTGTAAGTAGCTTATCTGAAACAAGTTTCATACTTGTGAAGGATATCAATAATCATGTATTGAGAAATTATGGAAAATGCCACCTAAGTGACTAAATAGTTTATCTTTTTTCAGTCTCATGGACTTCGCTTTCCTTTATCACATATCGATGCACTGAAGCAAATTTGGAACAGTTCAGCTATTTCTGTCAAGGACCTGAAACTTACTACAGATGAGGAAAAGCAAAGCCTGGTATTAGCCCTCTGGACAGAATGTTTAATCCAAGTAGTCTAGTGCCTTTGCTTCTTTTTAAATATGTATATATAAAATAGTAGACACTTGCTTCTGCAAAGATTTACATGCTAGGGAGCCCCTGTTGCTTTGAACCAAGGACATAATGAATGTAACTTTCCTTACCTGTGTATCTAATAACATAACATGAGACCTACCTGTTAAAGGTGACCAGTTGGCCATGTGTACTAACAGAGGTACATAGAAGAAAGAACAGCAAATTACTAAATGTCCCAGAAGGTGACAAAAACCGTACTTCTTGACAAGTTTATTTAATCCAGTGTGGTAGAAAAGGCACAGCTCAATAAATGTCTCATTTAAATTTACATGTCGTTACCTGGCTTTGTCTTTGTTCTCTGGAAGAAACAACTTCTTTAAAGAGCCTCACTGGCTCTAGAAAAATTTTAAACAATTAACATGAAGAATTTTTTAACTTGGTTTTTTACAGTGAAAATATACATACCTACCTTTGTGTACACACAAGGCCTCCCATTAAAATAAAGTTACCCTATAACATCAATTTCATTAAATAATACTGCCACACTAACAGGCACTCACATCTGTGGGCATAAAATAGTTTTACAGATGTTGCTTGAAAGATGACAAAAGAGCCTGAGATTGAAGGGAAGGGGAAAAAAAACACAATAATATTTACATGGAAAGACCAAGTCTATAAAAAATACTCAAAATAGTGGGTCTTTGAGTTTAAACAGTTCACTGTTAACATTCTAAAGTGCATACAGGTTGATATTTTTAAAAATATCATTGGAGAATTTAATCTTTCTGTATATAAAAATAGAGCAGACCTTTTTCTGCTTTCTGGCAAAAGTTGGGGATGAAGGGAACAGTTGTCTCAATGTAAGTTTAAAACCAACTCAGGAGGGAAAAATGCTTGAGAATTGTATAGTGATGGTGGTAATGATTACTTGAAACTAAGTCAAAGACATTATCCTACCTGATTTTGCTTGAATGAAAGCTATTTAAAATGGGAGTGAAAAACTGAGTTTTCTGTCACATTTTGTAAAGTAAAGTGGTATAGTCAAGGATCAGATACTACTTGGTCTTAATTTGAACATCTGAAATTTCCCCTTACTTCAGGCAAAGAAAAATTTGACTATTCTTACACGTAGGTGACAGAGTCTTTATAAACACTTCTTGAGGGTAGATCAGGTGAGGTCTCAGAACCAGGATAGGTAAGCCCCGGTTACTTACAGTCTTGTCACCCAGAAGGGTGTCTCTGTTAATACTTAGAGTGCAAGGACAGCCGCAGGCTACTTGTGCTTTTTTAGTTTGAAGGACCGAGCAAACAACAGCCACAGAAAACACTCCTGTACTTGAGCCTTTTCCTTACAAAGCTGAGGTCCCCTCCCTGGGGTCAGTTACAAGTGTGAATACTTACGGTGCTTCAGTTATAAAAGCTTCAATAGGGAACCTTTAATGTTTATCTAATACAGCAGCTTAATAGTAAGGTTTATTAAATATGTTTTCAGATATTGCTAAAAATATTATTCATCTTTTTAAAAGTATGACTTGACCTATAGGACTCTGCTTGTCTGTGCCTTGCATTCACACACACATCTACTAGGAGGTTAATTAACACAGGATGACAGCATCACCAGTGTCCTATAATGGCTATCAGGGATAGGATTCGTGTTTGGTGGAAAGGAGAGAGAAGAGACTTCAAGAAGCTTGCTCACCGAAGCTGGAGATCAAGCAGGAGTAGAACCTTTCCAAGAAATCGTTAACGCATTCTTCATAGGAACACTGGATGACTGGCAAGAATATTTTGAGCTTTTCCATGGTTAACAACAATAGTCTTCAAGGTTGGGGAAGAAGTTCATTCTGCTCAGTGATCCCAGAAGCATGAGGACAGGTAGCTTCCTTTTCACGGGGCATGAGGGTCCTTCTCCCCTTGCTCTCTCTCAGGGATGCTGCAGATTCTCTCACAATATTTCAATGTCCCATTTCTGTGTTTCTTCTCCCTCCAGGGGCTCATTTACAATTACATGAGTTTTGTCATAATAATTTCCTCCTAAAACAGAAATCCCAAAAGGAAAGATTATTTGTTCACACAGGTGCTTAGCAATTTCAGTTGTCACAGGCTTTTGCTCAGCCCACTCACTGTTGGGGTAGATTAATATGTCATTTGTAAAGCGGTCTGAAATGGGAAACTGAGGTTAAACGGGCGTAGCTATTCTTCACCTCAAATCAGACATTATGACTGATTGAAAAGCTAAGTGGTATAATAGATGTTTGCATAAGCGGTGTGCCCTGACAATGGGATTCTTAACACAGTGCTCTGAGAGTGCTCTAGCTCAGCGGCAGGTACTGGGTTTTAGTTTCTACACCAAGAGTGGCTATGACTAACTCAATTAAAGCGACAGCACTGAATAATATTGGCCCTGACCTTGGCTGGACTCAAAAACAAGTTTAAATGATAAATTTAAAGGACCATACATTTTAAGGACCACAGCAATGCACAACAGAAAGTGAGAAATATTTCTTTAGGAAATGGATGACATCTTATGGTTGATGATGCTTCAAATTTAGAAATGTTCTCAAAGATCATGTAGAACATGAAAATTTTACAGCTGTACTGATAAACAAAAACCTTTGTAGGCTTGGTCCTTAGGCTTTTTCTTGATCCGTATATAGCTAATTGTTTTGTTAAAATGGCATATCTCGACTTTTTCAAGCATAATTTAAAATGATTTAATATTTCCCTTATGCATAAGGACTTCTTTTACCCATAAGGAGGAGGAGGCTTGGAATTTAAAAGGAATATCCAAGGACACAGAACACTGGGTTTCATCACAGGCCTACCTTTAACATCAAGGACAAGTTGGTCACTGAGGTAGGAGCTGATGGTCCCATTTTTGTTCAGTCTCCACTTCTGCCTGAACTGCCCATGTTCAGTCCATAGGGCAACTTTAGCTCCAGGTATGTCTCGACCACCAATCACATCGAGACATGTGTCACTGGCCTAAAAGGGTCAAGAAATAAATTGGCAGTACTGTGTTTACTAAAATCAATTGGATTGGGCCCCTTTTCTTTCATGTGAACAGATCAGAGACATGACTGTCTAATCTCAAGAGAAAACTAGCATAATTATAAATTCAGTCAACTTTTTAAGTCTTCTTTATGGCTGAAGGAAGGAGATGGTATGGAAATAAACATACTGAACTAGAGGTACTTGTTTTTAAAAGGATGGTCTGGATCTGACAACAGATGGTCAAAGGTTTGTTGAATTACAATTAAATGTTGAATCCCTGTTAGCTTAAATGTGTAAGGTCGAGCCTGTTTTTCTTACAAAAACATTGGGTGGGCTTCCCTGGTGGCGCAGTGGTTGAGAGTCCGCCTGCCGATGCAGGGGACACGGGTTCGTGCCCCGGTACGGGAGGATCCCACATGCCGTGGAGCAGCTAGGCCCCTGAGCCGTGGCCGCTGAGCCTGCACATCTGGAGCCTGTGCTCCGCAACGGGAGAGGCCACAACAGTGACAGGCCCACACACCGCAAAAAAAACAAACAAAAAACAAAAAAACCTTGGGTGATGTGCAAGATACCCAGACAATAATTACTTTTAAGTGCTTCTCATTTTTGTTGAAGCATGAGAAAATGGTCGATAATCCACTGGTGATATAATAAAACTGGTGTCTTATTCCCCACAGCATCAAACATAATGGAAGGGTTGCAGAAAAACAAAGAAACCTAAGTTTTATTTTCTAAGCTTCCTCCAAAAAACAGCAGCTCTACCTTCATTGTATATTTTGAAGATGAGGAGGCTTCAACATGTTTGGAATCACAAAGACAGCTAAATTAATCTGGGCCGCAGAGTGTAAGGAACGTCTCACAAAAGCACATTGTCCATTTGGGTACAGTGACTTATCACTGGTTTAAAAAAACCATTTAGGAATATCCATAGTATGTGTTAATCTTACTTTTTACTTAAAATAGAGAATTTTTTGATGTAGAAAATCTAGTTTCTAAGCCCATTTCACCTAGATGCTTCAGTAATATATATGTCAATGTTCTTATAATTATGCAAAAAACTGTTGATAGGGAATTGCATTATTTTATCATGCCATTTGATTTGGCAAGATTTTGGTTTCCAAAGGAAAAATACCAAAGACCGAAAAGCGGGGTATACTATCAGTGGGGTTGGTTACCTTGGATTTAAAGAGTCCTCGACAGTAGTGCCAGATCTGGGTATTCTTCCCACTGTAGGGAGAAAGGCACACAGATGTTGCCCTTGTGTCAGCTACATTTCCGGTGACTGTCAGATACTCGTCCTGGGCTCGGTTCTTTATTCTTATGTACACTGCAGGCTGTGATGGGAGGAACAGAGACATTTTGAAAAAACCTTTTGAATCTGGAAATCAATCTTTCCAAAGGACAGCTTGAGGGGGATGTGAGAGGTAACAGAATTTAGCTTATTTATATCTGTTTCACTTTAGCAGATGTGTGTAAATTAATATTTTCTATTAACAGATCCTTACACCACAGGGCACACAGCTTAAATTGTACAGTCTCTATTATATTTTTTCTGAAATACACTCCTTTGGAAGGGTGAAAGGTAATAGTTTCATTTACTCGCACTCCATTATGGCAAGGGGCGGTGCAGAATTCGGCACTTAATGAGGTTCATTCACTAACTACTATGTCCCAGCTGGCCGCAGGAAGGCAGAGGAGTAGGAATAAGGGCAGGGTACTACCTACATGGATGTAACAACAACTTAGCAGCGACAGTACAATCATCAGCCATACTGGCTTGAGCTATGATTCAGTGCCCAATGAATGCTATGGGAGGTCTTGAAAAACCCAGGTAGCTGAGGGCCCTAGTAGCACTGGTAATTTGTTTGTTTATACTTTGTTGACCTTAATATGTCAAGGAAAGAGACCATGCATGTAGGTGATCACTATGTAGGTATTCAAAAACTGGGTAACAGAGGACTTCATCTCCTGGGCCTGGCATATATACAAGAAGTTTGCAAATAAAATATTAAATCTGGGACTTGCCTCTATGGGTAACAGTTATTATTTATTGAGACTTAGTCCTAAATGGTTTCTGGGCCACAGTCAGAATTAATGACCAGAACAACCCCTCAAGAAAGTACAATTATGACCCGCATTTTTGTAAATAAGGGTGACGCAGACAAGGAAGAGCCAGGTTTGTCTGCACCAAAACACTCCCTCTTCACCCTGATGCTCTAAGGCCTGAGAAATGCACTAGTTACTCTCAGACACAGGGAATGAGACCGATTCCAAAAGTGGCAGTGAAATAAGATGACAGGAGGACACAGCACATGACTGAAGCTCCACAGAAACTATTCTTTCAGCCCCAGGACTTAGGCCTCCAGTCTTAATGTAATATAACACAGGACACCCAACATCCCCACCTTGGGTCAGGTGTTGGCATCCCAATTACAACCCTGTCAAATAATAGTAACACATGATCTGTGATTTAACAAAAGAGCACTTTCACTCTGAGAAATGTAAGTGCTAGGTAAATTCAACAAGGTATCATGGTAAACCCACCAATGAATATTCTATTTTGAAACTTAAGATGGGTCAACATGAGACCAGTTAAGGTTTGCCTTCCTAAGGAAATAAACATTCGGAACACTTAAATGAGCAAATAGAAAGACATTTTTTTTTTAATCTGGTAATTTAAAGCAGGTGAAAAAGACCTCTACTAGGCAAAATGTTTTAAGTGTTTCAAACCACTACTTCCACATTCATAGTGCAACAGTAGGTAAACTCCTATAATTCAAAAGTCTATAAATCATATAATTCTATGAATCTCCCACCGCAATTAATTCTGGATGCTTCAGTACATTCTTTGCTACAGTTTCCTTACCTTATATATATAAGGAAACAGGTGTGACCTTCACAGATGACAGAGTTCCAATTATGTTAGGACCAAACATCACAGTTTTAATCCATTAACTCAAGCAAGGTACTAATTACCCTTTTTACACACTTGTAGTCTGACTCCTCTGTAATTATACATTTAAACACCGATATGCAGATAATTACCTTAGTGACTTCCTAATTCCCAAGCTCAAAGAGGATCACATTTTAATGATTCCTGAATTTCTAAACAAGAATATAAACTAAAGCAGTGCCAAGAGCTTTACCAAAAAGGAAATAGGACCCATGATACTGTTTTAGAAACCTAGAATTCCTTTGCTGCGTTTCAAAGCTGTGGCCTAAATAAACAAAGGAAAATAATCTATTAAATATTATTTTGAAATTAAACGTTTAACCAGGAATAATTTCCCAAAGCACAATGCAAGGAGAATGATATATAATGTTAATTGTCAAAAAACTACGTAAAATCAGAGGACACTGTTCTAGCTATTCTTTATCTCAGGGCCCTGAACATAGGCAGGGACATCCTTCCCCAGCAAGGAACTCCCTTTCAAAAGTGAGGGAAATGTTCTCAGCATCCAACTTGGCTTCTAAAGTTTCTAACAACATGGGATTAAGCGTTATCATATAGTCGGTAAAAGCTAAACTGAAATCCCACTTCAGCCGTGCTTTTTCCCCACGGCTTTTCAGGGCGGTTACCCATCATCCCATGTGACAGGACTGAGGAATAAGCAAGATATGAGGGTCAGGAAATCCTGTACCACACACTCTGCCAAGAAAGTGCACTGATGTTTAGTATCCCTCAGTTGGGCATCTCTGGTTCTCTCAAAGGACATCGTGAGTAAAGAACCTTTCAAAATAAATGTGTTACCACAGCAATATGAGCCACGTGTTGTGTCAGACTCTTATTTAACCCTCACAGTGATACTGAGAGGTAAGCAATGTGATCACTGTTTCACCAGTGAGGAATCTGAGGTGCCAAGAAATGAATGACTCACCCCAAGTCATACTGCTTCTGAGAGGCAGAGCTAGGATTTGAACCAACAGAACCAGAGTGGTAGGGATGAGCATGGGGGGGGTGTGTGTGTGTGTGACAGAGCGAGAGAGAGAAGGGGGCAGCAAGACCAATAATTAGGGTAACTTTATTGGCTACCATTTACTTACCACTTATATGTCAGATCTGAAAATCAGAGCCTCGGCATTTATACCCACTATGCTACCTACACTCGCTCAGTGCCTGAAGTATATGGTACCACACTGTAAATGCTTCTCTTATTTTGGAGGAAAGTAGGGTGTGGTTGTTTTAAGAACACAGATGTTAGAGCATAATAGGTATGGGTTCAAATCCTGGTTCTGACACTTGGATGACTTTTGCCAATTTGCTTTCTCTCTCTCAGCCTTAGTTTTCCTTCTAGAAAACAGGAATACAGTTGACCTTTAGACAATGCAGGGGTGAAGGGCACCAACCCTCTGCGCAGTTGAAAATCTGAGCATAACTTAGAGTCGGCCCTCTGTATCCTCAGTTCCACATCTGTGGATTCAACCAACCTTGGATCACTGTAGTCCTGTAATGCTGTAGTATTTATTGGAAAAATTGGAGTATAAGTGGACCCACGTATTTCAAACCCATGTTCAAGAGTCAACTGTAATAACTCCTACCCTAAAGGACTATTGTTGGAATCAAGTGTGAAAGTGTTTCTAAAGGGTTCAGAGAAGTACCAATGGCATATCCGTTGGCCACAGTACCTCTAAAGCCTAGCATGGGTTCCTACCCTCCGTGAAACCTCCCACCACTCCTACACATGTTCATGCTTCCTTCCTCTGAATCAGGGATTGCCTGTGGCTTTTAGATGATTACACACTGTTCTGCACTTTTCTTAGCTTTTAATTTTTTTTTTTTTTTTGCAGTACGCAGGCCTCTCACTGCCGCGGCCTCTCCCGTTGCGGAGCACAGGCTCCAGATGCGCAGGCTCAGCGGCCACGGCTCACGGGCCCAGCTGCTCCGCGGCATGTGGGATCTTCCCGGACCAGGGCACGAACCCGTGTCCCCTGCATCGGCAGGCAGACTCCCAACCAACGCGCCACCAGGGAAGCCCCTAGCTTTTAATTTTTTAAAAAAGTTTTAGTACAACTTTTAAAGGTTACTTTCCATTTACAGTTATTACAAAATATTGGCTGTACTCCCCGTGTTGTACCATACATCCTTGGGCCTTACAGCCAATAGTCTCTACTTCCTACTCCCCCTCCCCCATATGTTACCCCTCCCCAGTCTCCCCACTGGTAACCACTAGTTTGTTCTCTGTATCTGTGCATCTGCTTCTTTTTTGTTATATTCACTAGTTTGTTGTATTTTTTAGATTCCACACATGATATCATACAGTATTTGTCTTTCTCTGACATTTCACCAAGCATAATGCCCTCCAAGTCTAACCATGTTGCTGCAAATGATAAAATTTCATTTTTTTGTATGGCTGAGTAGTATTTCATCGTGTGTGTGTGTGTGTGTGTATACACACACACACACACACACACACACACACACACACACACACATCATGTCTTCTTTATCCATTCATCTGTTGATGGACACTTAGGTTGCTTCCATATCTGGGCAATTGTAAATAATGCTGCTATGAACATTGGGGTGCACGTACCTTTTTGAATTAGTGTTTCAATTTACATTCCCACCAACAGTGCACAAGGGTTCCCTTTTCTCCACATCCTCGTCAACATTTCTTTTTTGTCTTCTTTTTGATAATAGCCATTCTGACAGGTGTGATGTGATATCCCATTGTGGTTTTAATTTACATTTCTCTGATGGTGAGTGATGCTGAACATCTTTTCAGGTGCCTGTTGGCCATCTGCACTTCTTCTTTGTAAAAATGTCTGTTCAGTTCTTCCGCCCATTTTTAAATCAGGTTGTATGTTTTTTGTGTTGAGCTACTCAAGCTGTTTTTATGTGTTGTATATTAATCTCTTATCAGTCATATCATTTGCAAACATTTTCTTCCATTCAGTAGATTGCCTTTTCGTTTTGCTGATGATTTCTTTTGTTTTGCAAAAGCTTTTACGTTTAATTAGGTCCATTTATTTTTGCTTTTATTTCCTTTATTTTAGGAGATGGATCCAAAAAAATATTGCTGTGATTTATGTCAGAGTGTTCTGCCTATGTTTTCCTCTAGGGGTTTTATACTATCCAGTATTATATTTAGGTATTTAATCCTTTTGCGTTTATTTTTGTATATGGTGTTAGAGAATGTTCTAATTTGATTTTTTTATGGGTAGCTCTCCAGTTTTCCCAACACCACTTATTGAAGAGACTGTCTTTTCTCCATTACATATTCTTGCCTCCTTTGTCATAGAATGACTGTAGGTGCATGGGTTTATTTCCAGTGTCTCTAGCCTACTCCACTGATGTATGTGTCTGTTTGTGTGCCAGTACCATAATGCTTTGATTACTGTAGCTTTGTACAATAGTATAGTCCGACGTCAGGGAGTGTGATGCCTCCAGCTCAGTTCTTTGTCAAAATTGCTTTGGCTATTCAGGGGTCTTTTGTTTCCATTATACATTTTAAAATTATTTGTTCTAGTTCCTTGAAAAATGCCATTGGTATTTTGATAGGGATTGCATTGAATATGTTGATTGCCTTAGGAAGTATGGTCATTTTAACAATACTGATTCATCCAATCCAACAACACGGTAAATCTCTCCATCTGTTTGTGTTGTCTTCAATTTCTTTCACCAGCGTCTTAAGGTTTTCCAAATACAGGTCTTTTGCCTCCTTAGGTAAGTTTATTCCTAGGTGTTTTTTTCTTTTTGATGCAATGGTAAGTGGGATTGTTTCTTTACTTTCTTTTTCTGAAAGTTCATTGTTAGTGTATAGAAATGCAACAAATTCCAGCATATTAATTTTGGATCCTGCAACTTTACTGAATTCATTGATGAGCTCTAGTATTCTGGTGGCATCTTTAGGATCTTCTTTGTATAGTATCACGTCATCTGCAAACAGTGACAATTTTACTTCTTTCCAATTTGGATTCATTTTCTTTCTTTTTTTTGTCTGATTGCTGTGGCTAGGACTCTCAATACTGTGTTGAATAAAAGCAGCAAGAGTGGACATCCTTATCTTTTTCCTGATCTTAGAGGAGATTTCTTTAGCTTTTCATCCTTGAGTATAATGTTAGCTGTCGGTTTGTCACATATGGCCTTTATTATGTTGAGTTATGTTCCCTCTGTGCCCACCTTCTGGAGAGTTTCTATTGTAAATGGATGTTGAATTTTGTCAAAAGCTTTTTCTATATCTGTTGAGATGAACATATGTTTTTTTTATTCTTTAATTTGTTGGTGTGGTATATCACATTGATTGATTTGAAGATACTGAAAAATCCTTCCATCCCTGGGATAAATCCCACTTGATCATGGTGTATGATCCCTTTTAATGTGTTGTTGGATTTGGTTTGATAGTATTTTGTTGAGGCTTTTTGCATGTATGTTCATTCGTGATACTGGCCTGTAATTTTCTTTTTTTGTGTGATATCTTTGTCTGGTTTTGGTATCGGGGTGATGCTGGCTTCAGAGAATGAGTTTGGAACTGTTCCTTCCTCTGCAATTTTTTGGAATAGTTTCAGAAGGATAGGGGTTAACTCTTCTCTAAATATTTGGTAGAATTCACCTGTGAAGCCATCTAGTCCTGGACTTTTGTTTGTTGGGAGTTTTCGAATTACTGATTCAATTTCATTACTGGTAATTGGTCTGTTCATATTTTCTATTTCTCCCTGCTTCAGTCTTGGGAGATTATACCTTTCTAAAAATTTGTCCATTTCTTCCAGGTTGTCCATTTTATTGGCAGATGGTTGCTTGTAGTGGTCTCCTATGAGCCTCTGTATTTCTGTGGTGTCGGCTGTAACTTCTTTCTCACTTCTGATTTTATTGATTTGGGCCCTCTCCCCTTTTTTTTTTCCCTGATGAGTCTGGCTAAAGGTTTATCAAAGAACCAGCTTTTAGTTTCACTGATCTTCTCTATTGTGCTTTTAGTCTCTATTTCATTTATTTCTGCTCTGATGTTTATGATTTCTTTCCTTCTACTAACTTTGGGTTTTGTTTCTTCTTTCTTTAGTTGCTTTAGGCATAAGGTTTAGGTTATTTGAGATTTTTCTTGTTCCCTGAGGTGAGCCTGTATCACTAAGCTTCCCTCTTAGAACTGCTTTTGCTGTGTCCCATAGGTTTTGGATTGTTGTGTTTTCATCTTCATTTGTCCGTAGGTATTTTTTGATTTCCTCTTTGACTTCTTCAGTGATCCATTGGTTGTTTAGTTGTTTAGCCTTCACAGGCTTGTGTTTTTTGCAGTTTTTTTCTTGCAGCTGATTTCTAGTCTCATAGCATGGTGGTCGGAAAAGATACTTGATTTCAATTTTCTTAAATTTACCGAGGCTTGTTTTGTGGCCTAGCGTGTGATATATCCTGGAGAATGTTCCAGGTATACTTTGAAAAGAACGTGTATTTTGCTGCTTTTGGATGGAATGCTCTCTCTATATAAATTAAATCTATTTGGTCTAATGTGTCATTTAAGGTCAGTGTTTCCTTATTGATTTTCTGTCTGATCTGTCCATTGATGTGAATGGGGTATTAAAGTCCCCTACTATTATTGTGTTACTGTCAATTTCTTGTTTTATGTTTGTTAATGTTTACCTCATATACTGAGGTGCTCCTATGTTGGGTGCATATATATTTACAATTGTTATGTCATCTTCTTGGATTGATCCCTTGATCATTATATAGTGTCCTTCTCTGTCTCTTGTAACAGTATTTTAAAGTCTTATTTTGTCTAATGTTAAGTATTGCTACTCTGGCTTTCTTTTGATTTCCACTTGCATGGAATACCGTTTTCCAAACCCTCACTTTTGGTCTATATGTGTCTCTAGATCTAAAGTGAGTCTCTTGTAGACAGCATATATACAGGTCTTGTTTTTGTATCCATTCAGCCACTCTGTGTCTTTAGGTTGGAGCATTTAGTCTGTTTACATTTAAGGTAATTATCGATATGTATATTCTTACTGCCATTTTGTTAACTGTTTTGGATTTGTTTTTATAGGCCCTTTTCTCCCCTTTTTTCTTCTTTTGTTCTCTTCTAATGTGATTTGATGACTGTCTTTAGTGTTATGTTTGCATTCCTTTTTGTGTGTATATCTGTTGTAGATTTTTGGTTTATGGTTACCATTGGTATTTATACAGCAGTCTATATATATAAATGACTGTTTTAAGTTGCTGATCTCTTAATCTCAAGTGCATTTTAACTAGCCTCTATTTGTACTCTCCTCCCCTTATGATTACTGTTTTTGATGTCATGTTTTACACCTGTTTTGTGTACCCCTTAACTGCTTATTGTGGATAGAGGTGGTTTTACTTTTGCTTTGTAACCTCCCTACTAGCTTTGTGTGGGGATGATTTCCTACCTTTACTGCTTGTTTGCCTTTACCGGTGAGCTTCTTCATTTCATAATTTTCTTGTTTCTTGTTGTGGCCTTTTCTTTTTTGCCTAGAGAAGTTCCTCTAAGATTTGTTGTAAAACTGGTTTGGTTGTGCTGAACTCTTTTTAGCTTTTGCTTGTCTGTAGAGATTTTGATTTCTCCATCAGATGTGAACAAGAACCTTGATGGGTGGAATATTCTTGCTTGTAGGTTTTTCCCTTTCATCACTTTAAATATATCATGCCACTCCCTTCTGGCCTGCAGTTTCTGCTGAAAAATCAGCTGATAGCTTTATGGGAGTTCCCTTGTATGTTATATGTTGCTTTTCCCTCACTGCTTTTAATATTCTCTCTATATCCTTAATTTTTGTCATTTTAATTACAATGTGTCTTGGTATGTTCCTCTTTGGGTTAATCCTGTATTGGACTCTCTGTGCTTCCTGGACTAGAGTGACTATTTCTTTCTCCAGGTTAGGGAAGTTTTCAGCTATTATGTCTCAGATATTTTCTCAGGCCCTTTCTCCTGCTCTTATCCTTCTGGGACCCCTACAATGTAAATATTAGTGTGCTTGATGTACCAGAGGGCTCTTATACTGTCCTCTTTTTTTTTCTCTTTTCTTCTTTTGTTTAGCGTCAGTGATTTCCACTACTCTGTCTTCCAGCTCACTGATCCGTTTGCCACCTACCTCTTTGAGAGGCTCTCCAAGACCAGCAGGTAGGTCTGGCCCAGGTTCTTGTCAAATTACTGCTTTTGCCCTGGGCATTGTGTATGAGATTTTGCTTGTACCGTTTAAGAGTGACATCTCTATTTTCCCCTGTCCTGTGGGGCTCCTGAAATTAAGCCCCACTGGCCTTCAAAGCCAAATGCTCTGGGGGATCATCTTCCTGGTGCAGGACCCCCAGGCTGGTGAGCCCAATGTAGGGCTCAGGAACCCTCACTCCTTTGGGAGAACTTCCGCAATATAATTATTCTCCAGGTTTTGGGTCACCCACTCAGGGGTATGTGATTTGATTATATTGCAAGTCTGTCCCTCCTACTCGTTGTGGTTCCTTTTATATGTCTTCAGTTATAGAATGTCTTTTCTGGTAGGTTCCAGTCTTTTTCATCAATGGCTGTTCTGCAGATCGTTGTGATTTTGGTGTGCTTGTGAGAGGAGGTAAGCTCAGGGTCTTTCTAGTCTGCCATCTTGGCCCCTCCCCATTTTGCAGTTTATATTACTGCTTTGAGTTGGACATGTTTTTTACCCAACAAAAATGTAAGCTCCAAGAAGGCCAAAATCATGTCTACCCCTATACATATTCCATAATTTTCCTGCATAATGTCAAACATTCACTTATCCATTTATACATTCATTCCTTCATTAAACAGATAGTCCCTGAGTTCCTACAATGTGCCAGACATTGTGACAGGGTAGAGTATGCACAGCCCCTGCCTTCACAGGGCTTCTAGCAGAGTGAGAAAGCACCCAGCCCAACAACAACTGTGTCATGACAAACTGCAGGCAGTGTCTTGTAGAAAAAGAACCAGGTCTTTAAGGATGTAGTTTGGTTTTAGAGAGAGAGTGAAACAGGCTTCCTGGAGGACCTGAAACTACAGATGAACTTAGAAGGAGAAGTAAGAACTAGCCTGGCAAAGAATGGGGGGAGAAACTTCTAGACAGAGGGCAGAGCCTGTGTTAAGCGTGGGAAAACACTCTGTGTGCTGGTGCATGTGACAGCCATGCGTGTGAGTGGGAGATGATGAGAGATGAGGCTGGAGAAGCCAGGGGGAGCCAGATCACATAGGACACGTTGAAGAGATTAGACTATATCCGAAGTACAGTGGGAAGCTTTTGAATAGAAGACTGACAAGCAGTAGGTGTGCAATAAATACTATGTTAATTAAATTGCCAGGATCCATCCTGAGTATTACATAAGTGGGGGGAAAAAGCCAAGTACTTAGGAAGTAAAACTAGTGCACTCTCAGAGTTCATTCTTCTTTCCACTGCTTGCCACAGAGCTTATGATACTTATTTTCCCATGAAAAGGCAACAAGGTCAATAGGACTCTGGACTCAAAGCTAAAACCCAGTGCTGACCTTAGGTACAATTTTATGAATTAGTTAAAATCTATAAAATCCCCATCCTAATCAGATCCTCCTACAACATAAATGACAAACTAAATTAAACGGTCCATAGTTCAGATGCTGTGGGTTTTGACATTTCTACTAAGAAATGGAGCTATTTTGGATCGTATGGTTCTCTTCTCCTTACCTGCTTCATAGGACGGAGGGAACCAATTGTTTTCCATCCACTGAATGCTGTCCAATTCGGGATCTCTTTAGGCTTGAGTAGGATTTGTCTTCCTAAGAAATTGGATCCTTCATAAGCTATCCACCTATACGAGAAGAGGAAAGAAAAAAAAATGGGATGCTTAAAACAGAAAGCAATCTCTTAACAAAAATACCTCTTACTATACCATATAGGGTTCCTTCTTTAAAACCTCCAGGTTTGTAGACTGTTTTTAAGAAAAAGCATTGCGCAATTGTATATTTTAACGGAAAAAGCAGGGAGGACTAGGAGAAAGGAGAAAGCCCACTGGACTGTGGCTTAGAAGATTTAGATTCATCAGGAATCTGGTTTTCTTACGTCCAAAACAAGGTTCCCTCCAGCTTTAGAATTCTTTGTTCCTTTGATGATACCAAGTTTTTTCCCCTAACATTTTAACATTCAGAGATAGACCGTAATTCCTCCCTACTCACCCAGTTAAAAACCACCTGTTTCCTCTCCACTCTTAGGCTCACTGTCCCACATCCTTCACAGCCTCTCTGGACAGCTCCGGTGACCTCTGCAGACACACCTCCTTCCACAACAACTCCCAGCAAGGGCTACTTAAAATTATCCACAGAAATCTGGTCTGAACCCTTACTTCAAGGTCTAGCTCCTTTGCAAATATTTCTCAGTACCCCAGGGGCCTTCAAGTCAGGCCAAGTTACAGGGTGTCAAAGTGTGCAGGGCCTCAAGGTGAGTGTCTGGAGCCTGGAGACTCATTCAGTGGCACACAGTCACGCCCATTCCTTTCCGGATTGGCCTCGGCTGCTTCAGCACCACAATGGCAGGTTGAATGCTTGTGACAGAGTCAGGATAGCCAACAAACTGAAAAGACCACCTGGCCCCTACTGAAAAGGTTTGCTGAGCCCTGCTTGAGGTGGTTATCAAGCTAAGGAGAATAAGCTGGGACTGTCAAGAGGATCTGAAATTCTCAGCAGACTCCAGGTCATGGCATATGGTGCTTTCAGAAAGTAGGCATGAAGACGAGGTGGCTGCCTTGCTTGGTTCAGATGAAGCCTCCTGCTCTCCACAGCCAAGATCAGGCTTGGCTAAATTATGAATGGATGAACAAGGCATATGACCTTCCCTCTACCCCTTCTTGCCAACACAATCTAAATAAACCATCAGATTGGTGCAGAGTCAGGACAGCATGACCATGGAGGGGCTGAGCTACCTCTCCAGCTTTGCAGATTCTTTTCAGACAGGCAGGGATGTCTCAGTTATAAAACCTAGGCAAGGTTTCAATAAACTATACCTCATTATATATTAATCTAATGAATTTCACAGTTGAAAAGCATTAACTTGGCCCCCATTACCACCACAGATCAGAGATGTGGCATAATACAGGGATTAAACAGAACAAAACAAAACTTGTCACTGAGGGCAGCTGGTTGTGCATTAAGTGGCATTCTGGGAGCCATCTGTGGCCTAGGAATACCTTCAGACAGCCTTCACTAGTCCTTACTCCATGTACCAATTCTCTTTCAGAGAATCCAGAACAGTGAGAGGAGGTACATAATAAACTAAAGAGAAGCAATAAGAATGTTATGGTAAAATGGCAGCAGTTTTCTACAAAAGAGTGAAATAAGCTCGTGAGAAATTTCCAGAAGTGAGTCAGTAACTATCAGTTCCACTTAGAAATGTAAAGAAAAGAAACGTATAAAAAAGCTGTAAGGGACTTCCCTGGTGGTGCAGTGGTTAAGAATCCACCTGCCAATGCAGGGGACACGGATTCGATCCCTGGGTCCAGGAAGATCCCACAACTACTGAGCCTGCACGCCGAGAGCCCATGCTCTGCAACAAGAGAAGCTACTGCAATGAGAAGCACGTGCACCGCAAGGAAGAGTGGCCCCCGCTCGCCACAACTAGAAAAAGCCCACACGCAACAATGAAGACCCAACGCAGCCAAAAATAAATAAATAAAATAAATAAATTTATTATTTAAAAAAATGCTGTGAAAGTCCTAACTTTCACAGGGATGTAGAATTCAGTTCAGAGTTAGTTAAGTGGTAAAGGATATACTGGAATATAATATAGGGATTATTATGCTTAGAGAGAGTAAAGCAATTTATGTTTAATAAACGTCAAACCATGTGAAATGCTTTGCAGAAGAAAGTTTAAACTGCTGTACACGTGAATGATACAGAAACCACTTATTATAATAGTTAACTCAGTTTTCAAATCAACTTATAGTCTCAGCTTTGTCTTTCATTATCCCCAAGATAGTTTAACAAGGAGAGTTGATTATCACACAATTTCAAAGTCATAAGACATAAAAATAGGCATCTTTATATTAATCACTGAGAGCAATGTGTGTTCTTTCAGATGACTTTTGGTACCTAAACACCAAAGGTACAGGAGGAGGGGCAGGCTGACAGCCACTCTCAGAAACGGCCTGAGATGTAGATTTTCTAGGAAGCATTAGAGCTTCAACTTCAGGGCCCTTCCCTTGCAGGCCACTTACCATTTCTGTTCTGAATAAATTTGCAAGTTCATACCTAATGAAGTTCATACCCATCATTTTTTATTTCTTTTCTTAGAGTCATCTCCCTAGATTGTAAAAGTGCAGGCCCTGCAAGACCTGGATCCACCCTGACTGACATCCTGAATGAACAGCAACGCTGGTAGGTGGGCTGGGTCAGCCAGGACATCCAGCCTGAAAATAACTGCCTTGGAGCAAACAGCTCTAGAATGAACAAGATGTCAAATCAAAATACAAAAAAACCCTATTAGTTTTAGTCACTTGTCATAAGCAGGCAATGGTCTCAACCAGTCAAAGCGGCTGGTTTAATTAGGTTTCTTCTGAAAGGAAAGTGGGCTCAAATTGTTACGGTCATCTGGTCCACCTTCTCTAGGACACATGTTCTGAACACGTGGCAGCCCTTCTCTCGCAGCAGGCTCTTCTCCCAGACCACTGCCTGCTACTTCATACTGGACACAGTCCACTGTCTTCTCTTATTTGAGAGAAACTACTATTATTACATGGAGAGAGAAAAGAAGGAGTAAGAGTACCATCAGACCAAGTAACAGCAGCTGTGGGGGAATAAAAAGCAACCGTGCAACTCTGTCCTACAAGAGTGACTGAAGCAGGCCAGGCCCTTGTCCCATACTTACAGTCCACTTTTTACCCACACAGACTGGGTGTAGAAGTGCAGGTCCTTGTTCAGAACAGCGTTCACAGCCTCTTCTAGATGTAACTCTCTCCCCTCACAATGTTCCAGAGCAAAAAGGCTAATGGAGGGTTCTTCGAAAACCTAACAGCACAGAAAAGAGAAAACATCACCATACACAGTGGCCACACCTCAGTGACATCCCAGTTAGAACGCAGGGTACCCTGGATCCACGGTTTCATATGCAGTTTACTGCTCTACCCTCTAATGGCCTTACAGTCAAAGCTGCAGTGGTGAGACTAGATTCCATAAATAATTTTTATTCAATTTTTTTGTAAATAATTGAAGCTTGAAAAAAGGAGTCTCGCTGTCATAATAAAAATGGAGACCTGGTTCCAATCACATATTAAGGTCTGGTTGTGCTGTAATACAGACCGCATTTTTGGTCCTGCCAATGCTTTTAGCTGGCCATAGAATAAACATAGAATGGAACAGAACTCGCATTTCCCAGGAGGTCACAGGAGCAGTCACTGAGAATACAAGACTTCTTGGCTCTAGGCTCTTAAGTATTCCCCCAACCCTCACGTCAGAGAAGAATAGAATCAACTGTGCTCTTTCTCATTCATTGGTATATACAAGACACCAGGTTAGGCAACTTCTGGGGGATGAGAAATCAAAACAAGTCACCATCCTTATGTCTGGGGCATTACTAACTAGAAGCTAAACTAGAAGAATTGCACGGATATTGGCATGTAATCCAGGGCAGAGAAGGATATGCCCTATGAAAGTACCCAGGGGAAGCCCAGACTCTTTCTAGCAGAAGGGTGCAGGAATCAAGGAAGCTTCACAGACACGGTGGTGTAGGAGCTCAGTCTCCAAAGATGCCACGGATCTGCAGAGGCCTACGGAGAATAAAGGGAAGGCACTCTGTGCAAAGAAGGGAGACAGAAAGGCACGGGCCACGTTAGGGAAACAGCAGGTAGACCTATGTAGCTAGAACACAGAGTCCAACAAGAAACAGTGCCGAGCGCTCCCACTGTTTGCTACTGTGTATTGAGTTGCCTGCTTCTCCTTTACACTGACAGGGCAGAGACAGATGTACTGCCAACAGGGAGTCCTTGAAGGCTTTTGGGCAGAGGAGTAGGAAGGGGCTGAACTATGTGTAAGTTGGTACATGAGAAGCAGAGCACTGGGGACAGGGACTGTGGACGTTCAGAGAACAGTAAATAAACAGTCCAACGACCAGCTCTCACAAGTGACCTGTAGATACACTTGCATAAGAGCAAAATGACTTATCAAAGTGTTATTCCTGGCAGCAGTGTTTGGAATAGCAAAGGATGGAGAATGACTTAAATGTCCATCAAGTGGGCACGGGTTAAGTAAATTGTGGAGGAATTCTATACAGCTGTACAAAAGAATGAGATTGTTACGAAAGATCTCTAAGATATGTTCTTTCGTGGCAAAGACAAAGAGTAGTGCAGAAGAGCACATTTCTTATGCTGCCATTTGTGTAGAGAAGGGAAAATTTATGTACACACACATATAACATGTGCTTTATATGCATTAAAATTTTCCTTAAAAAAATCAATATAAAACTACTCCATGGCGAATATGTCTGTCAGGAAACTAGGATCTGAGAAGATAAAAGGCCCAAGTGGGAGCCAAGTTTTTCCCTGCATGCCTTTTGGTTCCTTTTGGATTTTTGAACCATGGAAATATTTATTCAAAAATTTAAATTGGTAATTATTATGCCTATGTTTGCATGTAAATGTGTTTGCACATATTTTTCTTTAAATGGACTTCAGAAAACGTATCTGGCAACAACATGAGTGAAGAAAAGAAAGAATGCAAGTATCAGTACAGGGGAAGAATCCCCCAGGCCAAAGAAGAAGAGTCAGACCTAAAACAGGAGGTGGTGGTGGTGGGGGGGGGTGTTGGAAGGTTAGGATTGGCGAATAAGGGATGTCCAGAAAAACTATCGCAGTGATGAGAGAGACCAAGTGAGACAAACAGATGGAATGAGAAAGTGAGAAAAAACATGTGCGAGAGTGGGGCTGGGGGCACGGTGGTACAGAGTCAACCCGTGAACAACAAGGGTTTGAACTGCACAGATCCAATTGTACAGGGATTTTTTTCAATAAATACGTCCTACACAGTCTGAGGTTGGTTGAATCCTTGGATGTGGAACCACGGAAATGGAGGGCCACCAGTAAAGGCACACGCTGATTTTCAACTGTGCGGAGGGTCGGCACCCCTAACCCCCATGTTGTTCAAGAGTCAACACTAATTATAAGAAAATCTGGAGAGGAAATATGCCCTGCAGCTGAGAACTTATATTGAGAACTGGAGGTTTGAAGGTTGAGATAGAGACAGAATAATCCTAACAGAAATGTCCAATGAACACTGGACCTTCTGATCTGGAGTTCAGGGAGAAGATCGAATGTAGGGATGATAATCTGGGAACTCTCAGAATCTGGGTAATAACTGGAGCCAGTTATGGGTAAGAAAATGGAAATGACAGGAGGACAGAACTGCGCTGACAAACGAAGCGGGTGGTGATCAAAGGCAGGCCTGTGGAGGTGACTGAAGAATGAACTAGGAGAGAGGAGACAAAAGAGGACATATCACAGAAGTAAAGGAGAAAGAAAATTACAAGGAAGAGTTGGCCACAGTATCAAATACTTTTGCGATGTCAAGGAAGAGGGTGACTGCGATGAGGCTGCTTGGGTTTGGCGACCAGGGGGCAGCTGGTAACCAATGAGAGAGCTCACTGAGCCACATGCAGGAGATGAGGGGCAGAATCTAGGCTGAAAGGGCTGAGGAATAAGCGGGAAGAGATTGTAGACGGCATACAGGTTATTTTTTAGAGAAGTTTGGTAAAGAGGAGGGAAATTGGCGGCTGGTCCACGTGGCAGGCACGGTGGAAGGTGGCAGCATAACGGGAAGAACCTGAATGATGCAAGACAAGAGGGGTGGTTCTAGGGAAGAAGGCGGAGGTCCAATCCACTGTCCCATCAGTGCAGAACCCCTGACTGGAATCAGTCCATGAGGAAAGGATTGCTTTGAAAAGGATGAAATATGCTACCTTTGAAATACAAGGAAAGATAGAGAAAGAATACCGAGAAATTTCCAGGTTTCTAAAATAGGTAAAACGTGTTGTAATTTTCTCTTTATGTTATGTGGCAAAGGTTGCCTGTGGATCAAGGAAGGTGTGAAGCACTGTCCAACGGAACTTTCTGCAGCGACAGCAATATTGTATATCCGTATCTTCAGTATGGTAGCTGCTAGCCGTAAATGGCCATTGAGCATTTGAAATGTGGCTCGTGTGACCAAAGTGAATTTGTTTTATCTAATTTTAATTAAAAAAACTACATGTGGCTAGTGCTATGGTATCAGATAGTGCAGACTGAGGGGTTAGAGGATGCTGGAAAAGAAGGTAAGTGTCACTGTGTGCAGTGAGACAGTAAGCTAAGCATAAAAAGACTGCCCGGGAGCACTGATTTTCCTTCAGTAAACAACATAAACTGGGTCAGGAATGGAAATTCATCTCAAGTCACTGAGGTTCCTGAGTGACTGCAGACCAGATCAGGCTTCTCTTCTGCTATCTGCAAAATAAAAACTGGAAGCATGCCAACAATTTATAGAAGAAATGTCCTTATAGGAGGGTCGAGAACAGCAGTAGTTTAGAAATGCAGCCAATAGCAGCCTCTAAATTACCCACTAAAACTGGTGACCGAAAATTAGTGGACAGTCAAAATCCACAGATAAGCCCCTGACTTTATTGCTGGACTTTTCCCAACATTCTCACCCTTAAGCTAATGAAGAAACATTTCAGCTTACCTCTACTTGTTGAGTTGCTAATTAGTAAGGAAGGGCAGACAGGCAAGGAGCCTGGACTGGGCTCGTGATCAACCACCAGCAACACTCTCCCCAGTAAAGAGTTTGCTGTGGTAAGAGTGGCACTTACATTACAGGCATTTAACGCTGACATGAGGTAACTCTTTTATATTCCACAGGGAAAAATTAAAATCTTATGTGAGGATATAACTTAAATGCTAAGTGATATTCTAAGAAAATAGGTCCTGTGTACATTTTTCACCTTCCTTTTGTGGAATGTCCACAAAGGTGTTTTTTATTTTATTTTATTTTTTTCAAAGGCATTTTTTAAAAGACTACCATTATCACTCACATCGCATCAAATTCACTCCCCATTTCAAAGACAATCTAGCAATTCTGTACCTAGAAATTTATCTTACGATAACAATGCAAAATCTGATGGAGGGGATCTCAAAAATTGTTTTAAAAATGATCATGCAGGAAGACTGAGAAAAAAATTGCAGAAAATGACTGAAGATATTTTTACAAGTTTACATAAATCAGTAAGGATCCTCTAAGAGACCCAGTACCTAAATGGGCAAAGAACACAAACCAACTGCATTAACCAAGTAGGAAATATGACTAACAGGGATGGACAAACCTCCCTCCTTTCCATTAACAACAACGAGATATCATCATGTGGTCCCATCTATCAAACTTTTCATTTGTGAACAACTATTGTTTCTAAGCTTAAAGTCATTCCGTCTTTAGAGGTTTGAGATATATATTTAACTTGACTTTTCTCTATTTAAATTATTTTTACTTAAATGGTCTTAATTTATAAATACACAGTTGATCCTTGAACATGGGTTTGAACTGTGCAGATCCACCCGAACGTGGATTTTTCCCCAATAAATTTAGTATCTGTATTTTCATTTTACAGTTCTTTAAATTAACTAAGTGTTGGGGAAAGTTTGTGTTCATTAGAGATCACAATATATGGAATCAAAGGAACTGGGTTCGAGTCCTGATTCTATCCAAATTGTTTCACCTTCCTGCCCTTGGGTGAGACATTTATCAATTCCTTTGTCTTGAGGCAGAAATAGCAGTACGTAGATTTTCCACTGCCTATAGGGGGTGGAGACGGGGGGGTTAGCACCCCTAAACCCCTGTGTTGTTCAATGGTCAACTGCACTTAAATTCATAAATGTACTCGATTTATAAATGTACCTAAAGGTTAGGAAGGCAATCATTCAGAAATAAAGAGCACTGAAGAACTATGTTAAAATCTTATTTTTCTGATACATTTTCCAAATATGAAAGTAGGAAGAGTATACATACACTATTAACAGTCTTTAAAACTGAAGATGACAGAGTAATCTGAACTTTCCAAGGACAACAGAAACCACCAGAACTTAATTACAATTTGAGCTCTACAAATCTCTTGGCCTCAGTCCATGCTAACTTAGAAGACAGCCAACCATTTGGGGCCACAGGCTCTTCTTAGGTGTCAGCAGCAACAGGACATTCCTGCTGGGTGAAGTCTAAGCCATGCAAAGAGGATACAGCCTCTAAAAGGAGGCTGTGGTTAAGAAAGGAAAAGAATACTTAAACTGTATAAATGAAAAGAAAACTTATCACTCCATCAACGAAAATAATATTTTAAATGACAGTAATAGTAAGAACTAACATACATGACACTTAATATGTGCTGGGCATCATATATACATACATACACACAAACTATATAGAAGGGATTGTGAATGGATGGATATATATATGTATATATACATGTGTGTATATATACATATACATATATCCCGATTTTTTTTAACCGAATTCATTTGGCAACAAAATCTGATCTGAATAAGTAGAAAACTATTTATAATATTTATCCAACTTGTGTAGCCATGATTATATTTTGCTACAGCAACAGAAATGTGTTTAATTATGGGGTGTTGCCCAGAACCTTTCTGGGGTTATTGTCTTATATGCTATCTATGAACCATATTACTGTTTAAAATATGAAAAATTCCAAATCCCAAAATACATTCATGTTAGGAATTGTAGAACTGTGTTCACTCCTTTAATCCATGCAACTTTCCTTTGACATGGGTACCATTATTATCCCCACTTTACAGATGAAGAATGAAGGCACAGGTCACACACAGTAAATAAAAGAGCTGGCATTTGAAACTAGACAGAATGGCTGTGTTCTTAACCCCTCCACTATAGTTCTAAAATGTTTTAAGTAATTTTATCATGTAGAATATTTTTGATTGGCATGTGTGACATTATCTGAAAGCAGTTGACTTCATGTTGCTCATCTGGGTAATATCTATGACCCCATTCTTACCTATCCCATCAACTTAGCAAGTGTGTCCACCATCTAAATTTGAAGCTCTGAGACCTGGGTACAGGTACTCTGCTAGAAGGATTACATTTATATCAACACACCTTCAATATATATTGGATAAAATGTTTAACTCTAACTACTAATTTTTGACATTTCTTAAAACTATACAGACTTGAATATGAACTTGAATAGTAGTTAACAATGGGGGTGAATTAGTTTCCCTAATCACCAATTGCATGAGTTTGCAAGATGGTAAAGAGAATATATGTACTTTATACATTTTTTTCATTATTTTTTTATCCATATAGCAAGTCTTTGAGGTGGAATGAAGTCTATCAAATGGTCTTTTCCTAATTTTAAAGACGAAGCAAATATTGAATTATATTGGTTAGCTCAGTGTCAACATGAGACCAAGACTTCAATCTTTCACTCCAGGGAGTACATAAACTACAACTTGAAAGCACATAGTCAAAAGATTTTTGAAATGGAAATATGTTGGGGTCATAGAAGCATGGTTTGTGTAATCACACAGAATATCTCTAGTTAGAGTCTGTGTTAGACTAAAAGGGGGGAGTTGGCGGGGGTGGAAGAGAGACCTCTGACAAAAACATAATGAAAGGGAACATCCCGTTCAAAGACCACATTTATTGGAGAAAAAGAGGCCATTCTGGAAGTGAGAACAGAGGTGAAAACTACTTGGAAAGTTTACTATTAATACTAAAAACAAAGCATCTGATAAAATTTTGCCTTACTTCTCATTGCTTAGAAGAAAGAAGAAATTATTCAATTTAGCAAACATTTCTGAATTTTTCTTGCACGCCAGATAATTTGCCAAGTGCCTGGGATACTTAAACAAGTTCAAACGCTGAGATGGAAGGAAGCTCTTGAGCTCTGACCTTTAACAGGAAGTGTCCAAAACTTCCTTTCATGGTATACAAAGCCCTTCACGTTCTGATCTCCAAAGGGCTTTGCAGCCTCATCTGTCAGAGTAACAAAGTTACTATCATCTGTATTGCTTTTCAGCACTTTACATCCTTATCTGCCTTAACCAGATCTTCACTCTTGCAGGTATTTCCAGTTGCCAAGTCCAGGGGAATTCTTTTGTCCCCTATCATCTGTCTCTGACATTTCCACCTTCCACTTTTTCCTGGCTCTTTCCCTTTGGGCAATAAACATGCTCATTTATTTACATACAAAAAAAAAAAAAAACATACAGACCTGTACATTAGCATTGTATATAGTTCTTTGAGTTTCAAATCACTGCTTGTATGGAAAAGGTGTTGATATTACCTTAGGATAATGTTAGTTGGTTAGACTCTAAATATAACATGTTATTTTATTTTAAAAATATCTAGCAAACAGCCACTAAGAACAGCCATATCTGTACAGCCCAACAATATCACTTCACCCTAATCTTTGCCAAGTGAACCACGGCTAAAAAACTAAGAACAACTAGACTGAATTCAAGGAAAGTAACCATAATGTGCACCTCAAGTACCATTCCAATCCAGAGAAATACCAAACAGTGTGCTGGCAAAAACGTATCTGCAGTGATGAAAATTTAATAGAAGGCTCATAAATCTCTAATGAGACTCTAATCTGGAATCTTCGAACTTTGGCCCATTTAAAACAAAATCACATAAATACTTTCAGTCTTATCAAATCTTGATGTTGCACAACAAATATGAATTCTTGTCTATGAGCTATTATAGTATTATTGAGTGTTTTCATGTGCTAAAGGCTTCATATGCACTAGCTCATATAATCCTCATTTTATTCGATGAGAAAGTTGAGGCACAGAGTGGTCAGAAACATGCCCAGGGTCACTCAGCTAACAAGCAATGGTCTGTCAGACTCTCAAACCAAACTCTTCTCCAGTGAACTATAATGCCCCTCATAAGAGCCTCTTTCACTTGGCTTAGAAAATCAGTTTCATCACAGGCCTACCTTTCTAACTGGTCTTCTTCCTTTAAAAAAAAAAGTTATAATACATTTCAAAAAAGAATAAATAATATCTAGACGATCATGTATCCAGCACCCAGAAGTAATACATTTGAATTTTACTATATTTATATCAAATTGTATAAACAAGTAAAATCATAACATGTACAGATGAATTTTAATTTTCCCCCCTCCCTAGAAGTAACCACTATGCTGAAGTTGTGAATCTTTATACATCTTTTGTTTTTAAATTTCACAGAAATATATCTTACTGTAACATCCTTAGTAACACATGAACCTCACTTAATATATTCTATTTCCTTTTATGACTGTGCTGTACTATAGTTTGTTTCATCCAACAGTGCTGCAACAAACATCCTTATTTTTCCCTCATAGCAACTGATACTCCTTCCACTAGCTTTGTATGAATAATCCCACTTCTCTGCCACTAAACTAAACTTTGGTGTTGTCAGATCTTCCAATGTTTGTATCTAAAGTAAGGTAATGCTACCTAATTACTATTTTATTGATAATTTGCATTTACTGGATCACTAGTGAGGTTTAACATCCTTTGTATGTTCTTAGCCATCTTCTCACATTTATGAACTGGCTATTCATAGTCTCTGCTGATTTTTAAAATAGGTTTTTCTTTTTTTTTTTTCAATTGATTTGAAAGAGTTCTTTTTATATTCTATACATTAAACCTTTGTAGCTTATAAGGGCCGAAAATATATTCTCTAGTCTGTGGCTTGCTGTGGTAGGCTCAATAATTAATGTTGCCCCACCACCATCCAAAAAGAGGTCTGCATCCTAATCCTGGAACCTATGAATATGTTAGCTGATATACTGGAAAGGACTTTGCAAATGTGATTAAGAGTTAAGAATCTAGGGCTTCCCTGGTGGCGCAGTGGTTGGGAGTCTGCCTGCTGATGCAGGTGACACGGGTTTGTGCCCCGGTCCGGGAAGATCCCACGTGCTGCGGAGTGGCTGGGCCCGTGAGCCATGGCTGCTGGGCCTGCGCGTCCGGAGCCTGTGCTCCGCAACGGGAGAGGCCGCAGCGGTGACAGGCCCGCGTATCGCACAAAAAAAAAAAAAAAAAAAAAAAAAAGTTAAGAATCTAGAGATGGGGATATTTGTCTGGATTATCCAGATAGACCTAATATAATCACATAGGTCCTTATAAGAGGGTCAGAGACAGAGAACAGAGAACAGAAATTGAAGTGATAAACTTTGAAGATGGAAGAGGGCCATGAGCCAAGGAATGCTGGGCACCTCTAGAAGCTGGAAAAGTTAAAGAATCAGATTCGCCCCTAGTGTCTCCCAGAAGGTATGCAGTCTTGCCGACCCCGTAATTTTACCCCAGTAAGACCTATTTTAGACTTCTGACCTCCAGAAATGTAAGATCATTTCTGTTGTTTTCAGCACTAAATTTTTTTTTTTTTTTTTGCGGTACACGGGCCTCTCACTGTTGTGGCCTCTCTGGTTGCGGAGCACAGGCTCCGGACACGCAGGCTCAGCGGCCATGGCCCACGGGCCCAGCCGCTCCGCGGCATGTAGGATCTTCCCGGACCGGGGCACGAACCCGCGTCCCCTGCATCGGCAGGCGGACTCTCAACCACTGCGCCACCAGGGAAGTCCCCTCAGCACTAAATTTGTGGTAACTTGTTACAGCAGCAACAGGAAACTGATAACGCTTGCCTTTTACTACTGACTTGTATGTTTTGCATTTAAATCCATCCTACTCCAATATCATTAGCATAGTTTCCCATATTTTCTTGTTTTTTTCTTCCAGTTTTATTGACACATAATTGACACACAGCACTGTACAGGTTTAAAGTTTACAGCACAATGACTTGACCTACATACATTGTGAAATGAGGACCACAGTAAGTTTAGTGAGCACTCGTCATCTCATATAGATACAAAATGAAATGGGAAAAAATTGTTTTCCTTGTGATGAGAACACTTAGGATTTACTTTCTTAACAACTTTCATATATAACATATAGCAGTGTTAATTCTATTTATCATATTACAAGTTACATCTTTAGTATTTATTTATCTTATAACTAGAAGTCTGCATCTTTTGACTAACTGCCATCCAGTTCCCCCTCCGCCACCCCTCACCCCATTAACCACAAATCTGACCTCTTTTTTTTCTTTGACCTCTTTTTCTATGAGTTTGTTTGTCTGTTTGTTTTTGAAGTATAATTGACCTACAACACCATGTTAGTTTCTGGTGCACAATACAGTAGTTCAATATTTCTATACATTTCAAAACAATCACCGTGAAGTCGAGTTGTCATCTGTCACCTTACAAAGATATTACGTAATTACTAACTATATGCCCGGCACTGTACATTTCATTCAGGTTTGTTTTTCACATTTAGGTTGCCATTAATCCATCTGGAGTTTATTTTTGGTGTTTGGAATAAAGCAAGATTCAAATGGTATCTTTTTCCATGTAAAGGGCCAACTGTCTTTCATAATAGTCCCACTGAAATGCTATTTCTGTCACCTTCCAAATTCCATTATTCATGAAGGTCAGTTTCTATGCTCTCCTATCCCACTCTTCTATTGGTCTCTCCTTGCACCAATACTCACTACCTTAATTATTACTGATGAATAATGCAATATCTGTATTTGGTAGGACAAGTGATCCTGCCTATTGTTCTTAAAAATAATCTTGGCTATTTTGAATCCCTATCTTTGCCAAATTAATTTTAGAAGGAGCTCATCATGTCTTACCACCACCCCTGCAAAAGACAAAAGATTCTGTAAGCATTCTGCCTGAAATTTTATTAATTTGGGGAAGACCAAAATATTTACAATATTGAGTCTTTTCATCTATAAAATCTCTCTCCATCTTTTATGTCCTTCAAGAAAGTTTTAACAATTTTCCTCATAAAGAACTTACTTGCATATGTTAGATTTATTTCTAAGTATCCTATATTTTAATTGCTATTTATCTTGTAATCAGCAACTTTTAAAGATTTCATATTAATCGTAATAACTTGTCTGTGGATATTCTTGACAATTTTGTTTCTTCCTTTATACCTTTTGTGGTTTTAATCTTATTAAAGTGCCTAGGACTCCAAAATAATGTTGAATACAAGTGGTGATAGTAGAGACCATTGTCTTCTGCCTGAATTTAAAAGGAAATGCTTCAGATATCTTACTTGGAAGTATGATGTTTACTGTAGGTTTTTGTTGGCCTTCATGTTCAAAATGTACACAGTAGTTACTGCTATTAACTATATATGAGTTCATCTGAAAATTTAAAAGTAACCGAACTCCCCTACACTTTATAAAGTCATTGCTTCCTTTCATCTGTGCCTGGATTTACAGTCATCTATTTATAGCTGTACCCCTCCCTTATTCATTACTCTTGCACAGAATGAATTATTGTCTTGCCAATTCTTATTCTACCTTTTAAGATCATTTATGTCATCACAGTCATAAATTTCATTTGAACTTTTTCTACAATCTCTTGTTACAATGTTTCTTTTGCTTTGCCTGCTTATAGCTACCAGGATTGGATTATACTTCAAAGGAGGCCAACTTCCATGCCAAGCCACCATGGAGACACTAAAGAAGTAATGAGAAGACTGCTGCTCCCATGGAAATGCAACAAAAGCAGGTTACCCCACACACTACTAGACCAATGCTTAAAAAACATTTTACTTAATGTTCCCAACTCACCTCTAGCCCCTCACCAACTGTTCTGGGGACTGTTATTTGGCAAAACTTTATTGAAAGCTAACATACCATCTTATTCCCTCAGACCATGTGAGGCCTAAGACTGGACACATTGCTTTTCATGTCCAATTAGAAATATGCCCAGGATACTTATTCTGTTGAAGTGGAGGCTGTCAAAGATGTAAAAATACCTGTTCTAACAGTTTCTTTACAGATGAGTTAACTGAGGTCAAAATAAATTAGATGATTTGTACAAGGTCACACTAGTGAAAAGCAGAACTGTAAACTATGCTCGCAGCTCCTTTTGCTGTAAAATGACTGCAAATTATGCATCCATGGACCTCTAGAATGTAACATATGTCTGCACAGATAGAAATCAGCCTGGAGCAAACTGTCATTTGCAAGACATACTGATCTTGTATGAAGATGAAGTGTTAGGATTCCTCAATATTATACCATTATGACACTTTAGCACTAAAAGTCCCAGCATGTCTGGGAATGCCAACTACAAGCAACACCCTCATAATTCTGCAGTTTTAACTAATAAAAGCAAAAATAAAAAAATTTAGCTCATATATATGTAAAGTTAACTCAGCTGGACGTAACATTTCCCACAATGAATCCAGAATCACACTGGATTGTGGCATAGGCAGTAGTATTAACCAATCTATAGAAAAAGGCGTATCAGTTCCTAAGTGGGAACACAGTAGGGGGACAGGGGCTGTGAAAGTAATCAGAGAAGCAGGATAGATACAGTGTGTCTAGAATTTTCCAAGGAAAGGAGACACAGAATTTGGAGAATACAAACAACTGGGGAGGTGGGGTGGTGGAGTCTCTTTTGTGGGGAATATTAGCCTAGGTAAACTACTCAAGACATCTACCTAATTTTATCCAAATATTAAAATGTCTGATGACTAATTCCATTTCCTGGGTTCTTCCAGAGAGGCAGAAAAATACCCAGGACAGAATTCTCAAGTATTCTAGTTACTAGAATCCACCTACTACAAAATTACCAGGTTGGCCTTCTGGTTCACCTATCAATCTCCTAGGTCTGATCAACTCAGGGTTTCAGGGCCACCAGGGTGAAGCATGGTTGACTTCACCAAGGAAATGTTACCTGTTGAGGCTGCCTCCTGGTCAGCTTGCAGATCTTTACTGGGATGCCCAATGTCACCTCATATTCCTTCCATTTCACCACCAAACCTACTGCCTAAACATGGCTTCAACAAAGACCTTTCAGAGATTCAAAACATACCTGGTAAAGGCATTAAGAAAACTTATATGCTCTCCTTACATAAACCGAATACACTCTTTAATCAGTTCTTGAAGTGAAAAGGCTATAGCTCTCAAATCCTTTCCAAGAGGCACCTTCATCTACACTGCCTGGATTCCACAGGACCAAACCAGGGACATGCAACTGCAAAGTTCAACTTATGTAGAGATGTTTCTTTTCTCTGTCTGTATTTTTACTCCTAATTTTAACTATTTATTTTTGACTTCATGAATGTGGAAGAAATGTAACTCCTCACACAAAAATAGTAATACCATTCATTTGGAGCACCTAAGTATCTGTCTGCTAGTTTGACCACTAAAAATTGCTAAAAAGTTCCCTTCCCAGTAAATGCAGACTACTTTCCCATGCCTTTTTCAGCCTTATCAATACTTGGAGAGACTGACCAAAACACATTCTTTTTTTTTTTTTTTTTTAAATCCAGTTTTCCTCCAATAGACAGGAAGCATCGTAGCCACTCAGTCTTTCCAAGTTGGTGTCTAAAGGCCACTAAGAGAGACCGAGCCTCTATTTTTATTCTTGTTCCTCAGCCAAGACTCTATTTTTACCCTGATACCAAGAATACTCTCTCCAGGAATGCCTTGAAATAAGACTACATTGCTGGGACTTTGCTGGTGGTCCAGTGGTAAAGAATGCTCCTTACAATACAGGGGACACGGGTTCGATCCCTAGTCAGGGAACTAAGATCCCACATGCTGCGGGGCAACTAAGCCCATGAGCCACAACTACTGAGCTCATGCGCCTCAACTAGAGAGCCCACGTGCCGCAAACTACAGAGCCCATGAGCTCTGGAGCCTGTGCGCCACCACCAGAAAGAAGCCCGTGTGCCGCAACAAAGAGCCCGCCTGCCGCAACTAAGACCTGATGCAGCCAAAAATTTAAAAAATTAAAAATAAATAATAAATCTTAAGGAAAAAAAAGACTACATTGCTGAGGTTGGGATCGAAGATCCTGAGTATGATCATCACTCCTGGAGTCAGCTCTGGTTGAAAGATCTGACTGAGTCACTCCTGTCACCATGTTGGGCTTCTAGTCATCATTGTGTAAATCTCAGCTTTGACCAAATGCTCCTAGGGAATCATCATAACTAGACATCTTAAAAATATTCCAGATCCTTACTACTTCCTCTGCAAAGACACTACTAACTAGGGACCCGGAATGAATGTCCCAGAATAGCTATCCTGTTTTTCTCACACTTAAAATTCTGAGTAAATATGATAGAAAGGAGTAAAATTACTTACTCTATAAATGTAAGCCTCCAAGGTGACCCAGATAACTCTGCACACTCTAGGCAGGAAAGCCCTAGTTCCCCCAAAACAAGGTTTGAAATCAATACCAACGGTGCTCCGTGACTTAAAGTAACACTGCAAACCTAAGTAGCAGACAAGCTGTCATGTGACTTATCTAGCAGAATAATAAAATGATCAGGTTATTTTTATTAAGCAGCTCTACCAATTACAGTCACGATACTAACAGCTAATACTTATTGAGCGCTCACCATGTGCTAGGTGTTTTACAAGCACCATCGCATTTAATATCCCAGTGGCCTTACAAAGTACTACTATCTTTTATAGATGAGGAAACTAAGTAACTTTGTCAATGTCACCCAAAGTCGTTAAAGTATTCATTTAAGCTCAGGGCTATATTACTCTACTTCCTAAATTTTGCATTCTGATGAAAAAAAAAAACAAAGAAAGAAGAAAAATATCAATCTTGGGAATTCCCTGGTGGTCCAGTGGTTAGGACTCAGTGCTTTCACTGCCGAGGGCCAGGGTTCAATCCCTGGTCAGGGAACTAAGATCCCACAAGCTGCGCGGTGCGGCAAAAAAAAAAAAAAAAAAAAATCCATCTTTCATTAGTTGGATTTCATGAGTGAATCTCAATTTTACAATCTTCAAGCAAGTTACTTAAATTTTTACATTTTCCCTGTATTATTTCTTCCAACTTTATGTTATCATTCACGGTAATTAAACTGGACAAGAAAAAGTCTTATAAATATGCATCAGCGAAGTACTTACATAGTCAATGGGCTTGAGGGATTTGACTCTAGATGTTGGGCAGCCACAGGAAGTAAGGTCAGCATACAGCCCTTCTTCTAACACACACTGATGATTAGAAATGTCCTCTTGGTAATACAGGAGCCAGCTGAAAAAACAAGCAGTGGAACATTCAGTCAAAGTGCATCAGTTGGCAGTTTGACTCGTCATCATGCAGTGGGAGCCAGGGTAGGAGTAAGACATAAAACTCCTGGTGCTGGTCAGCAGCGAATACCCAGAGTCGGTTTGGAAAAAAAAAAAAAAAAAAAAGAAGCTACTACTGTCACCTATTGACTGCTTACCATGTGCCAGACTAGGTACCCTGCATGCATTATTTCACCGTGTACTCATTACTTTATGAGGTAGAAACAAGTGAGGTAGAAAAGTTAGGTGATTTGCCCAAGATTCCCCCAACTATTAAATAAATTTGAAATAAAACATCTGCTGTAAGCTAAAGACATTAACTTCATTCAGTGCTTTCAAGTATAAAAACCTGGGATCAAATTATAGTAATTATTAAGTACTTTAACAGATTAGAAATTCTTTTTGAGGAAAACAAAAATTTGTATCCTTATTTAATGATGAGTTTGCTTTCAGTCTAGGTTGAGTTAGAAGCTAGACTCCAAAAATCACACAACAGTATTTAAAACCTGTCACCTGCATGGCTGATAGCAAGCGGAGATTTTTAAAAAGAAATGAACCCTTTAGAATCTTCCATAGCAAATTATCTTCAATATAGCACTCATCAAAAGCTTGGCTAAGACATGCCATTTTGGAAAGAAGGGGCACAAGGGAGAAATTAATTGACTGTTACTACTTTAGCTTTGGTGTGTTTAAGTTCTAGCTCTATATCTTAAGATCACCAGAACCATGCTCTAGCTATACGAGGTTAACTTTAGATAACCACAGAAATGCTCTGTGACAAAATTTACTGCCACGTCTCCTACATAACAAGCATTTTATAGCCAATATTTCCGAAAGGTTTTTCAATGTGCTGGGCATGCAGCTAAGCCCTTACATGCATTATTTATTTAGTTCTTATAAGAATCCTTTGAGGTAAGTACTGTTATTAGCCCACATTTACACAGGAGGAAACTAAGGTTCAGAGAGATGGTCCAATTTGCTTAAGATTACATAGTGGTGAACTGGGCTCAAATCCTCATCTCTGAAGCATCCCTGGTACTTAAACAATCACCATGGTTCCTGTATTCTTTTATTAAAACTACAGTTTAATAAATTACACATAAATCTAAATAAAATATGTAAATAAAATGTACATTTTGTATGTAGTTGGCCCTCTGTATCTACAGGTTTCCTACCTGCAGATACAGAGGCCCGACTGTCATCAGCCACTTTATATAAGGGACTTGAGCATCCACGGATTTTGGTATATGTGGGGACTCCTGGAAACAGTCCCTCACAGATATCAAGGAACAACTGTGTATATAAATTATATATATACACACACACACACACACACACACACACACATTATACTGAAAAATATGTATAAATTATATATATATATTTATTTATAAGTAAATAACATATACATTTCCTACATGAAGCAACACATATGACTAATTTGTCCTAGACTTCAGTGTCTAGGACAAAAACATTCCCCTCCAAAAACAACTTCAGTGCTTCCTTTTATCAGAAAATTTAAACTATATCTTGCAAAATACTTTCTTTTTTCTTAGAGAAGAAAACTCAAATACTAGGAACAAGACTATTTCAGGCCCTTGATATACATATTTCTAAGTTGCAGATAATCTATTTAACTAACCGTGTCCTACTTTATGTGTTTTCACATTGTAAAACTTTCATATCCTTCTTGGAAGTAAGTATAAGAACAGTAACAGATACAGAGAGGTTCAAAGTAGTAAGAGTTACAGGAAATCAGAAAGGGAAAAGACTGTTTTATTTAGGGTTAATCAAGAAGGTTAACAGAGGGAATGAGGATGGACTGAACCTTAAAAACATATATGCAGGTTAGTATTAAGCAGGGTTCAAGAACTTACGTACCTGCAGGAGGTCAGGCACGTAATATAAATGACTAGTGTACCAGATGAAAAAAAATGGGCAGGGCTTCTCTGGTGGCGCAGTGGTTGAGAGTCCGCCTGTCGATGCGGGGGACGCGGGTTTGTGCCCTGGTCTGGGAGGATCCCGCATGCCGCGGAGCGGCTGGGCCCGTGAGCCATGGCCGCTGAGCCTGCGCGTCCGGAGCCTGTGCTCCGCAACGGGAGAGGCCACGACAGTGAGAGGCCCGAGTACCTCAAAAAAAAAAAAAAATTGGCAATATATCCTATGGTACACTGGGGAGCACATATGCCTCTACTCAACACCAGCTAATTATCACCAAAGGTGAATGTTTCCCCAGAGTTTCCAAATCTTCTGATTTTTAAAGGGAAGGTGAAAAACAGGTTCTTCTGAAAAATATTCTAAACTTAAGTATTGATACAAAAACTACTTTTTTTTTTTTTTTTTTTTTTTTTTTTTGCGGTATGCGGGCCTCTCACTGTTGTGGCCTCTCCCGTTGCGGAGCACAGGCTCCGGATGCGCAGGCTCAGCGGCCATGGCTCACGGGCCCAGCCGCTCCGCGGCACGTGGGATCTTCCCGGACCGGGGCACGAACCCGCGTCCCCTGCATCAGCAGGCGGACTCTCAACCACTGCGCCACCAGGGAAGCCCCCAAAAAACTTTTTAAACAGTGTGTAGGCCAACCAAATAACATCTGCTAGATTTACCTGAAACCTACCACGTTTGATACAGAGCGGGGGTTAGCAAACTACAGCATGTAGGCCACATCCACCTCATAGCCAGTTTTCCAACACCTCACAAGCTAAGACTGATTTTTGCATTTTTAAATGGTTTTAAAAAATTAAAAGGAGATTTTGTGATATGCAAATATTATATACAATTCAAATCTCAACATTCATGAACAGAGTTTCACTGGAGCATAGCGATGCTCATTCGTTTATGTATTGCCTATGGCTGCTTTGGTGCTACAGTGGCAGCGCTGAGTAGCTGGGACAAAGCCTGTATGGCCCACAAAACTGAAAATATCTACTACCTGGCCCTTTGCAGAAAATGTCTGCTGACCCCTGGTACAGATGGTAAGGAGGAAAACACATAGCTGAGGAAATGCCCAAAGACAGGAGGAAAGGAGGATAGTACAAGGATAAAATGGAGTATGGATATGGAAAATGAGACTCATTGATGGTAAATCCTGGAAAAGGAAGAGTTTGAACTTGATCTGACTGGTATTAGAGAATGAGTGGGATTTAAAGAAGAGTAGTAAAATATTAAGCTGGACTTTGGGACAAATAACTGGGCTATGATTGGTTTGTGGTAAACACTGGAAATAAGATGACACTGGGGGACTTCCCTGGTGGCGCAGTGGTTAAGAATCTGCCTGCCAATTCAGGGGACAAGGGTTCAAGCCCTGGTCCAGGAAGATCCCACGTGCCGCGGAGCAACTAAGCCCATGCACCACAACTACTGAGCCTGTGCTCTAGAGCCCATGAGCACAACTACTGAAGTCCGTGTGCCACAACTACTGAAGCCTGCGTGCCTAGAGCCTGTGCTCCGCAACAGGAGAAGCCACTCCAATGAGAAGCCCGCGCACCACAACAAAGAGTAGCCCCCGCTTGCCACAACTAGAGAAAGCCCGCACACAGCAACGAAGACCCAATGCAGCCAAAAAATTAATTAATTAATTAAAAAACAAAAAGATGACACTGGAGTGTGGCTCATTAGGGGACTGAAATTCCTCAAGTGGAAGATAGGACCCCTCTACCAGTTCAAGAGAAACGGAGGAGAACGGATGAATCCAATATATTTTGAAGGGAGAAGAGAGACTTTGATGAGTTATTAGGTAGATACTTGACATACAGAGATGCCACTGTAAAGATACATACACTTAAAAGTGGCTAAAATGATAAATTTCATGTTATACATATTGTACCACAATAAAAAATGATACATAGAATATATGTCCTAGAGGGGTGGAATAGGGAGGGTGGGAGGGAGGGAGACGCAAGAGGGAGGAGATACGGGAACATGTTTATATGTATAACTTATTCACTTTGTTATAAAGCGGAAACTAGCACACCATTGTAAAGCAATTATACTCCAATAAAGATGTTAAAAAAAGGAATATATGTTAGAATATAAGCTGAGAATCACATATAGTCTCATATACATGTGAGAAAGGTCCAGTACGTTGCCACAGTTGGAAGAACACAGGAAAAAAAAAAAAAAAAAAAACGGCCCAACAATCCTGGGTCTGACATTTGGTGTGTGACCTTGGGAAACTAGCTCTGAATCAGGGATCCTCATCTGTGAAATGGGGACAATGAATACTTTAAACAAACAAAAAGTTTTTTATTTATTTTTTTAAATTTAGGAGTAATATGTCTTATCTGGACAAAAATGCTAATTTTTATAGCATTCTATTATACTACACAGTAAACACACAGTATAAACATTCAAAACATTTAGGAAATAATCTAAGATAACGATGAGAAAAAAAAACCCCACCAAAAATGCTCCCAATGTTGGCTAATCAGCATTCTATTTCACAGTAGCTTGTAATACAAGCTGGGCAAAGATCATATAGGCAAATTAGCAGTTGACTAATGATTAAATATGTTTATTTCACTGTATACACAAAAAATAAAGTTAAATCTCTGCAAATTTAAAAGCAATTTAGTTATGTAAACAACAGCAGAAATCACTCCGTAAGCATACTTACCAACCCCGAAGAACTTTAAAAGAACACGGCGTGAATGGTGAAGTCAAATCCGAAATTTCTTTGGTAAAATCTACACATTCACCTTGGAACCCTGGTTTACTGAATGCTTTGAGCTATAAGAGCAACAACACAACAATGAAACAGAAAACAGTTGCTTGACATCATCACAAAGCAAATGAAAACCTTTCATTTCATGTACTTACAAGAATTCAGCAAAATACTCGACTCGTGTTTTATTTATTAACAAGGAATCCATGTTAAGGATGACATTCTCCTTAAACTCAATTTTTTTCCCCTTACGTACTTGCCAGAAGCGTCAAGATTTATTTATCATTTCCATCCATCTCTTGCATCAGATGCTGGGCACAGAGGCCTGGAAAATAATTCTACCTATAAGAGTAAATCAGAGTCCCTCCTCTACTAAAATGTGGTCCTTGCCCATTGTATCAAGCAATTATTATCCCCTATGGTGAGACTACATGTGTAAAATAAGAAGCAATTTAGTGCTAAACACGAAGGCGGTTTGGAGTGGTATGAGGTGTGGTGGCTATGCCTTTTCTCTCCCCAAGCCTTCTTGATCCCCAGTTAATAAAAGGGAGATGGAGGAAGCACAAGCGCATGCTCATAAGAGAGCATGAGGGTGACTGTGAGACCATAGGAGCAGATGGCAGAGAAGACAATAATGATGGGATTAGTGGAAGATTTATGGTGAAGAAAGATGTCTGTGCCATATATTTCAGCTTACAGGTTCCAGTTTACTGAAGAGTACCTTAAATGCACAGCTTACAGCTTTATATAAGTACATTTCTGCTTTAGTCCTTTTTGTCAAGGAAAATTCATGAAGTCTCAACTATAATTCCCTTTAGACCAGAGATATAATAATCTGCAACACTAGTGGCCTTGGATCTCCAATAAGTAAGAAAAAATGAATGAGGTCTACAAATATTTCATAATACAGTGGAGCCTTGAAATAACATGGCCCACAGATCCACCCGGCACCAAGAGGCCTGCGTCGTAGCTAAGAGCGCATCATGATCATCTACAGCACCGCCCTCTCTCCCGCCACGGCTGTCCTGGAGAACAAGGCTTCTTTGAGCAGCTGAAGTTCAGCTTCATTGTCCCAAGGGTCCTCTTAGAGACGGGTGGTCTCTGAGTTCTGAGGAATTGTTTCTTAGCTAGCTCATTCTGCTCTGACCTTGCTAGGTCTGATATCAAAGCGAAGCCAAAACCAGAAAGCCGAGAGAACCCATTCCCCCCGACCAACCGGGGCTTGCACAATACGATTTCCTAATGTGAAACGAGGCTCTATTTGGAGCATTCAAACACCAAGGGACTCCCTGCCTTAAGGAAGCGTGATCCATCAAGTTCCTACATCATGGTCCTTTGGTGGATACAGGGGATAGAAAGAAAACGCAAGTTCAAAATAATACAAACCTCTGGAACGACTGATTCCCTGTATAAGAACAATTCTACATGTCCAGGCAAACTGCCCTGGATTCCTTGATAAGAGCATATATTTTAGTTAGTGGTTTTTCAGACTATGTTTTTTAACTTAAAGGTTTATAAAACATGAGGCTAAAAAGTAAATCACATTTAACTCCCAAAAATGTGGAGTAATTTCTCCTACAGGCAAATATTATCTTTATTCACAATAAGAATCAGAAAAAGCACATGAGAACAGAGATCACGGTTGTCTGATTCACTATGTGTATTCCCAGTTTGTTGAATTAATTATATTCATATTGCTGAGCCTAAGATTTACACTTCAGTATTTCATCATGAAGTCGTGAAATGTCAAATCCTGGACAACTGACGATGCAAGCTAATCATATTGCAGTTGATGTAGTAACAGCCACCTCTACTTTTTAGTCTCAGTTGTCACACTCAGAAGCATTAAAATTCACACACATACACACACTCACTCTGCCATGAAGTACTGTTTTGATTTGATGATTTAAAATACTCTTTACCCAAATTTTAAAAAAAGGACTTAATACTGACCTGAGTTTATTTTTACCCCCCAAATGAGATATGGTATTGATACACAGTTCACTCAGGATTTGTCCAACCCCAGAAAAGTAACCCCTCATTCTGAGTACCTTACAAATGCCTCAGAACAGAATAATTCTCATGATAATGTTCTGAGGATGGACCACCTGAAACCAACTCTGCACTTTCTAATTATAATAATTAATCTGTGGTTTCTACCCTTGGTGAAATTAAGTGGCAGTACCTTGGTGAGAATAAGTCCTGTGAAAAGCTAGCTGGATGACTCACTACTTTGGTTTCCTTTCCAGGTTAATGGAGAATAAATTAACAACTCGGACAGGTGGCTTAGAACACAGATGAATAGTCAGTTGAACAAGAAATGAGTTTATTTCGAACTATGCCCATTCCTCCGTGCCATGTGAGCATGGCTTAATCCCTACCAGCACCAAATGGAACTGTATGGAAGAAGGAAAAAAAAAACAACAGTGTATCACTGGTTTCCAAGGTGCCTTTTCACATATCTATCTTTTATCTTCTTTAGAACTACCCTTTGAAGCAGATATTATCACCTCTTTATGATGAAAATTTTGTAGAGATCCTTTGTTTACTATGTATTTTCATTTATGATATATAGAAATAGATGTAATAGTTCTTCAATATGACAAACTAAAACCTCAAGAACTTAATTACTGAACAACAGTTGTGCTTTCTCAATTTATTCCACAATATCAGAATAATTTTTGAACGTAATTTTATTTATTCCAATGCTAAAATAATTTCTCTGAGAAACATCCTATCCTGTCTAAACAAGACTTTCTGCAGCCCTTTGGACTTCCTTCAAATAAATGTACTGATTGTTAAACAAAGAACAGTTTTGTTTCCACTCTTCCATTACATCACATTGTCTCATAATGCAGTGCTATGTAGTTTTCACATTCATTACATATTCAATAATAATCTTACTTCCCTGTTTACTCATAGAAGGCTTTCTTTACTTAGATAAGTACTACTTCCTGAATATTTCTGGTCTCTGGATTCTATAAAAATGATCTGGTCGTAGTACCAAAAAAATGTTTTCCTCTACTGCTCTTGAATCTTACTGATATTTGACTAAAACTGTTGTTTACTTCTCCTCCATACATGATAACAGTAACCACCACTGTTAAAGATCCTGTGATAGCTCTAAAATTCAATTTGGCCAAATTATCCAATAGAAGAAAATATTCAGTTGCTTTTTCTCAGCTAGAATCATGTATAAAATGGAACAGAGGGCTCAGTACTTAAAGAAATCCAAACTTCTAATTATATTTGCAAATGGACTTTTAAAAGATTCCAGGAAAGAAAGGTCCTTGGTTGGGTCAAAGTGGGGAACTGGTTAGAATTTCTAGAGAATGGATGCCTGACTACAGCCTCTCTAGAAACGAAACTCACTTTTAGAAGATTTAATCTAGTGAGATTTCTGATACTCAGGACTTGCTGAAAGAGAGAGATGAGGACATTCTGAACATAATCCACATTCTGTTTGTTTTGTTTGGGAAAAAATAAAAACAAAAATAAAATGCCAGCTGCTACGAAGAACTCTATAATGGTCCTGTCACTGTATCAAATATTCTGTGTTGGCAATCAGACTTGGTGATCAATCTTCAGCCACGGGAAAAAATAATCTTCTCAATAAAAGGTGGTGTTCTGTGTCCCAAAAAAGACATATATCATCATAATATGCTTACACATCAGCAATAATATTTTTATTAGCATAACTCTCATGCTGTATATTAATTTCTACACACATATATCTTCTGGCTTTTCCCTTAAGTGGCTTGAGGTTTCCTTTCAAATCACCAGCAGACAAGAATTCCCTCTCTGACTTGAACCTGAGATGTAACTTCCTCCTTATACCTTAGATAGGGAAATTAACTACCCCAAACGAACACAGCTTCTGCATCGTCAACCTATCACAACTACTTGCGAAGGAGAAAATACCTTCTACTTACTGAATGGAAGCAGACTATCAGCCAAGATCTGTTTGTTTTCATTTGGGTAAATGAAAACAAGCACAACTTTCTGAATATTTGGTCCAATGGAAATAATAAGGGCTTCGATACTGGGTAAACGAAGGAGGCTTTGTCTGCATGTTACCAAATATCCAGCTGTCATACACTAGTCAGAGACCTTTATTTCACAAGGCAATGGCTGAGCTATACTGAGAAAATTAAACAGGGCCAATTTCACTGGGTGTTTGCTGCTGCTTACTTTCTCTTCAAGTTGGGCTGTAAATCCTCTGAGCAATCTGCCCCAAACAAGGAAGTTCATAAGAAAGAACAGGGATGTAGGAGGGGGAGAAACAGAGCTTAAAAGAATGTGATTTTTTTATCTGCACTTAAAACTCAGAGAAATGTGCAGTTTGGAATTATCCTGGTTTACCTCTTTATCTACTCAGGTTGTGTTGATGCATGTGAAAAAGTGCTTTGAAAGTCCACACTCGGAGTTTTCTAAGATTCAAAATAAAGAGCTGGCGGGAAGTGTCTCCAGAACAGCAACTGAGTTATATTCAGGGAGGAAATGTTCCCAATAGGCCTGAGCTAATCGGAAAATAATAAAACCTGGAAGCATTGTGAACAGAATCACAGTTAAACTAAGCTGATTTGAAATATATAAACACTGACATGAACACGAAAGACATACACACTCAGAGAAAAAGATTCAGCCTTATGTAAAACTAGCAAATGTCAAATATTAAAAATTAATCATTGTATTTGGTTTCCTGAAGAAATTTTTCTAAATTGGTTATTTAAAATGAGACAGAGGAATCACTGTAACTCATCCCCTTTCTTTTGTGGTTGTACCGCTCATATCATGATATGTCTTTCTTTGACGTAAAATCTTGGAATTAGATACTGAAGAAAATGCCTCTTTTGCTACTTCTAGCTGTGTGAAATGATGCTTACTTAAATTCTAAATCTTTGCTTTCTCATTAATAAATGGGAATAAATCCTGACCTCACAGAGTTATCAGAAGCATTAAATAAGCACAATTTCTAGCCCTCAATGGATAATAAACAAACATTAGGCTCCAGAGTATTACCCAATCCTTCAAACCATTAACACACTAGAAATAAAGGAGCGGGGTTGCAGTTTTATCTGTGCTTTTAAGGAATATGTGATTTAGGTATTAGAATTACATTTACATAATAAGCATGCCATTTCTCCCTGGTAAGTCTGCTCCTCCAGTCAGCATAACGTACTGTGCTGAATACGAATGTGACACTGAAGAATGGATGGGCAACAGGAAGGAAGGAGTGGCAGAGGTTCAAGACGAACCCAAAGTGGTCAGTGCTGAAGCTCTAGTAGGAGAAAAAGAAAGGAACCGTGACAAATCCAGGCCAATATGATCAGTAACAAAGATGGGCACTCTTGTGCTCACAGGTTCCTAGGACAACAGAAACTGCCCTGCCATACAGACCCATAAAAGTTATCTGAGGGAAAGGGATAGACTTGAGAGAAAGGGCATACATTTTTAGTACACAATTTAACAATTATAAGTTAAGAATATTTTTAAACATACCAAATGTGGAGGCTCATTTATCCCAAGTGGTTCCTGAAACATATATTAAAACATTTTAAAAATTATAATTGTATAATCACAGTTGTCTTTGAAAGTGCTGAAAATCTCCTTTGAAAAATGAAAAAATATATGGTCTGACCAATTTACTAGATTCCTTGAACTGGTTAGGACCCTCATATAACCTACTAAATTAGCTTATAATAATTTTAATGTTTATTACTAATTCATTTTGAGTAATATTATAGCTAGAAGAAAAATGTGCCCCAATAGTCCATCAGAAAGATAGAGTCTGAACTTGCCAACATTCTCTTTCCCGTCACTATCTCCTGGGCACCCTATAGTTCTGCAGTGTTTGTTATTAACCACACTGGCCACACTCTTTCATAACTTCGTAATTTTGCACATGAGGAGATGATTCCCTCTTGGTGAACTGCCTTTTCTGCCCCACTTCCCTTCCTGGCAAAATTGCTTTTATCCTCTAAGACATGACTCAATGCATCCTCTTCTTGAGGAGAGGCATGGTCCCCAGCTCCCCAGGCTCTCCATTCTCCCTTCCCCTGGTCCCTCAGCACTGCCTACACACTTCATTTCCTCACTAGTCATACCATAAGCAATTGTGCATATGCCTGTCTTCTCTAAGAGACTGAGACAGGGCAGTCTTATTCATCTTTCATCTCCAGTGATCAGTCCTGTCTGACACAGCAAAGGCACTAAATAAATGCTACTGAATGAACTGATCAAATTACAGAGTACCTAATCATCGAGGTGCTAATGCCAATCTACTAGCTCTCTATGGAATCTGCAGAAATCCATATGCTGTTTCATCTTCTCTATAGATACATACAAAATAATCCAACAGCTCCACTTTTACAAAAGCCTGTTCCATGTGTTCAATTGTATGCCATTACATGTCACTGGCATTGGTTATGTTCACATTTAACTCACCAGTTGGATAGGTCGTATTGACATGATTATATTATTTGATCCTCCCCAGTCAAAAAAGCATTTGTATTTCCCTTTCTCTAAAATGTATTGTTCTCCACAGAAGAACTTCTGCTGGTAGGCAACCCATCTAGCAGGATAAAAAGTAAAAAGAACTGAGGTGACACAGAATCGAGCAACCAATAATTTTAAACACCAAAGAAGCTCTAGGTTCTCAGAATAGGAGACAACTTACACGCCACTTTTAACGTGAATGGATCTTGTTTCACTGCCAAAACCCATTTCTTCTAAGTCAGAAATTTCCTGATTTGTAATGTCAATAAACTTTCCACTTTCTAGATCAGATTCAAACAGTGTGATAGAAGATTCTATGAAATTCTAAAAGGAGGAAGAGGAAAGTTTAGGAGAACAATGGTATTTTGTTTTACGGATTGCTGTATTTTAGCAAATTTTCACATACTTGTGGGATGATTTTCACACAAATAAATCCAGGAAGAATTTTAAATGGCACTGAAAACAATTTTAATAGTCACTACTCCTATATACTTTAAAGAAAAAAAATAAGTCTGAATTTACTTTAATCAGGAAAACACATTTTTATGAAATTGGAAATTAGTCAACAGTTAGTAAATTGCCAGGACTTACAGACTATCACATATGACACTAAATGTAAAGGAAACTAAAGTCTCACTTATGCCTAAAAAGCAAAAGCCATATGAACCAAGAAGTAAACACACAATGTACTGTGGGCATTGTGGGAGAGGATTTTATGAGCTTAAATGTAATAGAAAAAATAAAATCCGCTTGACAAAAAAATTGTTCTTTAAAAATTAAAATCAGAGGACATCTCTGTATAGTCAGACGGCATATTTAAAACAAAAATAACAGAAAGATTCTAAGACCCAACTTGACAATCAGCAAAAGGCGCATATAATTCACAAAAAAGATTAATGTTAAAAACAAACAAATGTATAATTTCACTCATAAAAATGAAGAACTTCAAATTAAAACAGATACAATTTCACTTTTTAAGTTAAGAAAGATCTAAAAACCCAGTTTTACCAGGGAACGTTCCTGGTGGAAATATAAATTTTACAGCTACTTTAGAAAATAATTTAGATATATATTTAAAAGACTGAAATTGATTACATTCTTTGAGTCTGAAATTCCTTTTTTCTTAAGTTTCCTAAAACTAAATGATAGCCAATTTATATGCAAAGATGAATTATTTATCATAGCGAAAAGCTGTAAAAAGTGTAAATGCCCCAAAGATTTACAAACATAAACCTTTATGCATCCACTGCTTGATGGAATAAATACAATTAAGCAGAGTTTTTAACAAGCTAACAGTTAAAAATTATATCATACACTTACTAGTGGCCAGGAGCTTTACATGCCTTATTTCCAATGTGATTATATTACTATCACTCCCATTTTACAGCTAACAAAACTGAGTAACTTGCCTGATATAACACAGCTACTGAGTGGCAGAGATTGAATTTGAGTCCAAATCTGTCTATTTGTCTACTCTAAACTCTTAATTACTGTCAGATATAAATGTAAGGATGAAACAGTAGGACAAAAACTAAAACTTAAAAACTTGGTAAGATTACAAGTTCTCAAAAAAACCCCAACTTTCATCAAAAAAAGACTAGAAGAAAAAAAAGAAAATACCAAGACTGGTTAACTTTGGGTCCAGAAGTTGAACAATTTTACCCTATATTTTTTTCAAAACTTTATAATAGGTATATTTTTAAATGGAAAATACAGAATGCATTAAAAAAACAAAACAAGAGGGACTTCCTTGGTGGTCCAGTGGCTAAAACTGCACTCCCAATGCAGGGGGCCGCGGTTCAATCCCTGGTCAGGGAACTAGATCCTGCATACCCCAACTAAAAGATTCCCACGTGCCGCAGCTAAAGATCCCGCGTGCTGTACCTAAAGACCTGACACAGCCAAGTAAATAAATAAATATATTTTTTAAAAAAACAAAAAACAAAGACTCTTCCTTTCTGCCTACTATATTTCATTGTTTGTAACTCAAGTCTTAGACCTATGGAAAAAAGTTATCAGCTTCTATACATCTCAAACACTATCAAATTTCTCATTATGATTATTATTATAAATATTATCTAAGATTTCTAGTATAACCATTCATTTTACATGAACAAGCAAAACAGTGTCCAAAAAAAACAAAGCACCTATGAGGAGAGAAAGAAAATACATTTAAAAACAAATTCTCTTGCACTTACAACTTGTCAAGTTTGAAGGATTTAAAAACTGCTAACACAGCTGGGTCAAATTTCATTTGAAATTTTCAAAGATAAAGGCTTTTTACCAGAAATTTTTATTATAAAATAATTTCTAACCCATATTCGTGTTCTCAATTCCTGCTTGAGAGTAAACATGTGCAACCTGAGAACACCTGTCACCTTCATTACTTTCTCATGGTTCTCAAGAAAACGGGAGCAGGGTGGATTTACTCTTCATGACTCCCACCATCCCTCATTTTATTAATAGAACACTTTTCAAAACACTTGCACTTGTTATCTCTTTTGAGCTCCCCTTAAACCCTTATTTTACATATATATGTGTATATATACACATATATATACATATACGTGCACATATACACAGATGTCTATATCTATCTTGTTACAGATATAGATCTGCCATTTTCCAGATACAAATCTAGAATATACATATATTAAATCAAGGCTTCAACATCCTAGAAGAGATTTGCCTTAAGGTGTCCAGGACAAGCCTCCCCAATGACATTTTACAGCCTGGGCGCCACATCAACAAACCTGGTTATATTGACAACATAAACTTCCATCATCCAAGGAACACGAACATGCCTCTGTTTCTTGCAACCTGAAAGTGTGTAAATAGCTCCAGGCGGCTGTGAGAATACAATGCGGTAATGACAACTGAAGGCGCCCATCTGGGTCCTGGTCAGGAACTGGTATCAACAGCTGCCAACCAAGTCAGGCCCCATGACAATGGGCAGGTCTTCAGCAGCTCTCACACGTGGACCCCTCCTCCCATACTCTGGTGATTCTGGAACGCTCCATCTCTGCTTTTATCTCCTCTGCCCCTACAACTGTTCTCTACTCCCTGTTAGGGTTGTAGGAATTGAGTGGGGATAAGCTGACATAAACCATGGGTCACTGCGTCACGCTGGAGCGAAACGGGACAAAGACAAGCACAGATATGTGCACATGTGCTGGGACTGTGCCTTTTCATTGAGAAATCACTTGTGTTACAGTGTCATGGACTCTACTTGAGCACTGATTTGCACAAAGCCTACTGTGTGGGTCGTGGGAGAGTGGCGGCAGTGAGGAGGGTGAGCTGGGAAGCAGGCTGAAGGCGCAGGCCATTTGGCAGTGATGCAGCCGGGAGCTGAGCAGAGGAGGAGGGACCCACTGCCACAGGACGCAGTGCCGAGTACAAGTGCTGGCAGCACATGGGTTCACAAATAAATTTACTCATGTGGCTTGAGTTTGTGTCCTTCCTACTCTGGCTACCATTCCCAGAGACGTGGCCAAAGGCCACAGGAGACTCCTAAGTGACATCGTTCTCTTTTTTAATCTCCTGCTTTTGTGTATTCATGCCTTGTAGCTTCTGCCTTCCATCTTTTTCTAAGTATGTTTCTGAGCCAGGCTTCGGTCTTTGACCCCCTCTGCATTTTTCACTCAAACCTACCAAATATACAGTATCTGATCCAGTTGACTAGTTGCCATCAATATGGTGTCCCTGCTGGTCAGAGTTCTTAACTCCAAGCCAAATCCACTCATCTGGGGCTAAATCTCAAGGGTCACATGTATAAAGTATGGGATAAAATATGCCAGAAAACACAAAAACAAAAAACCAAAACTTCTAACTGCCTTGCTCAGGAGGTGACTGCCACAGGACACAAGTCCTGTGAGGTTACTAGGTTATTCTAGGTTATTATCATTCTGACTATAAGCACAATTACATAATACTTAAATTTATCAAATAACTTTGAAAGTCACACAGATTTAAGTGGAGCTCTGTTGCTCCAGAAGGATGAATAATGATGTAACAACCTCAAATCTGTACTCCGTTTTGTATTTTTAAAGAACTTAAATCCAATGAAAAATCTGGGTAGTCTAATATGGTTTCAGGTACAGTACTCCCCACTGTTGGAGCAAGCATAAGTCTTAAGGATCAGTAATTTGATTATTCTTAAATTCCATAAAATCCCTCAGCTCATTGGGCCCTGGAACTCTTACGCTACAACCCCCCGGGGTGGGCAGCGTAATACGAGACACCAGCTGGGATCTGGTGTATCCATTAATTTAGGAGACATAACAGTGTCTGCTGCACACCACCTGCTTTCAGAGATCTGAAAAGAGGCCCCAAGTCTGAAAATCATATCAAAAGCAAATCCAGAAGTTAGGCTAGTATGAAACTGAGGAAAAACAAGCATCCCAAGAAAGTTTTTTAGAGGAAACCAAGGAATAAAAATTCCTTCTTTAATCCCTGGAGTCTAAATACTGCTATATTCCTTCTGGTCCTTTTCGCTTTAGAAAGTAATCAACTCCAAGTCAACACATCTGCCTGACTCATTTGGAATTAGAAACACATTTCTGGTTGTCCTCTCCAAAGCAATCCATGACACAGATCACATTATCCCTAAGGAACATATCCAGGATCTGACCTTCGCAGATCCAGAGTGTTCCACGCACTACAGCCAGGATGTTAGAAGACTGCATTGTGTTATGCAACTTTTCTGTCCTCTATTTTCTATTATTTCAGCTTAGATCTTAAATGCAGTGCTTCACTCTTCCCAGGTGAGAGACCTCTGAGAGTCTACATGGGGAAAAGATGTCTCACATCAACTCTGCCTGCTAATCACATAGGTTGACATAGGTGACAACCCCAAGAGCTTTAAATCCTATTTCTAACAATACTGTATCATATATTCAAAATTTTCAGAGGGTAGATCTTATGTTGTGTCTTACAGCACAAAAACATTAATAATAATTATAAACAGGGCACGAGGAAACTCTGAGAGGAGATGGCTATGTCTATGGCCTTGATGGTGGTGATGGTTTCATGGGTGTATGCTTATTCCCAAACTCCTCAGTTGTATACAAAAAATATGTACAGATTTTTACATGTCACTTATACCTCAATAAAGTGGTTTTTAAAAAAGAACTCCTCCCCAATTATATGCTATACCTGGAGAGTATAAAATATTTCATCTGAAAACATTTTCGTGAACATACATTTAAATTATAAATAATCTGAAAATTATGTAAATATTTATTTATATTTATACATGTGTAGTAGTCTGCAGAGTAACTATATATTTATAGCTACAAATGAAATGCTAATAATCCTTTGGCTGAATGAAATTCCAGCTTTCTACTCTTGAAGTGCTTAAATTTTTTACTCTAATCATTCTGTAATAAAGGAAAATGGGTAATACGACATGGGCTCTAGAGTAAGACAGACTGCCCCTCAAATCACAGCTCCACACTCGGGCACAGTACTGAACATCTTAGATCCTCAGCTTCTGTATCTATAATATGGGAATCGTGAGTCTCTATCTCTTCATTTTTGTGAAGATTAAGTGCATGTAAAGCCATTAATAAGTACCTGAAAATGTTAGGATTATTATAATGAGGATTATGCTAACATCTTTACAAGGTAAACTAGTCCTAATTTTTTTTTTTTTTTGGCTGTGTTGGGTCTTCGTTGCTGTGCGTGGGCTTTCTCTAGCTGCCGCGAGCGGGGGCTACTCTTCGTCGCGGTGCGTGGGCTTCTCACTGCAGTGGCTTCTCTTGTTGAGGAGCACGGGCTCTAGGGGCGCGGGCTTCAATAGTTGTGGCGCACGGGCTTAGTTGCTCCGCGGTCTGTGGGATCTTCCCCGACCAGGGCTTGAACCCCTGTCCCCGGCATTGGCAGGCGGATTCTTAACCACTGTGCCACCAGGGAAGCCCCATAGTCCTAATTTTTTTAAAATCTAATTTAAAAAGATTTTCTTTGAAGGAAAGTCGTACTTATTTGTACAAAAACTGTGTCATCATTTTTGTAAATACCCAAAACTTTTGTTTGCAGAGGTAATTGACATGCCAATCTCTGTTAATTTTTCCAATATATTTTATCATAGACTGTCTATATCAAATATCTCCTAAAATTTTAGCTACATAGTTATACAGTATTTTTAATTTTTACATTTTCTACTATTGGGAGAGTTCAACTAGTAAAATCTTGGGGTTTTGGTTTGTGTTTTGCTTGTTTTAGTCATAGTCATCTTTGGAAGATACCATCATATTCACTGCTGAACATTTCTAGAAGCAACACTTCCACCCAACTCTTTTTTTTAAATCAGGAGGGAAAATTTAAAAAATTACTCAATACTAGGTGGAAGATGCTTTGAATCACAACCCTTAGCTTCCTCGACGCGTCTGGTCACAATGACCTAAAAGAAAAAAAAGGCTGTATTGTGTTTTGTCTGGCTTGCCTTTTAGTGCTCAAGTAAGGAGTAGCTATGTAGAGGAAACCCGTGGCCCTTGTACATTAGAATTGTGAACTAAATACCTCAAAAGCTATCTATCCATTGCTCATGCAAACTCAGTGCCCAATCTTCAGTGGACTGTGTTACATTTCTTTTTGGTAGAACCGGTTTCCAACTCACTTTCTTACTAACAATGATCACTCATGGGAAAAAAAAAAAGCTCTCCTGTTCCCTGTGCTGCTTCTCTCCCATTTGGGCTCCTCATGCCTGAACAGGTGAGGGTTTGCACCAGTGGTGTTGGTGGCCCCCGGCAGACAGAAACTTAAGGAACAGAGCACATAACCCCTGTGCTCATGCAAAGCCCACGTGGACCCAATAATCACCCTTCACTTCATTATCAATTCCTTCTAAAGGAGGCTTTGGAGGCCATGCCAGATAGCTTAGAGTTTATATGGGTAAAGATTATTTTGGAAATACACTGCGGTGGTATAACTCCTGAATTATGAGAAAACATGCCCCTCTGAACACACCAAAAAAGTCTCCAGAGCTGGTCAGAAAAATGAGCAACATTTGAGAAGCCCTGATATCCTGCAGAACTCTCTAACATCAGCTTCCGCCTGGAGTCCTGGAACATTCTAGACCTCCTGCCTCCAGGCTTACTTATCTTCTTCACCTCATGCCAAGAAGGTCAAGAAAAAAAGTGTGGGCTCCTCAACATGGCATATAAGGCCCTTCGTTATCTGGCTCTGTATTCATCTTCCCAAAGTTCTGCCTAATATCCCGACTTTGCTGCATTTCCAAAACACACCAGGTTCACTGACATGAGGGTTTCTCAACCTCAGCACTATTAGCATTTTAGGCTGATGATTCTTTGTGGTGGGGGGCTGTTCAGTGAATCGCAGGGGTTTAGCAGCCTCCCTGGCCTCTACCCGCTAGATGTCAGTAGCATGCCATACCACCCCCCGCCCCAAAGTCATAACAGTCCAAAATGTCTCCAGACACTGCCAAATGCCCCCTAGGTAAGATCACCCCCAGCTGAGAACCACTGGCTTACATCCTTGCCTTTTTATATGTTAACCTCTTGCTGAAACACCTGTCTTTCCTCTTCACCCTGTCCCCAAATTTCTTCACTTGGCTAACTCTCAAACTTGAAATTTCAACTCAGCTGCCCTCTTTTCCTCTCTACTTCCAAGGAGAAGTACTTGACCTTTCTCTGGGTATCCTGAGTACTCTGTGCTTAATCCAGTCATAGTCAAACAATATCAAACATTTATATAGGTGCTATCTACCCTATCACTGCCTGCTCTGCGAAGGCAGGGACTGAGTCTCTGGCCACCATATCTCCAGCACCTGACACAATACATCTAACAAAGCAGGTGGTCAAAAATGATTATGGAATCAATGGATGAAAACTAAACATAAATAGTCTATATTAATCATGGCAGTTAAGAAAGGCATGCAAGTCACATAAGCCGTTCAGTTTAATGCTCTCAGGTATTAGAAACATTTTATAATCTTATGTTCTACCAGAGGTCATATCCAGTTTACATGGAGAGCTAAAAAAGAAAAAAGAAAATTAAGAACAAGGAGGCCAACTCACAGCTTGTAAGTACCGGAAAGACAAGATGGAACCACTTAACGCGCCACAGGCACTACTGTCTTCAAAATCTCCTTCTTCAAGCAAGAACTGCTGACCTTTAAAATGTTCTTTTTCATAGGCAACCCACCTAGAAATACAGAGGACATCCAACTGAGTCATTGATAAAACTGCAGGCAAGAAAGCAAGAGAGAAAATCATCATAAAGCACCGAGCTGCCCATCACCGTATTTTAAAAAGCAACACATTTATTTTGCTACCGTTTACAGAGACAAACAAATGGTGTATGCCTCATGGATCAATAGTTTTTATAGTTTGGAGGCTTTTCCCAACAAAAGCTTAACTGTTGTAGAACTGCAACAGAGGAACTCTCATTAAATGTTTGCGGCATGACCCGATACTATATTTCAACGTGGTCGGAGAATAGTTTGCCGAGTAAAAACGAATGGAAAGCACAAATAGCCAATGAGAAATAGTGCAAGCCCACACTGAGATTCAAAGATAATCAGTCTTATTTTTCTGATTAAGCTCTGCTGGAACCCCAGAATGATTACTATATTAAATATTTATTTAGGGTTTAAATCAAAGGAACCCGTCACCAGCTTCAGATCTGAAACACATTACAGGTGGGTTTAGCAAGCAAGAACTGGGAAGTGCGACTGGGCTGGTATTAGCCCTGGTGGCCTAAGTATATTACAAAGACTCCTGTAAATATGTATGGGTAGGAAATGTTGCTCCCACTAGTTTATCAGTGGTGATAATGGAAACTGGAAGCACTGTGGCAGTCTTTCCAGGGACACAGGTTTCCTGACTTTTAAAATTATCAGTACAGAACACTGATAAACACCGTTAGTCATTAAGTTTCCTCCAGGAAACTTACCTTTATTTGGAGCAATCCACAGTAGCTAACGCAACGTGGGCATAGATGGTTCAAAACACACGTTGACCTGATTAAATCTGCCTTCAGCTGGCACTGTGTAACTAGCGTGGGACCCCCTCCAATGGGGCAGATTTCAAGGGCGACTATTTTGGGCTCCTGGGTTAGGGACCTCTGAATTCTGGAGCTTGACAAAATGAAGCCAGGTAGGGCTGACTACAATTATTTTGGGAAGATACAAAAAATATTCCAAAGAACCGTTTTCATAGGGTACAAAAATAACAGTAGCCACTCAGTAATCATGAACCTGTCTCCAATTTCCTTAGTGCATATGGCAGGGTAAGGGTCCACATGAGTTGGAAAAAACATTTTATACGTCTTCATTCATTTGTAATATATAAAGAAACTAACATTATTTTATTCTTAAACTATTATGTGAAAATAAATTTCACACGAGAACTTTCAAATTCTAAGTTTACATAAATGTAGCTATTCGAAACATGCTTTTAATACACCTGAATGGGAAAAATAATATGATATAGAAGATCTAATATTAAAGGACAGATCAGCAATTATTACATAATGACAGTTCAAAAATCTTCTGCCCAGCTTTTCTCAATAGATAAAGTTTTGATTAGTATTCAATTTATATATCTGGGATATTTAAAAATAGATGTTATCTGAGAAAAATTAAGACACATCAACCTCACTTTCCCTAGACTCCTCGAGACAAGACAGAGGTGAGGAAGAGTTCCTATTACTTACAGATAAAGTTCAAAAGTTAAAAGTGAAAATAATGAAATAGAGAAGCAGTAAAACAAAACAAAAAAATAGTAGAAATTGTGAAAAACTAACGAAGTCAGCTGTTCACCTTTAAATTAGGACATCACATTTTTCTCCTGCAGGTGTCATATAAAAAATGAAAGTGTGTATACTGTTTTACCAGCCATAATATTTTGAGATTTTTATAAAATAACTGCAAATACACTCAGAAAATAACAATGCAAATCACTATATAGTTAATGATAAAACCATTCAGATCCTAAAGGAAAGAAAAGGCAAAAAATATTTTATATCAGGATTAACAAGAAGCATGTGTGTCCACAGATCAGAGAACACTGTAACTAAATACAACACAATAAAAATTTGTTTATCTAAAAGAGCTGTGTTTTTCAAGCCTCTAATAAAATTTTTTAATTCAAAGATAAGGAATTAGCTGATTACTAATATGTCAGACTCAGACAGGCTGGAACCTGGGACCCTTTGCTGCAGTGCTGCAATGCTTGCACCTGAACAAACCTCTCCTGGAGCAACAAAATACAAAGAAACAATATGGGACTAAAAATAACTGAGTACATGTGCAGTTGGGGCAAATTCTGAACAAAAGATACAAAGAGACCAAAAAACACAACTGCCACTTTTGAAGTGCCTGGAGCAAAGGCAGGGCACTGCCCATGCCCCCTGCACACACCACCACCTAAGGGGTGGGCAGACTACCTAAGCTACCCCTCGGGCTCAACCCCTGGACACACCCTTACCCTCACCCCATATCAGGAACAAGCTCACCACCCGCTCAGGGAGTGAGTAAGAAAGGGAATTTGTTGTTTGTTCTCTCTCCCCCCCTGCTACAGCAGGGGCCCCAGTGAAGCCTTGCCTGAATTTCTTGTCAGCCTCCTATTGATGAAAGAGGCCAAGAACCCTGGTAAGTAACAAGACTAATTATGGACATGACCTACATATCTAATGCATCGCATACTCTCTTATATTTCCATTTTGGCTAGTGTGGCCACTGCTTGGTTTATTGTCAGAAATTGCAAAGGTTAAGTCTCTAAATGTAGACCCTTGACTGATCTTAAACAAGTTATTTAACTTCTATGAATAAAATATTTGGGCAGCATCTTTTGCTAGAATAGCATGAACAAGTTATATGATGTTATTACTGCAAATAATACGAGATATGGACGTTTAAATTAAAATAAACCATCATTCCAAACAGTCCAACCTATCAACAGAGAGACTAACACAATGTGTCTGAAGGAATTCTAGCACTGAGTTGACAATGGCAAATAAGCTATGAGGAAGGCTTCTTCTCTATGGTTTTACCTGCCAGGATACAAAGGCACATCACAGGTGCAGTCATAGATATTCTGGGGTTCTTGCCCCAGTAACTGCCGATTGAGACTGGGATAGCAGCATGATGGTTACACTTGGGTTTGTACTTAGAAGTTCTTAGGGAGCTTTCTTAAAACAATGCAGGGCCAGAGGATAACCAGTGTCAAGAATCCTCGACTTTGTAAACACACAATCCAGGCTACTTCTTTAATGAGGGAGGACTCACTGCCAAGATGCTCAGCACAGAAAGTCAACTAAGGTAGAATAGGGGGTAAAAACTGGGGCTCTCATTCATGTGCACGATCTGTCAAAAAATAATTTTATCTTGCAATTCTTATCTTCTATATTGTGTTTAGAAATACTAAGTGTTTACGTTTTAGAAACTGTTTTCTTCATTTAATCTATCTCAAAATCTCTAATACTAACAAGAGTTCACAGGAAGCTGTCAGTAACTAATACTTTTTATTTCCCACATTTCAGAAGGGATGTATAGTTTTAGACTAAGGTAGGTTGTTTTTTCTCTGCTTAGCACATGTTTTGTGCTGATCTTCAAAAATCGACAACTGAATCACATATTGAAAATATAACACTCACACTCCACCGATGACACGCATTGATCCAATTCCATGAAAGTCTACATCATTTTTTAAAAAATTAGGGACAGAGTCTACATGTTCACTAAACTCTTTGGCCTGTCCATGGAAGTGAGGTTTTTCATAAATAATAACCTGAAAAATATGAAAGAAAATTACTTAGCAGGCTCATATTTTAGAATAGATACATACTGATTTACTTAAGTGACACTAAAGGCCACAACCTGAATTAAGGGCCACTGTCCATTTTCTTCATTAATACATACTCAAAATAGAGCACGCTGTCTGACATTCACAAGGAATATGTGAGTCTTTATCATCATAAAGCTAAAACATCTTGATAATATGTTTCTCTCGTATCACTATACTCAAGCATGATTACATCGTTCTAGTTACCCAAATCCTAGGACCATCTCATGGAGTAAACTGCCTTATAACTGGTTCTTGAATTATCTTTCTACGTTTTTCTCTCTGTTCAAAATTTGATACAGACCTGCCTTACAGTTATTTAATGTCCTCTATAAGAAATAAAAACTCTCTAGGGGTTCCAGGGCATAATGACAAATTATCTACTGGTTTGAGAGAACATGCTGTGTCTTGTAGCACTGCTTGTATGGTCACTACTAATCACTGAGAAGAATTAGATATGCAAATTCCTGAATTTAAATACAAAACTTCCTAAAAGTTTGAAATGATTGAAAGAATTTTGGTATTTTTATTGGATATTTGGTTCAAATGGGGGAGGAGGGAATGTAGTAGGAAACAGATTTCTAGTATTTCATTTACTTCAAACTTGGATTGGTAGTAGTTCTCTTCTACCATTCTGATGCTCTTTACTTCCCAAACACAAGCTGCCCTTAGTACAGGAAAGTGATAAGAGTGATAACAGCGCTCATCTATTCACACTCTTATCACTTGGTCCTATTTATGGCTAATGGCATAATTTGTGTACAATTGGCAAATAAGACCCATGCTTAGACACACTGAACCAGCAAGTTATAGCTTCTTTATTAAAAAAACAAACTGAGAACATTATACAGACTGAAAAAAATATGTAGTACTGTTCCTGCTGTTTTCTACGTATTAAATTTTCAGAGTGTTTATTGGAAGTGATGAAGTATTATTTGGGTTTAATACATGCTACATATGCTGAACACATTCAAACTAAGTAAGAAGCAATAATTTTTTGATGAGTAAGTCATAAGCCAACACCTAACAACGTGAAAATTGTGACTATCTAGGATAGCCATTCCTTTCACACACCTCTACAACTTGTCAGACTCCCAGCCTGTCGCACCTGAAATTCTCATTCAGCAGACAAGGAGATTGAGACATCACTCAGGGAGTGTCACAACTAACTGTGTCACAACTAATTCTGAAACTATTAGGTCACTGGTTCGAAACCTTGGTTGTATGTTAGAATCACCTAAGAAGCTTTGAAAAATTTTAACCACACCCCAGACCAAAAAAAGTATCTCTTCCAGTGGAACCCAGGCATAAGTATTTTTTAAAGCTCACACATGTATGATTCCAACATACAGCCAAGGTGTATTAGAGATAGTCAGATACTAAGTTTTAAAAAACTCCACCTATGTGATTGAGAAAACGGTAGTCAATTCCAAAAATTAGGAAGCCCAGAAATGGGAAAGCTGGAGGAGTTGTGCCTTGTTTTGGAGGAGAGGAGGATGAATCCCTGTCTCCCTGCCTGTCTCTGGAAATGCTGTAACTTAATTAAACAGAGGTTTTCTTCCTATCTCTCTTTACCATAATTTTCTAATTCCATTTCTTTTCCTTTCCCAAAACATACTTAATCCTGGCATTATTACTACCCCAGGTTTCATTGCCTCTACCATTCCCTTCAGATACTCATACTTTCAAACTGACATCACCTCATAGGAGCTGCCTACACCTCCTTCCATCATCCTTGATCTCCATCCTCAGCATCACGCCCAAATGTCTGCCAGGTATTTCCACTTGAATGTCTAGCTGTCACCTCAACCACTCCACAAAACAAATATCAAACCTATCATCTTTCCACCCTGTTAGGAGGTACTTATTGGGTCTGACTAGGTTGTCAGAACAGACCTCCACCTTTGCATACTGAGCCCTCTCCTCATTCAAGCCTGGGCTCTCAGCAACCACTGTGTGCAGTCACTTCCCACCACCCCAATATGCATTAGCTAGCTATTATTAGCATACGTTCAGGTAATCATTTTTTTATTTTAATAGTCCAAAATACTTAAAGATTAATACTCAAACTTTTTAGCCTGCTACCAAAGTGTGTTTAAGACTCACCTTTAAGTTCATAGGCATTTCCACTTTCAGTCCACCCTTAAGATGACAAGAAATTTTAATATTAGACATACACATATTTAAAGTACTCAAAAGTAACTAAGTGATGTATGTAGGTTATATAAAAATCTGATCAGTGAAGATTACATACTAGTCAAATTTAAGTTGTGTATTTTAAAATTTAGAAATTTAAGTAGAGAACTCTACAGTGGTCAAAATCAAGTCAGACTACTCTACATCAGTGTAGATGGGGTAAGATATCTTAAAAGATACTTTCTAGAGTATAACCGCTACAAGGAAGGAAACCAAACTTTAGTGCTTAAGTACATGTGACCAATTAAAGATTTAACCCCACAGCGGAGTGTCTCAAAACAGTGGAGCTGTTAGTAGATTTAAAACTTTCATCTGGCAGAGTACATTTCTAAACCACATAATACTAAATTGCTTCTCTACAATTGCTTGGGCTTTCTACATTAGAGAGAGCACTTCCTCTTCCAAGTTCTATCAACACGTCGTATCACACTTACTATCTTTGTGACCACAGGGGTGTAGAGCATAAAAGGTAACCCACTCCTCACAAAAGCTCTAGTTTATAATTTCCTTGTTTCCAATGGTACTCCACACTGTGATATTCCTTAAAATTTCTCAGTTTTTCCTGTTGCTTTTTTAAAGGCACAGCACAACCATAATGGTTTATCACATAGTATCATTTAACTGAAGTCTGCCCCTCAAGTAAAAATGTTTGCAACAAAATAAATCATTAATGCAGGCATTTATTACTTTTAAGAAGGCAACCATTGACAGAACTGCCCATTTATTATTAATGCTGAACTTATCATTCATTACTGCAATGGAAGAGTATAATTTCCAACAAGCAATTTTCTAATAAGCATCAAAAAAACAAATTCAGAACTTTTTAAAGTTTGCAAAATTTTCACAGAATACTACTATAAAGAAACTGCTTGTATTGTGATAAATTTAGCACAAAGTAAATTCAGACATCTGTCTTCTAGAAAACATTAAAATATTTTCACACACACTGAAAGAAACAGAAACACAATGTATGAATAGTTTGCCCATTCAGTAGGATACATATACATTTCTCAAGACCGAGATGCATGACCAATCATCAGAGCTATCTTAATTTTGAATTCATGGATACTTGGGAAAATGCTTCTTTTTAAATATGCTTACCATTTGAAGTGGATGCAATGATTTCATTTCTGCTGCAGAAATCTCAGAGAGTCCATGGTCTTCCTCCAAAACTGTGGCTTGCCCCTTGAAATTAATATCTGGGTAGGCAAGCCAACTAAGTAAGAAATGAATGGTTGGTTAAAGTATAATAGGAATACCTTAATCTGGTTCTGTGAGAGTTGAAAGTTAAAAAAAAAAAAAGCTACAAAAAGTAAAAGAAACCTCTGTCACAGAATTACACTAGTAAAACACACTCAAAGTGACATTGCCAGACAGCATATAACAATGAGTTAACAAGTTGTTAAGTACTTACATTCAGATACTATCCTAAGTTTATTATATGTTTTCCAAGCACTGGCATTGCTTTCTTTAGAATTTTCCAATATTTAAAAGGTGTGAAACAATTACAATTAGGATGTAACTGAAAAATAAAAACCATTCCACTATATTCCATTCTTTTTTAAACTAGGACAATAAGAGGTAGGGATTCCACTAAGCGTTTTATACCTTTGACCCACAGTTTTAGAATCAATATCAGTTCTTGGGCTGCCTCAGGAACAGCATTTGAAATAAGATTCCTAAAAAACCCATTTAGCAACCAGCTAAACTTGATAATTACAGACATTTCTCAGGATCATGTCAATTACTGGGTCTGCCCAACAGTTCTAATCTACACTTGGGGGAGATGAAGAAAGATGTCCAACAGTGACCCCCAAATTCGACACTAACCATCTCCAGAGCAGATGAAAACGCTGAAAGAGAGAAGGATCCATGTTGAACCAGACATCACAAAACTTATGATTTAAGCCAATCTGGGACTGAATTAAGATTGAATTTAGATCCACAGTCCTGAAGATACCTTTGGAATCAGAAAGGCCTAGTATCAAATCTAATGCTTACCAACTGGTAGCCTGGGACAAGCCACTTAATTTCCTCATTTATGACATGAGAGCAGCTCTACCTGTCTTCCAGGAATAGAGGAGTAATAAAAAGGTGCCATGTCCCTGGTCCTACGAGGCCCTCAATAACTATCAGCACTGAGACACTCTACAAATAGCTCAGGCTCCAGAACTTTAGGCCAGGGACATGTATCTATTTCTTAGTCCCACAGTCTGGTGGATGAAAAGACAATGGATGCATCTATCAAGAACTACGTCTGAGAATCTGTATCTGCTCCTGTGAGTCACATACCAAAGACTTAATTGGATCCGAAAAAAGACAGAATCTGTTTTAATCCCTGCAAAAGTCTTCCTTGGGTATACAGAAGTATAAACAGTAAAATTAACTAAAACTTCAGAAATGTGTATGTCACCAATTGAAACATTAAACAAAAAGTTAACTTTGGTAACCAGCAATCACTGTAATAAAGAGAAACGGATACGTACACTCCTGACTTCACAGTAAGAGACACAGATTTGGGGATATTCAGCTCTTCCAAATTGGGGACTGCTTGCTGTAGGTAGATAGGACAACATGCTGGGTCAGACTGTGGGCAAAGTTCTATCTCTGGAATGCTGCAATCCTGAAAAAAAAATTGGCTTTGAAATATCTAGAGACACACACTCCAGTATTCTCAACACCCTGGACATGCAGTTACAATTATTCTCATTGTTCAGTTGAATTTCTATCCAAAAACAGCCTAAAGGAAGTACTGTTTCTCCTTACCAGTCTGTTAAAATAAATTTTTCTAAGGAGTTACGTTGATAACATGAAAATTATAAATATTATTGATTGAAAAAGTATTACTCCAAGTCTCTCTGCTTTGTTTTTAAAAGTCTTGCTCCATTAACCAAGGTTCAGATTTACCAAACTATCTGAGTGCCAAGAGTCTGTAAGCCTTCCTTCTTAGAAGCATAACAAAGCCATAGGGAGGAAGGGAGTTAAATAAAAGCTGATCTCATGGGGAACATAAAAAATAAATAACAGAGAGGCACTGCTCCCTCAGCATGTTATCCAATTTACATTGACAAAAGAAATAGGAATTAGAGGTGAGGGCAAAGGAAATGTTTTCCTACTTGTGGTATTTATTTTCTTTAGTACAAGTTGGTTTGAAGAAGAAAGACATTATGAAATTTGAACCTATACTCCGTCACACGTCCACGGTCACCATGTCCTGTCAAACTTTCCTTTAAAATTTCCACTGTCAAGGTTCTTCATCAAGGCCAAGACTTTGATTACGGGCCTAGGCCACCAGTCGAGTAAGCTTACTCTTTATAGAGCTGGGCCTGTGAGAACACCACTTCCCTCATCATAATCCTTGGTTCAAGACCCAAGCATTTCAAATTTATATTTCTGTTTTCCTTTCTATAATATGGCAACAACCCAGTGAGCTATACACTAACTCCCCAAAACTCTTCAGTCATACTGGTATCCATACTACCTCTGCTTCTGGCCTCTCTAACCTTGGTAAATGTTTCCCTTATTGTAACTAAAGACAAAACTGTCTGTATTATTACTTACGAAAATCTTTTCTTAAATTTTATCGGAATATAGTTGATTTACAATCTTGTGTTAGTTTAAGGTGTATAGCATAGTGATTGTTATATATATATATATATATATTCATTCTTTTTCAGATTCTTTTCCCATATAGGTTATTACAGAACACTGAGTGGAGTTCCTTGTGCTACACAGTAGGTCCCTGTTGGTTATTTATTTTGTATACAGTAGTATGTATGATAATCCCAAGCTCCTAATTTATCCCTCCCAGCCACGTTTCCCCTTTGCAAACCATAAGTTTGTTTTCGGTAGTCAAGTCCTAACTCAAAAAAGAGCTGGGACGAAGTGAGAGAGTGGCATGGACTTATATATACTACCAAATGTAAAATAGATAGCTAGTGGGAAGGAGCTGCAGAGCACAGGGAGATCAGCTAGGTGCTTTGTGACCATCTCTAAGTGGAACAGGGAGGGTGGGAGGGAGGGAGATGCAAGAGGGAGGAGATATGGGGATGTATGTATATGTATAGCTGATTCACTTTGCTATACAGCAGAAACACACCATTGGAAAGCAATTATACTCCAATAAAGATGTTAAAAAATAATTTAAAAATTTAAAAAAAGAATAATGGGAGAGACCCCCCAAAAATAAATTAATTAAAAAAAATACCTTATCATTTCTTAAAGAATCAAAACCACAATTATTTTTCTCTTCTCTAAAACTACAGATGTGCTTCTGTCTGAACACACAATCTATCTCAGTAATCATGAATGTTTAATTACACAACTCAAGTTTCAGTAGCGTAATTCTCATCCAAGACATTGTGAAATTCAAATGACTGTGCTTTAATAAAATAGGTAAATGCAATAACAATTAGAGGTGACAGTTATTAAACAATTATATTTTTATTATAATCTGCTTTGCAATTTTAAAACTGCAATTTTCTGATTTTTTAATCTTTCTTCAAACTGAGTTCCTTATTAATCGTTCTTAATCATTCTTATTAATATGTAAAAGCAAGCAAGTTGATACATCTTGTTTTCAGAAAGTTAGTTCTAAAATGCAGTACGGTAAAAAGGTATAACCTAAAATATCCTTTAAAGTATAAAAGGTATATTTCCTTCTAAAGTTTCATTTAAAAAACAGCCAGAAATCTCCAGAAGTCACCTGTCAATCTTCAAGACTCTTTTGTTTGCTATTAAAAATAGAGCTCTAGTAACATTATTTAAAATGCTGCCATACTAATGTTCCCCCAGGGATCTGAGGTACAGTAACAGAATACATAACTAAGTGTCTCACACAAATAAGTTTCCTCTGCATTGTGTTATACAAACAATGTTTGGGTGGTGTATTTTAAAAGGGAAAAAGCTAAGAGGCATGAGTCTACCACAACACAGAAGGAAACAGATAATGGAAAAAGCATAATGATGGCTAAAAAATTGAAAATAAAAATAAGAATGCTTATGCTCTCAACTATCTTTACTAGAGGACAAATTTTTTTCTCTAGTTGACTGAAAAAGATTTCACTGATGAGTTCTATTTTCTCCACGGTGGCTATTCACAGAAGTAATGTCTTTTGCAAGATTTGTATAATTCTTGACAAAGGCAGTAAACACTAGCAACTGAAGGGCGCCTTATGGTAACCTAGCAACAAGAAGCAGTTTACTCCTGGTAGAATTTATATGGCTTCCTCCCAGACTTTTCTAGTCATGATATACTTTATAATATCTTGGTGAAATCTACAAGCTTAGACTATTAAAGCGACTAGTAGGAATGGAGACAAAGCTATAGGAGAAACAGGGTGGGAATGAATTACAAAAACAGTAAGAAAAACTTGCCTCCACCTTACATGAAATACCTCCAGTCCCTGATCGAACAACAGATCTCTCTCTTCTCAGCTCATTAATGAGGGCACAACCTAAGTAACTTCTGAAAGAGGGAAATGTCATTCTTTGAAAATAAATATTAAATGCGTAATAAACAGAGTAATGCGCAATATTCCTTCTTTCTGTTTGAGAAAAGAAAGCACTTGACTCAAGACTCACTGCACTGCTACCCCACCTCCAGTTATTTCCACTGGGGGCAAAGATGACCCTTGAGCAGAATCTACAACTGCTGATGACTGAGGTATCTTCTGTTACTTGCTCTATCTATTCACGGCAAAACAAAGACATCATGAAAGTATTTTCTTTAAAGAACATTAAAAGTTTGACTACTCAGACTAGAGCCACTAAAAGATGCTGGAACAAGCTAAAGCTGGCATAGGCCTAGGTGAATTTGGAATGGCTGCCAGGAAAATGAAGCTATCGATAGGCAGAATTTTGACAAGGTGGGAGAAAGGAAGCAGTTTGATGCCTGATTCTTGCTTTGTAAAATATTTAGAACAATGCTAATGCTTTTTCCATTCAATGCTCAATAGTTTTATTTTCCTTCCTCACTAATAGTTGCGAGCATGTCCAAGACAAGCGGGCACTAACACTGCAATTTAAAAAATGACTCCACAAACAAACAGTGGAAGAAGAAAAAAATGCAAGTATGACTTATTCTTTCTTATAATATATTCGAAGCAAATGGCGGAAGTGCAAATACCCATTTATATACCCAGGCTCAACAGATTGAAGTTTTGTTTGATTTTATTGTTGCTTGATTCTGGGTGGAGGTTGCTGCTTACAATACTTTATTCATCTTTTTTTTTTTTCCCCCACTATGCCTGGCACAGTGCCTGACATTCACAAGGCAGGCACAAAACCACACATTATTTAAATCTTAGAAGATTCCACCTACAAACTAATTATCTGTTTCAAGGAATTTCTCGTGAGTTAGCTAATTATGTGAGCACTCAAATGCTGCTTGCTGAGCTGAACTGCTTGCGATTAAATTCTTCAATGAAAACGAACACTGCCCTCTATGTTGTAGCCATCAATCTCCCTGAAGTACCAGCAAGCCACCAACATTCACCTCAGTATCTGACACATGTGGCTCTGTTAGGGACTCCCTCACATCTCCCGTGCTGCCTAACTCCTGTTCACTCAGTCAAGATGCCAATCAGGTACCACCTCCTCTGGGTGAGGTACCTCTTCTTCGAGCACCTGTAGGGCCCTGCGTAGTACTTCTCACATCATATGGTCATGTGATTCAGCTGTCTCTGACCTAGACTCTGAGCAATCTGAAGTACAAGACCGTACATCACTTGTATTTCTATTCCCAATGCCTATCACAGTATTGGGTCCAAAAGAAGACACAAACATTTGTTAGACAAAGGTTTGTTTAACAGTTTTGCAGAAGGTATTAATTCATGCAGACACTCCTTTATGATAATATGAGTTTTCCTGTATGTCCTCTTATTTTTCTATATGCTATCTGCAACTATCAAGGTTAAATAATGTTGATTCAAGTCATCATGATAGGGTCCACTCCAATTTAGACATTTTTAGCATATAAATGGAATCTCCATAATTTGAAAAATATATATGTCCACGACTGTCACAGGAGTCACTGCGCTAAATCATGGACTACATTACTGCCGAAGGAACTCTTAAGAATACATGGGAGAATTCTGTCATTATCACTAACTCACCCCTCCTCTAAACCACCAAGGCACTTCCCACAAAATGTTTCATTATGTGGCAAGACCTTCCTCATCTTAGTATTAAATAATATTTTCTAAACAGAAAATAAAAAAGCAACACTTCTTCGCTTCCTCTCCCCATCCTTCCTTCTCTAATTTCTTCTAACACTCGTCTCTCTCCCCCTTTCTCATAAACACCACACACACACACACACACACACACACACACACACACACACACACACAGCTACAATGAGGAATAGAAATCTACACTAGAAAAAGATATATTTGTAAATATCTTATCCTAAAGATGTCTGGATGGTATACTCCTACTACTATTAAAAATACAGGGGGTAAAAAAAAAAAAAAAAATACATATACATAACGTAACATTTTATGTGCCAGATTACATGTAATATTTTAAATTTTCATTCACTTAACACTTTATACATATCTGGTCAAAAAATTATCAATATGATATGAAGATTAATAAAATTAGCACAAATATTAGCAACCATTTCCTAGCATTGCTGGGCCAAAGTACAGCTTTACTACATGACAAACAAAATAAAATAAAAAATAGGGATAAAATCAACTGTTCCATTACCTTTAAGACACGTTTGATAGACCCCAATACAAAGTTTCTTTGTGGATGCTTTCTGTTCTGAAGGATCCAGTCATGATTTAACACCTTTTCCCCTTCTTCCAGTATACATTTCTGACCTTGGAAATGTGGTTTCTCATATAAAATCCAGCTGAACAAATATGAAAGCATGATCAGTTATAATTAATTTTCTAAGAAACGAGGCATAAAACAAATGATACTTATAATTCACAGACCATCTTCTCTACTTAAATTTTAATATCTGGGCTATTTTCCACTACTAGCATATAATCCTATTTTGAAACAATGATAAATATGCTAATGTAAGGATAAGCAAAGAGTGAAGAATAAAAGTGCACAGAACTTGGAAGTAATACTTCCTGAACACAGCACCACAGTCTATGCCTGTGCCTATATTTATGTATACATACACTTTACAGATGCTGTATACACATTTACATTAAAAACAATAGCTGGGGCTTCCCTGGTGGCACAGTGGTTAAGAGTCCGCCTGCCAATGCTGGGGACACGGGTTCGTGCCCCTGTCTGGGAAGATCCCACATGCTGCGGAGTGGCTGGGCCCATGAGCCATGACTGCTGAGCCTGCGTGTCCGGAGCCCGTGCTCCGCAATGGGAGAGGCCACAACAGTGAGGCCCGCGTACCGCAAAACAAACAAACAAACAAAAAAAACAATAGCTTAACAATTCCAAATTCCACTTCTACCCTAATTTTCCTGTCATTGGACAATAGAGCACATGTGTCTCATTTTATAACATGAAGATACACTACACGACACTGCTTTAACGTGATTGACCAGTGGGTAACGCAAACACTGGACAAAGAAACTCTGGCCCCCACATGTCCAGGGGACATGGTCCATAATAACAAATGAGGTTTTCCATCATTTTTACACCATACAAAAAATCTTTCACTTCTTGAGCAGATCAGTGATACAAATGACTTTTTAAAAATTTATTTTATTTATTTTTGGCTGCATTGGGTCTTTGTTGCTGTGTGTGGGCTTTCTCTAATTGCGGAGAGTGAGGGCTACTCTTCATTGCAATGCGTGCGCTTCTCATTGTGGTGGCTTCTCTTGTTGTGGAGCACGGGCTCTAGGCACACAGGCTTCAGTTGTTGTGGCACGCATGCTCAGTAGTTATGGCTCACAGTCTCTGGAGCGCAGGCTCAGTAGTTGCGGTGCACGGGCTTAGTTGCTCCACGGCATGTGGGATCTTCCTGGACCAGGGCTCGAGCCCATGTCCCCTGCACTGGCAGGCGGATTCTTAACCACTGTGCCACCATGGAAGCCCGATACAAATGACTTTAAGCATGTGGCCTTCACATTCCTTAGTGTCCGACAAATTTTGAACTCATTTTCAAAGCTATGCTTCGTTCAATTGAAGCCTTCAACTAAACTTGCCAAATCTATCCTGCTAATAATGCAGTTACAAAATGGTACTGATTATATATACTGTATATATTAGGACTTACTACTTACTGCAGGCTGTAAGTACTAAAAACAACCTATATTTTCTGTCACAGTAAATAAAGAGAACAATTAAGTTATAAAATACAAATAACGTTTCAAACAGTTATTCTAGAGGAAAAGGAATGTGACCTCAATACAAAAAACATAAAGCATAAACAGCAAGAAAACACTTAATTTAGGGGGAAAATGCTATAAATTTTAAGAGATCTCTTACCAGCCCCTTACAACCTTTATCAGTACCCCATTCGGAAAGGACCAAGATGTAGCATCGGGAATATTACAGTAGATCTCTTGTTTATATTTACTTCCATGGAGATCATAGATAACCAGCTGCAACACACAGTAAGTAGGCACAATAACTAATTTTAAGAATGCATTTAAAATTCCAAAATGTCCTAGAATGTAGAAAATAAAACATCCTAAATATACAAAAATATTACTTTAGATGCTAAACCCTTGAGTAAAACAATCATGTTCTAAGTCAGTTAAAAGTACTTACTTTAAACTCCCAAACGTAAAAGTAACCTTACTTCTTTTATTTTAGTCTACCTAAGAAACTTGTGCTTACCTTCCCAGGTCTTGGGTTACACTTCAGAGTCTGTCTGTCAACATTCTGAAATAATAAAAGTGGAAGAAGTAAGCCTTAAGAAACATAAACAGAAAGATATACAGTTCACTTTCTTAGCGGTCACAGATCCAATTTATCGCATATTTATTTAGTGGGCATCATTACAAGGTGCACCTCTAGGTACTATAAGGGATATAAAGGTAAATACAAAGGAAAATAAAGCTTTGTCTCTGCCCTCAAGAAGTTTATAGCTTAGAAAGGGGAAACAGGTGATCACATTCCCATGTCTCTTCTAGGTGGGGGGATTAAGTTAAACCCTCAGGTAAAATACAATCAAAATGCCAAGTTATGGAAGTCAAGAGAAATGGCACCAGCATGGAGGTGAGGTGATGGCAGAAGAAGGTGCCCAAGAGGCTTGTGTGAAGTAGTGGTATGGAGCAGACCTTGAAAAACAGGACTTCAGTTAAGTGAAAAAATGTGGCAGGTTGGTGTGGAGGTAGTAAAGAAAAAAATTACAGGAAGAGACCATCTTGAGAAAAAGTGCAGACTCTTACAGGGCGTGGAACCAGCGCACAAAGAGAGAACGCTGAGCAAACAAGACTTGGGGACCTCGTCATAGAGTGAAGAGGTTGCACTTGACTTAGTAGGAAACCAGGAAACATTTCTTCAAATACCAAGAAACATTTCTTCAAATACCAAGCTTTCTTTTAAAAGGACCTTGCCTTGCAAGCTATTGGTTGGTATTCAAGTATTAGTACTTGCTACTAAGGGTATTCAAAGTACAGATACAGTCCTTGGGAATCCTAGAGAAAGTTCCATGATCTTGGAATGTCAGAAAGGAATGTCCTGAGACTTCCCTGGTGGTGCGGTGGTTAAGAATCTGCCTGCCAATGCAGGGGACATGGGTTCGATCCCTGGTCTGGGAAGATCCCACATGCCGCGGAGCAACTAAGCCTGTGCACCACAACTACTGAGCCTGCGCTCTAGAGCCCACGAGCCACAACTACTGAAGCCCACGTGCCACAACTACTGAAGCCCACGTGCCTAGAGCCTGTGCTCCGCAACGAGAAGCCGCCGCAATGAGAAGCCCGTGCACTGAAACGAAGAGTAGCCCCCGCTTGCTGCAACTAGAGAAAGCCTGCACGCAGCAATGAAGACCCAAAGCAGCCAAAAGTAAATAAATAAATATATTAAAAAAATAAAAGGAATGTCCCATATTCAATGAATAGTCTATAGTAAACATTTAAATATTTCTAAGTTGAAGAAAAGTGTAATTGAATTTCAAGACATTTTCCAGCTATAATGTTTTCATCTCCTTTTCTCTGAATTAGTCTGTTCATTGCCCTGCTATGTATGAACAAGAAGAAGACCAACTACAGTGAGAGACTGTTGTCAAGCAAAGACTTAAAATATTTTAAGTAGTTAAAGTATTTTTAAGTATCGTGAAATATTTTCTTGAGACACATAAGCTCAACAGCAAGTGACAATTTTTCTACATACAGTACCTTGAGAAACTCAGAAGGCTGTCACTTAATTTAGTTTGAAAACTAAAAATTAGCAAAGAACTGGGATATAACTTGTTTCTCTCTTATGCCTTTTAAATTCTGATGAAGCAATTTTGTTTTCTCAAATATACCAGTCCAGCTAAAATTCATGAGTTATGATACACTTCAAAGTACAAAGTAACCTCTGGTATTTAAAAAAAAAAATCTTTCACAACCTCAAAACACTTTTTTTTTTTTTTTTTTTGCGGTATGCGGGCCTCTCACTGTTGTGGCCTCTCCCATTGCGGAGCACAGGCTCCGGACGCACAGGCCCAGCGGCCATGGCTCACGGGCCCAGCCGCTCTGTGGGATCCTCCCGGATGGGGGCACGAACCCGTGTCCCCTGCATCGGCAGGCGGACTCTCAACCACTGCGCCACCAGGGAAGCCCAACACTGATTTTCTTAATAAACTTTTAGATCATTTCATGATCCAAAGCACTACTTCACTAGTTAATAATCAAAATAACTCACCTCTGTGAACGAGCTTAATCGGCCTGAGGTGTCTCGAGCACAGCAATATTTTGACACCGGTTCCTGAAAAATTCCACCAAATCTGGCTCCTTTTTCTGAAGAACGGATTTTGGAAGTCTGCAAATACTGATGATAAGCACTCTTTAAAGAAGAATGTAGTTTGGAAGTAAGGTCAGATTTTTGTAGAAATGAGGCCTTTTCTGGCCACAGACCAATTTGCAGATTAGAGGTAGTAGGCTCATTTGACATCACATAAGAACTCTTAGAAACGCCAGTACTTTCCTGGTCATCATCAGGGCAAAATGCGACAGAAGAATCTGGCAGCTTGAAGATAACATTTTCCCGCCTTCTAGCTCTCAGACTTCCTTTGTGCAATGGCTCTTCCTCCTCTTTCTCCTCTTCCCCTCCCCTCCATCTGTCATCTTCATCCAAATTCATCTTTAAACGCTCCGATACTGACTGGAGAAGCGATAAAACAGAAGAGGACTGGTTTGCACTCTCTCTCGATTTCGTGGAGCCACGATGGCCAGGTGAGATTTCGCTGGATAGAATGTCCTCCTGAGAGCTGTCATCCTCATAAATGGGAGACAAAGCTAAGGGATAAATCTTGTACCTTTTGGCCTCTACTGATAAGATCATTTCTGAACTATCATCATCGAATGTCTCACCTAATTTAGTTTCCTTTTCAAAATGATGGAAGAGGTCAGTTCTACTCTCAGACCTTTCACACGCGGAAACAGGCATGCTGTTGGTGGATGTGTCAGGAATCAGGAGGGACTGTGTTCTTCTTACTTCTGCAGTAGCATACTTGTCCTCATCTTGAAGAGGCTCTTCATATAATATAGTAAAGGAAGAACTTTCTTGTTCATCCTGAGCAACGAAGGCTAAGTTAGGCTCTTCCTTTTCATCTCCATAATCTAGATCTCTTATTTTCTTATGTACTGCAGTAACAGATGTTCTTCTGTCTAGCTTTCCTATGGTAGCCTCGGGTTGAAAATCTGGCATTGCTAAGGCTGGGTAGCCTTCATAATCCTTACTTAGCATAGGTGATTCATAACCCCTGAAAGAGGTGAGTCTAGTGTCAAACGCTGTCAAGCATGCCTTCATTTCAGTAGGCTCCTTCTCCATTTCTCCACCACTCCCTTCAGCAACCTCTTGGGGTGCTTTTTCAGCTTCAGATATGGGAGGCGTGGCCTCTTCTTGTGTAACAGGCAATTCCAGATCTGTTCCGTATGTTTTCTCAAGGTTTACCGCTGTGGACAACACTTTATGTTTCCTGACAGTCCCATCAGAATTTTCTGGGGATGTTCTTTCCATGTCTATCTTAAAGGGCATGGACACAATCGTTCCAATTGTCTCTTTTGCATCTCTCTTACATGCTTTTTCCATTTCTAAGGAAGCAGGTACTGCCTTCTTGTGTGCTTCTTTCACTTCTAACACAAAAAGAGGTACCATTTCAGTTTTCCTAATAACCCCTTTGGCATCCTTTTGGTAAGTGTTTTCCACGTCCATCATAGGTCTTTCAGTCTTTCCAGTGATCTTCTCACCATCTTTTTGGTAGATATTTACCACTTCTAATGTAACGGGCATCACCTCAGTTTTGTCCATCTTTCCTTCAGCATCTTTTTGGTAAATATCTTCCATTTCTAGTGTAGCAGGTATCATTTCAACCTTTTCGGCAGTGCCCTCAACATCTTTGTGGTAGAAATTGTCCATTTCTGACATAACCAAAGTCATCCCGGTCTTACCAACATCCCCTTCAGCATCCTTTTGGTAAACATTTTCCATTTCTAACGTAGCAGGTATCACTTCAGTCTTTCCAGTGATTCCCTCTGTATCTTTTTGGTAGACATTTTTCAGTTCTGACATATCAGGTATTATGTCAGTTTTGCCAATATCCCCTTCAGTATCCCTCATTTCATAAGCTTTTTCCATTCCTAAAATGGCGGGTAATCCCTCCGTTTTTTCAATGTACCTCTCAGCATCCATTTGGTATGCTTCTCTCATTTTAAGAATTTCAGTTGCTGGCTCAGTTTTCGAGGTATGCAATTCAGCATCCTCTTTATGTGCTCTTCCCACGTCTGACATAGGGGGGACTGCCTCATATTTCATAATATTCAATTCAGCATCCTTCTTATTTGGCTTTCCCATATCTACCATGGAAGATATAAGCTCAATTCTTCCTATATTTACTTCAGTATCCTTCTTGTGTACTTTCCCTACTTCTGACACTGCAAGGGGTACGCTTTTATTACTATATCCTGGCAAGCTTTTTTCAGATATACATAAAACAGTATCAGACAAACCGCTTTTAGATGTCCCAGGTACATGGATGTCATCATTCACAAATGGAGGCCATGTGAAATTTAATACAAGAGTTCTTCTTTCCTCTGTCTCAGTTTTGTGATTATCAACACCCTTTATTTCCATTTTCTCTTTACAGTCCTTGTTGAGAAACGAATGTGCTTTTGACTTATCATCTAACCCTGTATGGGGCGTGTCTTCAGCTAGTAAAACAGTATCTGACTCCTGCAAGTTTATACTATTAGACGGTCCACCTCTATTTCCTGAAAAAGGGGATTTGGGGTAGAGAACAATTTCTCTTCCTTTAATGGACTCTGTGTCACTAACTAAGTTACTTACAGCAAAGAATCTACCTAACACTTTTTCACTAATTTCACATGTGCTTTGATTTCCTGCCTGTTCTGACACCAAGAACTCCCTTACCACATCAAGCGGCTTAACACTATCACTGTTCAGAAGTTTTGAAGTATTAGCCTGAAGTTCAGAATCCCGGGTATCCTGAGCATCCTTTGCTAAGGTTTCTTGGGCTGAATAAATAATCTCATTGACTAATTCCCTAGCTTGATCTTCTAACAACCAAGATACATTCATTCTATCAGAATCAAAAAGGAGACTCTTCTCACCACCCATAGGTGAAGCACAAGCCTTTTCTTCCCCTTGGACTTCAGACATATTTTCCACGGCCTGCTCTTCCAAATGCTCTGTCAGCTGGATCCCTGTCAGTGTCACTTCTGATGGGCTTTTCTCAAGGACGTCTTCTTTTAGGGTACCTGGATTCATTATGCCGCCTACGGCTATATACTCCTGGCAGGTACCAACTGTGTGTCTGGACTTTAGCTCTTCCCTGACAGAATTAAAGATCTCACCAATCAATGTATCAGCCTTTTTACATAAACCACTTTCGAGGTCCAGAAGTTGCTCACGTGCTCTCCACCTTGCTTCTATGTGCTCAGCAGATGCTTCAGAACACTGCTGGCTTGAGCTGTTAACTGACGCTGGGGCCCCAGCAACTGCTCCAGTCTCTGCTTCCATAGGACTGTCAAATTGGGCAGCAGTTGGGAAATCAACTGATACCATCCCAGTATGATCCCCAAAATGGTCCTGAAGTGGGGTGACTTCTGCCCCTGTTGGGAGAGATGTTTCAAATTCCAAATAAGAGCTATCAGGGTACAGCAGGTTAGTCAAGGAGGCACCTTCATGTGGGACATCTATGGTAACTTTTACAGAACTAAAATCATTTGGGGGATTCTGTGAACTGGTAACCATGCTAACTTCTTCAGAGTTACTGGAGGAAGAAGTCATGCCATCAATACCACCACTTAGGAGATGAGCACCCTCTTTCTTTCTGTGAGATGAGGCTCTCTTTTCTGATCTCAGCACAGAAGGATGAGTACGAAAATTTGAATCCTCAGATGCAAACGCATTTTTTTCCAAACTCACACCAGAGCCTAGAAAAGGTGCATTTACTGCTGCGCTGTCAGTTTCTTGGAATTTGGGGGAAGTATTAGTGAAACTGAGTTCTGCCATTTCTGAAAAACCAGAAATCTTTTTGGTCCCACAGATAACTGAAGGTTGATGAATCACAGAAGTGTTGGCTTCACAGTTCTGTGCCATTTGCCTAGTGACTTTTCCATCATGAACAGCAGGTAAAGTCCCAAGTATATTACTTTGGAGAAGAGCAGAATTACCTGAGGCTTCCACCTCTGCTTCCTGTGTACCTTGATATTTGGAGGCAGAAGGAGAAACCTCAGTTTGGCGATTCTCTTTAAGGCTGGCATCTGAATATTTCTCTTTAATCTCTTTATGACCCACTAACTGAAAACTTCTGTCCTGTTCAACTTCTAGGGAAGTCAATTCTGATAAAAGAGGACTTGCTGGCTCATCTGTAATTTCAAGTGGAGAAGAGATTGTATCCTGAGAAGTGTCTCTGGGCTCTGTTTGGGGAACAGATATCTTGGAGAGACCTAGAGTTTTTCCTCTTCCAGAATGTGACCCAACAGGAACACTGTTCTGACTGTCAATTTCAGACGTTGACAACATTTCTGCAAGGTTATCAGTTTTGGTTTCCAAGGAGAAAAGAGAATCAGACTTGCCTATAGTGCCCTGACTTGCTTTGGCGCTTGACAGCATGAACTCTGCTTTATCACGGTCTTGAGATGAAGTGGAACTGTGGTCCTTAGAGAGGCTTTTGGACTCAAAGCTCAAGTCCACTGCAGTTAAGCGGGTGTCACTGGCTTCAAGACCTAGTGGAAACTGGCATTTTTCACTATCAGGAAGAACTTCCTTGGACTCAGGAATTGCAGATGCACGCTCAGGATGAAGGCAAGCAGGGAGACTCTTCCTGTCTGTGGCCTCAGCATGATATGCCACATTTTCTTCTTGACACTTACGAGGCTGATGGGAAATACCAATGATGCTGACATCCCCAGTTTCAGCGAGCACAGAGGGACCTTCATTCTTTAAGACAGGAATATCCAACCTGCTCAGCAGGCCAGCTCGGGAAACCAAGGTAGGAGATGAAGTATTGAAATCTGATTTTTTATGGTCAAGGTTAAGAGATGTCCTGGCATCAGGTGATGCTTTGGCTTGCTGACGACTCTGAGAGTCAAGAATAGATCCTGAAATGTGATTTCTATCCAGTTCAGGTGATATTTTATTTTCTAAGCATGCTACAACGGCTAATTCACTGGTGTGTTTTACAGAGGCAGCATCCTTTTCATTCATTCTAACAATGGGAGGCATTTTGCTATGTGGCCTAACGAGCTTCTTGGCTTCTGTTACCAACAACTTGTCAGTACCTTTGGGTAATGACTCGATTCTATCTTCTGGAGCTTTTCCATGACTTGAAGTTGTGGGTTCACCAACTGAGGTGCTTTCTGTTTCTTGCTTGATTTCTGTAGGAGCCAAATTTTCCTGTGTGTCCAGGGCAGACAATCTGTTTTCTTCACTTACAAGTTCTGTGTCTGTTACAGCATGTCTCTGGAGAGCAATGTTGCTGGTGTGATTGGCAGCGTGCTTTGACGAGTTACCTTCGGTGTGCTTGTCAGAACACTTACTCTCTGGCCACTGCAGAGCTTGACGCCTAATTGATTTATTTGGACTTGGCAAATCTGTATTTCCATGTTTGGTAGTGTCACTCCCATCAGATATACTACCAGAGAAGTCGGAAACAGCAGGGTTCTCAGGCTCAACACGTTCCTCTCTTTGCACCAGTGTCCCATCACTCATCATCGAGCTGTTTTCTATTACTGTAGTTTCTGGTGTTGCTGTCCTCTGCAAGTCTGGACTGCAAGGAATTTTGCTACTGTTACTTTTTGTAAACAATGCTGAACATACCAAATTTCTGTCAGTCTGAGAAACTGGTATACAACTTAAATGGTGCTGTGAGTCAAATTCTCCATCAGTGGAGCTAGAGTTAGTCTCAGAACGGGATGACCGACTTCTCTCAGGTCCCCCAGGATCATTTTTATTTAAAACATCCCTAGAAGAAGCAGTGCTAGACAGTGCTCGGTTGTTTGTTGAATGGCTTTCTGGGTTGATATTTATTTTATTATAATCAGAGTCTTCTATCCGGCCTTTAAGCACTTGTCCTTTCACAGAAACGTCTGTGCTAGCTGATGACAATGACACCATCCCAGCCTCTATCTCACTTCCAAGGCCAATATGTGTGCTCGTACTAGAGTCGGAACTTTCATTTTCTCTGTCTAAGGGATTCAAGGTTTCCAGCGCTGTCTGCTGCTTCAAATACTTCCTAATTTGTCTGGGGCCTCGGTACGTGGCATATGTTACTACAGGCCTCTCTGGTTTACCATCCATTTGTCTGCAAAAAGAGATAGCATGAGAGTATCAGGAAATATAATTAGTAACACTTAACAGTAATTCCAGAAATCATAGTGAAGTATATCTTTCAAACACTCCTATTCTTCATATGTCCAAACTTGGGAAGGAAATCCTAGAATATTTTAGTTCAACCTCAACCTTTATTAAGCATAATACAAACGTGACCAGCAGCACATAAGTGTCAACCAGCATGAATGTCTGAGCTCCTCAGAACTGTCCCTCTCACCTGATTACGTCTGTCTCTCTCACGGTGGCTAATGGAGAGAACGTGGGCGGACAAGCCTGAGGCTTGATTTCTAGCTCTGATCTCCAAAGAGTTTTTGACTAGAAGGAACCACATTGCCTTTGTGCCTCATACTGGTACCTCATGGCTAATCACTGATTTCTCCACCATAACAGAGCATCATAGAGAGCTTCTCTTCCTTTATTTAGATGTGAATTTGGAACAGCAACTTTTAGCATAGTTAGAGAAGTTGTAAAGAAAACACCTGGCAAGATGTCTAGCCTGCAGTAAGCATTCAAAATATACTTAAGTCAATAAATGACAGAATTCCCTTAAAAATCCTCTCTCCTGTTAAGTTCTTCAATTAGCAGAGTAAGTATTAAACTGGCTGGGTGAATGCAGAAATCAAAAAAGGTTTCTAGCACAAGTTCCCTACTTTTTCTCAACCCTAGCATAAAGTTCCTGATGTCCTCAGCATCTAACTTCTTTTGGAGAATCTACCCCTGGGAGCTCTGATGCTATGCTATGCTATGCTATGCTGCCTTACAGCCCTTAACACACACCTTTCTCTCCCCTTCAATTCCAGCCCCAGACAGAAGCTTCTGTCCTATAAGACTCAGTTCCCAAGTTAACCCCAATGCAAACCTACCCCAAGACCCCGTTACTGCTAGAACAGGCAGTTAGCCTCTGATCTGTGGGGACAAAGGGCCCTGAGCACATCACTTGCCATATTAGATTATAAAGATATATGCACTGATTTATCTCCCCACTAACCTAGTGCCTATTTGAAGGCAGGCACTACATCTTCATCATTTTCTTTCCTTTTTTTTTTTTTTTGTGGTGCGCACAGGCTCCAGACGCGCAGGCTCAGAGGCCACGGCTCACGGGCCCAGCCGCTCTGCGGCATGTGGGATCTTCCCGGACCGGGGCACGAACCCGTGTCCCCTGCATCGGCAGGTGGACTCTCAACCACTGCGCCACCAGGGAAGCCCCATTTTCATATTTTTAAGTGCCCTACATAAGATTTGGCAAATGATGTATGTTTAATAACTTTGTGTGAATTAATGAATGGCTAAGTAAAGCAATGATACTAAACGCTAAGTAATTTGTTTCTGTCTTAATCCTTATAAATGATACTAAAGTGTTTTCAATTCTGCTCTCTAGTTACATTTTAGGGTCCCAGCTACAAAAATGTATGGTAGAAAAACTTGATGTATGCTCTAACTTTTTCAGGTTAAACATATAATTAACAAAACATTATAGAACCCATATGAATAACTAAGAAATCCAGTTATCAGTATTCCAGTATCTAAAAATGAGGTATTTTCTCCCCAACTTTATTTTTTTAATTTTTTAATAAATTTTTTTTTTTTGGCGTTGGGTCTTCATTGCTGTGCACGGGCTTTCTCTAGTTGCGGAGAGCAGGGGCTACTCTTTGTTGCTGTGTGTGGGCTTCTCACTGCGGTGGCTTCTCTTGTTGTGGAGCATGGACTCTAGGCACGTGGGCTTCACTAGTTGTGGCTTGAGGGCTCTAGAGCACAGGCTCAGTAGTTGTAGCACTCGGGCTTAGTTGCTCCACAGCATGTGGGATCTTCCCGGACCAGGGCTCGAACCCGTGTCCCCTGCATTGGCAGGCTGATTCTTAACCACTGCTCCACCAGGAAAGCCCTCTCCCCAACTTTAAAGCAACACCATGAAGAATGCTAGGTTTGCCCACATGATAAAACACAAAGTAAACCTCTGACAAGTAAAATCTCAATTAACTGTGCCCCTTAACGTAGTTCTTGAATTTTAGCTGAAATAATTTATTTCAATCTATGTAATTGCTGGCCTCTAAAATCCTACCACACCACTATTGTAAAAGTTTGTATTAGTTACATTCATTTTACTGTCTATTTTAAAAGAGCTACAGGAGATGTATAGAGAAAAGCTTTGCCTTGGAGAAGTGATTTTAGCTACTACACAAATTTCAGGCTAGATCAAAGACAGTTATGAAACAAAGTTAAAAGTTGGATAAGGGAACCTATCTAAGAAAACATACAAGAAGAAAAAATACATATAGGTAAATTAATGTTATTGGTAAAATCCTATATCAAAATGCATAAATTATTCAGAAAATACAAGAGCCTTTCAGAACAATACACGAAGATCCAGAAGTATGAACAGATGACAAGAAGTTTTATTGTTTGATTTTTCTTTCAAAGCTTTTAAATTTTATACTTAAAACCTACTTTCAAGGCTGCAAATTTTTTTTCCCCTAAAAGATCACCAAAATGTACATGATGTCCGAAGAAATAAGACTCGAGAGATAAGGATCAGAAGTTATTCTTCAAGTATAGTAGACTCAGGTTCTCTTACTACCAACTCCATCCTAACGAGACGTCAAGGCGTTTTATTCTACATCAATCCAATAATGCAACTTTTGCTCTAAAAGAACTTCTATTAAAATAAAGCACAGAGAAAAATCCACTCCAGAAAAAATTTCAGTTCACTCTAAGAATGCCTTTTGGTAGTTTTGGAGTCCTTTTTGGGGGGGTGGGGCGCGGATAATTGTTTTCCATTCCCATCTTGGGAGCTTTCTGGTTACTGTCAACTAGAATGATTAAACTGATTTATATGAACCAGTATAAATTTCTAATGAAATAATCTCCCTCAGCACCCTAGGTGGAAATGTTATACGCTTGTGACTAAAATATGTACCCTTTATACTAAACAACTATACTATCACGTTTAAAGCACTGAACATCAAAGTTTCAAGCTTAGCTTCATGTATTATAATTAGTCCTTTCAGGTACTGATGAGCTATACTCACACTTTGTAAAGGGTTAGTCATGCCGAGATAGTCTATTTTCTACAACATTCTCTCACAGGTTGTAGTTGAGTCTTCATAACTGAATAGTATTAAGACCATAAAACTGTCCTTTAATTAAGATTTTCCCTAATACAGAAAATAGAAAGAAAATGGAAATGTCAAAAATACATAACTTTACAAATAAACTAAAGATAGAAAATTAAAAAGGTTTATTTTCACAAACTGAATAAAGAACATATTCATTTCATGTATTATGTAATTGTGCATGGGATCTGTAGCTTATCCAATATAAGTAGAGGTATGTGATCCAAACAACACTAAGAAAAAAGTAAAATATCTAGAAATTTCAACTATTTAAGGGAATAGACATACATATTTAAAATCTGGAAAGGGTTTTATGCATTTCAGCCCAAACCTAACTACCTATCATGTGCAAGTTTATTAAGCCTCCAAGTACTACATATGGCTGTACTCTATCCTGGATAAACTTAATGCATCTGATACTACAAAGATCAACCAAAGACATGTGTCATTCTTCAAAGAAAATTCTATAAAGGCAGCCTGAAAATAATAGCATTAGAGCAAAAGTATTCAGTATATCTAATTCACTTTTAGTAAGTATGATTAAGCTACATTTTTAGTGTTAAGATTTATTTCCTTTCAAATTACATAGTGAAGAATATCTTCAGGCTTCCCTGGTGGCACAGTGGTTAAGAATCCGCCTGCCAATGCAGGGGACATGGGTTTGATCCCTGGCCCAGGAGGATCCCACATACCACGGAGCAACTAAGCCCGTGTACCACAACCACTGAGCCTGCGCTCTAGAGCCCGTAAGCCACAACTACTGAAGCCCGCGCACCTAGAGCCCGTGCTCTGCAACAAAAAAAACCACCGCAATGAGAAGCCCCCGCTCGCTGCAACTAGAGAAAGTCCATGCACAGCAATGAAGACCCAACACAGTCAAAATAAAAATAAATAAATAAATTTATTTTTTTTAAAAAAGAATATCTTCTCTCTGGGACCTCCCTGGTGGTGCAGTGGTTAAGAATCCACCTGCCAATGCAGGGAACACGGGTTCGAGCCCTGGTCTGGGTAGATCCCATATACCGCGGAGCAACTAAGCCCGTGTGCCACAACTACTGAGCCTGTGCTCTACAGCCCACATGCCACAACTACTGAGCCCACACACCTAGAGCCCATGCTCTGCAACAAGAGAAGCCACCACAATGAGAAGCCCGCGCACCGCAATGAAGAGTAGCCCCCGCTAGTTGCAACTAGAGAAAACCCGCGCACAGCAACAAAGACCCAATGCAGCCAAAACAAATAAAATAAAAATAAAAATAATTTTTTAAAAAGAATATCTTCTCTCACAATAGGGAAGGCTTTTAACTATTTTATGTAAAGAAAAGCTGCAAAACCAGACATTTACTTAAAAAGCACAATAAAGTTTTGACAGAAGAGTTTCTCATGATGGATATGAATTTGCTGAAAATGTAAGAATTGCAGAACTTTTTAAAGAATTTCAATCCAACAGTGAAGTAGCTTCCTACATAAATTACACGAGAAGCATGAGTTAATGTATGGAAATTAATCTAAAAAGTGTTAGCACAACAGGTTTACTTAAAGGCTTTATTGGTATTAAAAATGAAATTTGCATACTCAACGGTACATAAAAACAATTACACAGCTGTTTATTATTTTTAATTAAGTGAAGATGAAATCATTTACAATGCTTTTTGATAAGGATTTTTTTCTAACACTTCAAATTATAGGTAATAACTTGTCTAAATTTTGACTTGTATATTTATATGATTATATTTGCATATAATTGTATATACTATTTACATACAAATTTTGTATATAATTTTCTGATTTGCCAATTTAATGTATCATTGTTCACAGTTTTTATCATAGAGAGTTGGAAAACTGGAAGCAATCCTATCTACTGATCTTCTCTTTCCTGATACTTTCCATTGCTATCATGCTTAGAAAATTGTTTCTCACCAGAATAATTCACATTTAGCTGCTTTTAGTTTTGTATGTTTCTTAAACATTTTTATTCCACTTTAATTTTAATGTAAAAATGAGATGAGTATCTAGCTTTTATTTTTTTCTCCAAATTATTATCCCATTTCCCCAAGTCTTCCTTTTTACAAGAATACATAATGCCATCACATTCAAGGGCTCAAATCACAAAATACACAAGGGTCTATTTCTAGACTGTCTATTCTGTTCCATATAAATGTCTAGCAAATATTACACCAGTATTACATCATTTCAATTTACGTAGCTTTATCAGTACACTTTAACAACTGGTAGGGCAAGCCCCACCTCATCACTCTTGATGGGCAAACCCAAATCCATCTGGGGTCTCAGTTCTCACAACTGTAAGATGGGTCTGTGCCTACCCCTACTTCAAAAGCTTACTATGAGGAATTCACTGAAATCACATGCATGAGGACTCTTTGAAACTATAAAGAATCACATAGTCCTAAATTGTCATCTGACTATAGTATTAATGAACTCTTCAAAGAACAAAAATAATTCTCAAGTAGAGTTTAAATTAAAATCAGTAAAACAGATCCATGGACTTCCCTGGTGGCACAGTGGTTAAGAATCTGCCTGACAATGCAGGGGACACGGGTTCGAGCCCTGGTCCAGGAAGATCCCACAGGCCGCAGAGAAACTAAGCCCATGCGCCACAACTACTGAGCCCTGTGCCACAACTGCTGAAGCCCACGTGCCTAGAGTCTGAGCACTGCAACAAAGAGTAGCCCCTGCGCGCCACAACTAGAGAAAGCCCACACAGCAACAAAGACCCAATGCAGCCAAAAATAAATAAATTAATAAATTTTTAAAAATAAAATAAAACAGATCCTTATCAGTTATGAATGAATACTTTTATGTTACACAAAATGTCTAATGGACTCAACATTGTTACAAACATTTTCTGGATAGAAAATGTTCCTTCTAGCTCATTTGAGTCAAAGAAAAACAAGTTAGTGCCCATTTGTAAATCAAAGAAAGAAAAAAGGGTTGGTGAAGTGCTTCTTAAATTTCTTCAAGATTTGTTTCTTGGAGCTGTGGGAAAGGTTCAAAAGGCTAATTCCATAAATAAAGTCAATTTAATTTCTTTTCTTAACCCCTTTAATTGGATTCCACAAAGAAAAGATATTGATGGAACGTGAACACAAACCGTAGGATTATTTTTGTTCCCAAAATGCAGATACTGAACACATTGCCTGTCCTACTACAGAAGAATTCAGACAACAGAAAACACTCCCATTTAAGGAAGTCTTAAATCAGAAATAAATCGTTTACTATGACAAAGTTAGCACCTAAAAGGTATTAGTATCACCCCCTAAAATAGCTCAAAGGGCCCTAGATATGTGTATGGTACACAGAATCATATAATTTTTCACCTAGTAGCAGGGACATTACAGAATACTTTTTCTAATCCCCTTACTTAACAGTAGTAGAACTAAGGCTCAAAAGCTAGGTCCAAAAGCTCAGTTTTTTTAGATAAGTAGATTTTAAACTTACTTTCTTAGCAAATCACTGGTTTCCTGTTCACTGTCTTGTGTTGTATCCAAAGAAAAGGCATCTGAGAGTTCAGCTGAGTTGGATTCTTGTGCTTCTTCTGGAAGTGCCAGGGTTCCCAGGGAGCCACTGACAACAGCCCTCTCCCTTTGGACCCCTTCATCAGGATGGTCACTGGGATTTCGTAAGTCTTTCTCAGTTTTGTCATGTTCATCTTTGAAAGAAGACTGCTTGGCTTCACCAAGAGATGATTTTCCTGAGATGTTGAATAAGTTACCAAGAAACTGAAAAAAGCTTTCTTTCGGCTGTTTATCGCTTTCTCCCATTCTGGCATCTGAAGTGGAACCGGAAAGGTCATTTGGCTTTTTGGAATCTTCCTGTGTTGGAAGAGTGATTAGCTTCTCAGCATGGTTCCTTTTGTCCTCACTTTGGGGAATCTTTGAAAACGAAAGAGAGAATATTAAGCAACATCATTTAAAAAATGACATAAGCTAACTGATAACCTATTACATGACACACTCTGTGCCCGATGCCAGGGATACATCTGTGAATAAGACAGATGGCTTTTGTTCCCTAGTAGTTTACAAGCTACTGAAGGGCACCGTCAGTGCAACTTTAACAAAGCTATATAGTAAATGTCACAAAGGGGGAAGGACAGCCCACATGGGGACCCAGGAGTAACCAGTCCAGATTTGGTTGTGGAGAGAGCAGAGGAGGTAACTCAGGGGATGCTTCCTAAAGGAAGTGTCCTCTGAAGGAGACCTAAAAAGTGCCTATGTGATGCTTGTGCATCTCCCTCACTCTCTGTTCTCCGCTCCCTGCTTCTTCTCCCCGTCTCTCTGCATTTAGAGAGGTGTCAGCTTCTAAGGAGTTTAAAAGGACTGGAGGTAAGAGTGTAAAATGAGAAGAGCAAAAAGTTAAGTATGGAGAGATAAGTAAAAGGACAGATCATGGCAGACCTCAGAGGTGTTTAAATTTAGCTTTTATTATTACAGAGCTAATGGACAGTATTTTCACATATGATAAATAGACTTCATCATTTCAGCACTGTGTTAACCTCTGAAGCTGCCACATGGTGGAAAACTGTTCCTCAGGAAGATGAGGAAAGACAGCAACATGGTGTATCAATTTAGAGGAAAAGCCCGCTACAAACTCTTCAAGGTAAAACACAAAGCCCTGATATGTGCACTAATGCAAACGGTGGGCAGCACCGGGAATTCCTGCAGACGTTAAACACTTTCAGGGGTGCATCTTACCTGCTCATAATTAACCTACTAGTGAAGCAAGCTCCCATTCACGCGTACTCTGTGTGAGGAGACGGAGCTGCTCCATCCGAGCGCGCGCTGGCATTCCAGGGCACGCTCCTCCCTAAAGCTGCGTTAGCTTCAGGCCAAGGGACCAGCTCAGCCTGCCTTCCCAACACGCTCACTCACCTACTTGTGAAAGGAATGCGGTCTGATAGTATGTGTCAGATGTCACACTCACTAGTCCTTATAAAAGGAAAGCTCAAGTGTGAGTCAGAAAAATATCAGGACACCAAGGTGAGACCACCTTAGGCCACTGCAGGTTCACAGGAAAACGTTTTGTAAGAAGCTGATCTTCAAGAAGCCAAGAACATCATAAGTATAATGTCATTTGTTCACCTCCCTTCCCTGTTTTAATCCAAATTCAAAACAGTTTAAAGGAGTGTTCCACTAACCACTAATAATATTTGGCATATGGAGGGTTGAGAAAATGTTTAGAACCCATTAACCCAGGAAATCAATTTCAAGCGAACAATATTTTTTGTTTGTTCCCACCTTAGAAGTCAGGGATATTTCTGAGTAAACACCCAGCATAGCATTTTTCTGTGTGTTACGTCCTTAATATAACTTGTGAGTCTCTACGTTTAGAGTAGCACCAGCCTTCCAGAGGCACTCAAAGTCTCGCCTTTTACTGGTTTCAACGGCATCTCAATCCCACGCGCCTCCACTTCATCCACCCAGCCTCCTGCTCTTTATGGGGTCCGCCCTATAAATTAACTGCGCCCTCTCCTCGCGTTGACAGCATAGATGGCCTCTCGGTACAGCAGCAGCAAATATGCTAGTTGACATTTTGAAAGTGATCGTGTGTATGAAAGACATATATTTTTTGCCTTTAACTACTCCATTTAATTTGTTGTAATGGCCACCCACAATATTTCTTCCTGCTTCGAAATGAACCAAGACTGCAGCACGAAGAGAACAGTGATTTGTTTCCTGCAACGAGTATCATCACTCCTCCTGGGAGGCTACCCGAGGAACGGGAACTACAGGCTGCTCACTAAAATAACACAAATATTCCTGAAATGCTTTAGAGAGTCACAAAGGAGTTCTATAAAATTGGGGCAATGGTTTTTGAAAAAGGAAAACTTAGAGAACATTGAAATTACATTTTTTGACATTCATAAAATCTCAAGACAATTTGTCAAAAATACTATTTCTCTCACTGCCTCAATTATTTTTACTTGACGATTCCTTTCAAAATATAATGGACTGCTGTCTCAACAAGGAAAATACATGTTGCTAAACTAGTGAAAGCCTTCTCATTTAACGCTTTTAGAATGATATATATAAAATTTAAAAAAATCACTTGTTTCTCTTTCCCCTCAATTATCACTTCTTTGCTATTCCAGAATCCCAGTATCTTAAGAGCATTTTAATGTCTTAGTTGCTTAATTTTTGCCTACTAATCTTGTGAGAAATCTGTATCAGTAATTAAAATACCTTCAACAACACCACCAAAAAACTATTTAAATTTAGAGACAAAAGTTAGCGCGAAAGAGCACTGCTATTCAAAGTTAACACAACAAACCCAGTATTTATATAACTACATCTTAAAATTTGATATAAAATAGCTGCTCTTTGACCTCAGCCTAGACAACACTGAAGTTCAGCCTGCCACAAGCTAGGGCCAATGTCACCTGCCAATAGTAGTGTCTGCCACTGTTCCAACGAGTACTAGAATGAAAGCACTCAGGATTCAAGCAAACGTTAACAAAACATCGGTTCCAGTTGCCCTCAAAGATGTTGGTATTCCGAATATAACACATAAAGGCTACTAATGAAGGCATATGTATCTTGGGAATTTAATTTTTTTCCCTTCATACTCAATATGTTGTAACGCAGTGTCCTTAGGTCCAAATTCATCCGTCTATCTAACTATTCTCTTTGCTATGTGCCCAATACAGGGAAACACAGGAAAGCATTAAGAACAATGATTAATAACACTCAGCTGTGGCTTCAAGGAACTTACAGTCCAGCAAGATACTCATCATTATATCACTGGGTGGGGCAAGGGAGAGATATGTACACAATGGAAGACAAAATTAATCTGGCTGGGGATGGGGAGAATCCCCTACACAGAGGTGATGTTTGAGCTTGCTCCTGAAGGGTGAGAAGAGCATTCAACACATAAGGTAGCGCCTGGGTCGAGCACACAGAAGTGTGAAGTACGTTTATTACGGCAGGGCTGTGGGTGAAGAAGACTGGGGCACAGAGGATAGAGAATGAAGTCGATAAGATGACCAATTAGAAGTGGAGGGTGAGAGATAACAAAGTCACAGATGATTAAGTGTTCTAAATTGGGAAACTATCTAAGTAGTTAAGACAAAAATGGATATGGGAAATAGAAGGAAAGGTGAGATTAGAGCCTTTGTGGGGTTTGGGGGAGGTGAGGCAACAAACTAGATGTCAAACGTGCAGAATCTGTGGTCCCCTGGTGAAGCAGTCAGAGCACAGTTAAGAACATAATTTGGCGATACACAGTGTGTTCAGGGGAAAGGGGGACCAACAAAAGAGCCTTGGGGAAAAAAGATTAAAAGGCAGGCACAAAGAAGAAAAAAATCAGTGAAAGAGATGGGGAAGGCCAAAGCCGGAACAGTCATCCCACCAGAATGCTGGTCTCCAGAGGCAAACAACGAAGGATATTTCCGAAAGCAAAGGGGAGCAAATGACAAACGCCACTGTAAGGTCAAGAAAGATGAGGACTTTCCTCCTCACTGTTCTTCAGAAACATGAGGCCCGGGCTTCCCTGGTGGCGCAGTGGTTGAGAGACTGCCTGCCGATGCAGGGGACACGGGTTCGTGCCCCGGTCCGGGAAGATCCCACATGCCGCGGAGCGGCTGGGCCCGTGAGCCATGGCCGCTGAGCCTGCACGACCGGAGCCTGTGCTCCGCAACGGGAGAGGCCACGACAGTGAGAGGCCCGCGTACAGCAAAAAAAAAAAACCCCAAAAAACCCAAAAAACATGAGGCCCACTCATCCCTCGGGAATTGTGCATTCACCCTTCTCTCTGCCTAGAATGTTCTTCCCCCACAGAGCTATATGACTCACACCCGCTCACCACCTTCAAACCTTTATTAACTGTCATCTCCATTTGAAGTTTCCCCAGTCACTCTATCTAAAATAGTAAACTCCTCCACTCTGAAACGGCCTATATTCCTTCTCTGCCTTTTCTCCTTTGTACTTGTTAGTATCAAATACACACATCTCACACACACACACACATATTATTTAATATGTTTCTTCCTCTAGAAAGTAAAAGCCTTATTTTTCTCCTTTGTACTTGTTAGTATCAAATACACACATCTCACACACACACATATTATTTAATGTTTCTTCCTCTAGAAAGTAAAAGCCACACGTGCAGGGTTTTTTGTCTGTTTTAGTCATTGCTGTTGTCTCTCGCACCTTGAAATGTGCCTGACAATAAGGGGTGCTTAAATCCTCATTGCACTAATAAACGAAGGAATGAAGACCATAGAAAAGCCCTAGGAATGCAGGAGAAATAGTCATAACAGCTCAGGAATTTGTGAGTACAGCCCCAAACGCAAGGTGTTAAACAGTGAACACAGAGCAAAGAAATAGAAACACTCGGTAAATAATTCAATAGAAGATTGAATTATTTGATTTTTTTTCAATAATTATTGAATTATTATGATTTTTTTTTTTTAACTAGAGAAAAGGTAAAAAGGTGACAGTTTAAGGTCCAAGACAGCAGAAATGACTTTTTGTTCCTGTTTTGTGGCTCAGCTCTACACCTGGGGGGAAGGGAGTAACTGCTGTACAACAGAAGGATGACGGATATGAGGAAGAAAAGCAGAAGGTGATGGGATGAAGAGACCAGTACAGTCTCTAATACTTCTAATAAAGGGGAAGCACGAGCTTTGGAGCTGAGTAGGGGCACTTCCTCTTCCAGCTACAGTGATAAGGAAGTGGCTAAAGCCTGAGCAATTCTGTAAGGGGGAGAAGACTATGAGCAAGGTCCAACGAGTGGCTCTGACCTCAGTAAAGCGAGAGGAGAGATGCTCTGCTGAAGAAGGGACACAGAGGTGGAGCTGGGATCTGAGCTCCCCAAATAGAGAAGACTTGGAAGAGCGTTTGGGGGAATGCAGCAATAGGCTGAGACCAGGTGTTCCAAGGAACAGTCGGGGTCAATGCAAATGTTAAGGTATTCATTCTTATATAAATGATGAACAGCGAGATACTACTCTATGTGCGTTGATCCAACAGTGAAAAAAAATATACCAAGAGCCCTGCTTTCACAGAGCCTACAGTCTAGGGATGTGAGAACTTATTTTCAGGTCTAATTGGCATTAGTTTGTCACCTCCTTCATCAGCCTCTAACAGGTGGCCGGTGCTGTCCCAACATGGTGACTGGCACAGGGAACAAGGTCAAGAAGGCCAAGGGGTAGAGAGTGTCACCAAACGAAGAGTCTGTTGATGAGAAATAGTGAAGAGCCAGATGGCCCTTCCTTTAGCGTCTCAAGCACCTGGCTTGGTCATCCGCCCACCTCAGGCTCTGCCTTCACTGTACACAGCAGGGATAATCCTTACAACACCCTGACCTGTGTTAGCGTCCTCAACTCCGATGACCTCCACTTCTGCTGGACCTCACTGTTCGGCAACCCGACCCTTGTCTTTACCCATAATCACCCAGCCTGTGAATCTCAATCTCAGGCATTCCCAAGTGTTCACACCCTATCATCTTTCCAGCTCTCTTAACCCACTGTCCCAGGTGCACCCACCACACAATGTCCTCCTGCCTCATCACAGCTTCTGGCCTCTCTCACTCTGTCCCTTTCAGCTCCCGCAAATTTTCGTATCTTTTCTATCCAGCCATCAAATATGGCTAACACCCTCAGAGCCTCTTTTGCTTGTTCTCTGGTCATCCCCACCCGGAAAGATTCCAGTTTTACCTTTTCCTCATAAGTGAATGCATCTTGCTCTAAAAATCCACAGGGATATGCACAACTATGCAGATGTAGGCTGCCAATAATTTACGATTTACAGCCTCTGCTGGAAATCAGTCTGCGACAGTCCCCATTTTCCACAGCAGCTATTTCAAACCTTTGCCACACCCCCTCCACCATCCCATCCGTCGCCCAGCAGAGGCACCTACCTTCTACTTCATGGAGATGCTCTCCTATGGTCCTGCCTCCACCCCTCCTCTACCTGCCTCACAGCACATCTGTCCCACTTCCTTCACTCACCCTCAGCATAAAGGCATGAAGGACTCCTCCTCTAAGGATCCACCAGGGCACCACTTCATAACGCTTGATGTCTCCTAAGGAACCCCACTTCCTCGTCTGCCCCTTCTGCGAGCCCACTGTTCAAAAGTCTAAGTCCAGGGACAGCCTTCTCCTCTGCCTTCACCACCAACCTCCTTAAAAGGAGTCACCAACCCTCACCATCTTCTTTCCCTTTCCTCCCAGTGACTCCTTGAGCCCCTGCAATTTGGCTTCTGCCCCAGTTGTGCTCTGACCACGATCTCTCAGAGACACTGTCCTACTTGCTAATTCAATGTACTTTCTTTCTGCCCTGGTCTCATATGATGCGTCTACAGGAGGTGAGACTGAATCTGATCCTGAAAACCAGTCTTCCTTGGCTTCCATGACATCACCCTGAGGTTTCCCTTCTTCCTCTCTCTCCATCTCCTTCAAGTTCACATCCTTCTAGCCATTCCCTACATGTCATGTTTCTCCAACTTCCAGCCCGGGGCTGCTTTACCTTCATGATTTTCTTATGGGGTCTCATTTCTCACAGATTAATCGGATGATTGCCAGATTTGTATTCTCAACTCAGACTGTATATCCAACGATCAACCCAACATCCACACCCACCTGGATGCTTCACTGGCACCTCAAACCCAATACATCCGAAACTGAACTTGACCATGCTGTGTCTCCATTCTTCCATTTTCTGTAAACTTTAACATTCCCACTTGTTAAAAAGTCAGATGAAACATCAGGACACCATGACCTCTCTCCTAGAACACTGCCAGCAATGAATGACTTGTTTCCTAAAGTTCCCCAGTCTGCTCTCCAGACAAAAGCCACAGCGATCTAAAAGATTTCAAATCTAATCATCCTTAAAGGCCTCCATTGGCTGTGCACCCTTGTCAGGATAAAATCCAAACTCCCTAGCATGGCATTTAGGGTCTTGGTGGGTCTAGCCCCTCTCTGATTTGATCTCTTGTCACTCGCAATGCCTAATGTCACCATATGCGGTCTCAGGCATTCATGGGAGCCTATTTTCTCCCCCCTGCCCTCTTGCTTCCTCTTTCTCTTACTACAGGTATGTCTTTGCACAAAGCTATTACCACTGCTGAGACCATTTATCCCTTGCCCTCTTTGCCTGGGAAATTCCTACTACAACTCAAAAGTTTTTCAGAATGGAGACTGCCTACATATATGCGTGCGTGCGTGCGTGTTCTTCCAATAAACAACTCTTAACATCCTATTTTTCCTTGTCACCACAAGGTTAGGGCAAACAACTTCATGCTTGCTTCATGAGTAGGACTATTACCTAGATTACTTACAGTTACCAAAATCTGGCATTCATAAACTAAACCCAGCTGCTTACTAGACAATTCTAGTTAGTCTTCTCCTAAGATATCTGGCCACAACACATTACTTGGCAGAATCATTCCGTGATACCAATACTGGGTACCTGGCGGCACCTTTCAGCAGGACAGGGAATACAGGAACAGAAGGAAATTAGGATAAAATACACTGAATTCAACTTTGAGGAAGTCAAATCTCATACTCAGGGACCTTCACAGGAAAGGTCCATCAACGAATTGGCTCCGTCACCCTGAAGCTCAGGAGAACACATTGGGCTGGAGGGACAGATGTGATTTTTGTCATTGGCTAAGATGTAGGTAAAATCAAATCAACCAGGGCAGGTGTGTAAGGTGAGAAGAGAAAAGAACAAGATGACATAGTGTAGGGGGAAAGCCATTCCTTCTTGTTATGGTATAAACACTTCTCCAACGAAAACACTGGGCAAGAATAATAAATGTTTTTAATTCTGTGAGAGCCTTTTGGAGCTCTCAAATCAGTATCTCAAATCAGTACCTGTGGAGGCAAATTTACTCACAAAAAATCTAGAGTATGTACATGACCCTTCACCCTCAGTTTCCATTTTCATAAGGTACGCCACCACACCACAGAGTAGGACTATTCCAGGTCTATGAGAGGTTGGAGCCGCTGCAAATCAAACCAGATACCATGCAATACATTCAACATCCAAGAACTCTGAGATATCAAGGCCCCAGAGCAGCACCAGCCATATCAACAGGCTTAAGCCCTGGCAGCCCCTTTGGTCATGTGAATGGTGCAGTAACATGCAGTGCAATCTCCACTTCAGGCACGCTGACAGCACCCGGTCTTTAGAGAAGCAATCAGGGGTGAGAGTTTTTGAGTTCTAGCTAAAGTTCCATGTGCATACATACGTTCATGCATGCCTTCTTTTCAAATGTTACAGAGAATCAATGTTTCTAATAGCTGATTTCCATACAATTCACCCAGAAAAAGTCAGCACCATTCTTAAGCAAAGAGTTAGATTCTAAGTTTTCGTCAGACTGCATAAGGTAGGAAGACAGCTCTTTTCCTCAGTACCTAAATTGTGTTGGATATCGTGCAGTGCAGCACATGTTATCTCAGTTAATTCTAAAACACTTCTATAAAATAAGGATTGGGGCTTCTCTGGTGGCGCAAGTGGTTGAGAGTCCGCCTGCCGATGCAGGGGACACGGGTTCGTGTCCCGGTCCGGGAGGGTCCCACATGCCACGGAGCAGCTGGGCCCGTGAGCCATGGCCGCTGAGCCTGCGCGTCCGGAGCCTGTGCTCCGCAACGGGAGAGGCCACGACAGTGAGAGGCCCGCGTACCGCAAAAAAAAAAAAATAAGGTTTGACACCTCCCACTACAGAGCAGCAAACCAAAGTTCAGAGAGGTTGAGTACATTTTCCAAGGTTAGAAAGCTACCACATGGAGACCTGGGATTTAAGCCCAGATATGTCTGATTCCAAAGACTGTGTTCTTTCCATCACTGCACATGTAATTTTAAAACTGTTCCAAGGAGGTGCCATAGCTGGCAGAGGAAGGGAACAGCGGCTGACTCTGAGGCTCCAGGCTACTCATTCCCATCATCAACAGGGGAGCGTTGCTTGGATCTGTTTACATATGGGGTTCCAAGTCCAACTATAGTTGAAGTTTTTGAAAAGAGAGTTCCCGTGTTTGAAAAAGAAAAATTTTTTAATCTTGATTTTAAATTTATGTCATATTGCTATTTGTATCACTGAGAAAAAAAGGACAGCAAGCATGCATTAAGGCTATAATTTATTTTTAAAAATTAGTTCAGTAATTAAATTTCTCCTAACCATGCAAACATTTAATATATTTAAATTTGACTACCATTTCACCTCTGGCCAAAAAAGAGTTGAAAAAGACCAATAAGGAAATAACAGTTACACGAATCAAAATATAAACAAATGCATAATTTAATATATTCATCTTACTAAACAGTACTGTACCCTCAATATAGGCATTGATATAAAGAACAATTTGTGACTATTTTTATTCAGTGAGATACTCTTGAGCTACAATTCTTCCATTTTTACATATCAGTGAACAGTGGCAACAATAAAAACAAGCGTGGTTCTTTTTAGTAAACTATTTATGATAATATTAAAAATAAGGGTTATGAATTATTAACAACTAACAGTAATATGCACGAGATTGATACTCCTCGGTTGTCCCTAGAAACATCATAGGCATATAGCAACCAGACATCTCTTAAAAGATACCAGAACCTTCACCAATGTTGTATGATCAGTTATAAGCAACAATTCTAAAATGGGGCAAGAGTTAAACTTTACATAAAACAGATGCCAAGCTACTGAGAACAGGCCTAATAATCGTCAAGTTATTTAGGGCTGGTTTGGAAAATCTATAACCTATGGTTCAGATTTAATTTATTTTATTTAGCTCATGACTCATTCTGAAAACAGACTTACCACCACAGCTCTTTTAATTTTTAATAGGATTTCTTTTTGGTCAATTAAGTTTATAAGTATACCTTACAAATTAAGTTCACAAATGGGAAGCACTATGGTATAGAACTGCATCTGAATTCTCCTGCCTCCTCTCAATAATAATATGAGTTTGTCAAGTGACAATCTGAGATTCACTTTCCTCAACTATTAAGAGATAAATATTCTGGACTTCCCTGGTGGCGCAGTGGTTAAGAATCCGCCTGCCAATGCAGGAGACCCAGCCTCGAGTCCTGGTCTGGGAAGATCCCACATGCCGTGGAGCAACTAAGCCCGTGCGCCATAACTACTGAGCCTGTGCTCTAAAGCCCGCGAGCCACAACTACTGAAGCCCGTATGCCACAACTACCGAAGCCCGTGCGCCTAGAGCCTGTGCTCTGCAACAAGAGAAGCCACCACAATGAGAAGCCCGCGCACCGCAACAAACAGTAGTCCCCGCTCTCAGCAGCTAGAGAAAGCCCGCGTGCAGCAGCAAAGACCCAGTGCAGCCAAAAATTAAATAAATGAATCAATAAATAAATTTATAGAAAGAAAGAGAGATAAAAATTCTGATTAACACTGGGGATAAACCACACACACTGATTTCTTCTCTTGTACAAAACACTCTAAAATGACAGTAAAGGGTTTTTTTTTTAAGTTATAAATACAAGGAGAGGAAGAGAGTAGGTATTAGCAGATAAGAGATTTCAGAAAAAGTTTAGAAGGCAAAAGCAGATGAAGGCATGGTAATTGACCAGAAGAAGCTTCCACTCAAGTGTCTGCAACAGGGAACCTTGATCATAAGGGGGAAACAATCTACAGACAGATTGTCAGCAGATCACCTGGAAAAGCTCAGGATTTGAAGAGACTAGGTACTACTTAGGGCAATATGAGACATAGGATTAATAGCAGAGTTTGATTGAAAATCTCCAAATGGAGTACTTGACCCCCAGGGCTCTTCCTCCATCCCAAGCCGTTAAACAATCCTCCCTACCTCCCAACACCTCTATCTCCCAAACAAATTTATATAGAGAGAACATCTCTGAAAATATTGAGACTTTTGGGCAGACTGAATTTGCAGTATCAAAGGCCATCCATGTAGAAATGTCTGGAACTCTGACAATCAAGTCTAGAGCTCAAGAGGGATGTCGGGTAGAGATCTGAGAGCCAAAAGATGAAGTAATAAGATTGGAAGATACTGCTTTGAAAGACTGATGTTGAGGAGGGTCGAGGACTTTGAGAAACATCTACATGAAAAGTAATTTAGCCAGAAGAGAATCAGTGAAGGAAACAGAAGGGAATGGCCAGAGGCAGGAATTGAAACAAGAATGTACAATATCATAAGTGCAAATATAAAAAAGAGACTTTCTGGAAAGGAGACAAGACTTGGAAAATCAAGTGTCTCAACTGGTTAAATAAGAACTAAGAAAAGGCCACTGATGGTTAGCAAGAGGTCAGGGTTTCATGGAATGGCTCTCACTCATTTAACAACTATGACAATGTATGGCAGGCACAGTACTGGTTTTCCCATGTCTAAGGGAACCAGGAGGGAGACCGGAGTCAGATTAGAAAGCATTAAGAATTAAACAGTGATTATGACAAACTTTCATAAGAAATCTTTGAGTTAAAGGCAGCAGGTAAAATGAAATGATAGCCTGAAAGGAATCCAGACCCATGAAAGGAAAAAAGTATATTTTTAAAAATTTTATATATTTAGAGAGAAATAGAGGAAGCCAGTGAAGATGGAGAGATGGATGCAGTGCAAGGCGAAGTCCAAAAGAAGGTGGGAAATTAGAGACCAGTACCACTAGCAGGGGGATTTAGGGAGTTTAGCCTTGGAAGGCAGGAAGGGATGAATAGTCCTCTGAAACAGGCAGAAGGGAGCAAGGCATTATAACATGCCTTCCCTCTCTTTTAAATAACAGTAGACATGAGCACAGGAAGAGTCTAAGCCTGCAAGACAAGAATCTACACTCCCTATAGAGAAATAAACATAGAATATGGACTAAATACCTGGAATTTTGCCAGTTAGATACAAAAACTGATTAATATAGAAGAAATATATATTTCAGTGGAACGGTACATGCACATGTGAGAAACAGATTCCAATGTTATCAAAACAGCAAAATTTGTATAGCGTATAAGTGATATTTTAAGAACTAAGAATCTAATTATGTCCAAAGATAATATAAAGCTTCTACAGTCTCTAGCTGTTTGAAAAATATACTTAATTTTTTGTAGCTTAAATTTATAACAAAACAATCTTCAATATCTTGATTTGGTATCTCAAGGTCAAATGCAAAAAGCAATGCACTAAAAACATTCATTATATATAAATCTGTTACATTTTACACTAGAGAGGAAAAATGGTACACATTTTTCCTTATCATGGAAGGCATTATCATAAAATTCAGGTTAAGAAGATGGAAGCATGGCAAGAAATGTCACATTACAGTGGAGTGCTGTTTCAGAAAACCATTCGTTACAAAGAAAGCAAATGCGTGTTTTATACTAATTGCTAAATAAAAAACTTTAAATGAGACTATTTAAAATAATAAGATCATAGATATTGTTGCTAACCTTTCTTTCCCCCTAGGTATGCATCTGACTATTGATATTATCAAAATATGTACCTTTTCTTTCCTTTTTTTAATTGAAGCAACAGGGATTTACTGTATAGCACAGAGAATTATACCCAATAGCTGGTCATAACTTATAATGGAATATAATCTGCAAAATGTAAGTATTTTTGATGCCTGGCAGCAGCAAGTCCCAGAACTGGGTCTGTGTAGCGAGGTTGAGGAAATCCTACCAATAATTTCCAGAGAGTAAAAAAAAAAAAAAAAAAAAAATGCAGTTACATGGTCCAAAATGCTTACACTACCCCAGTGAGAGTGCCACGGTGCCCTTTCTATCATGGGCTAACAAAACTGCCCATGTATAAGTAATCCTATAGGTCTCGTTTAAACCATAAGAGAAACAGTTTCACAACATGAGCCCTGTTTACTTGGGGGCCCAAATCCCAAACTGAAATTATCCTGGGCACTCAAACCAAGATACTAAGAATGGATAGAAAAGATCATAATCATGGAGGCCCAGCCACTATATCTGCCACCACATAGACACTGAAGCCACAAAGATGTAACTTTCTAGAGCAGAACTCTGCAGGTGAAAAAGCAGGACTACTGGAAATTAAAGTCTGAGGGCCAATTTGAAGACTGTTTCTTTCAGTGAGATTAATAGCTGAAGTGTTACATATCAGTTCCAGGCTAAGTAGACAAACAAGTAGAGACCAAGAGAAGAGAAGAGAGCAGGGAAAACATGAAGGTTCTCTGAAGCTCAAGGGTGGGTGCAGAGGCAATGAGAGATTAAGAGAGAGAATGACAGGAGCTGGCAGCCAAAGCAACTGTGAAGTCTGAGATCTCAGAAGTAACATACATACTTCCTGTGAAGCAACTCAACAGCAAGGTTGCACCTATAGAATTCAAGCAAAAATCTTGAAGTAAGGCATCTCAGGACATGTGAAAACTGAGCAAGAGGGAGAAAGCTACAGAGTCCATGCAGTGGTGAACCAGCAAGCTGGCTAACGACTAGCTGAAACAGAATAGGCAGGAGGTGTTATCAAACCTGGGAGCAGGATTTAGTAGCCAAATTCACAAAGGAAGAAGAAAGGGAAGGGAAGCAAGGCGATCCTGATTTTTTTTCTTCCTATAAAGTTAAAAAAAAAAAAATCAGGGCTTCCCTGGTGGCGCAGTGGTTGAGAGTCCACCTGCCGATGCAGGGGACACGGGTTCGTGCCCCGGTCCGGGAAGATCCCACACGCCGCGGAGCGGCTGGGCCCGTGAGCCATGGCCACTGAGCCTGTGCGTCCGGAGCCTGTGCGCCGCAACGGGAGAGGCCACAGCAGTGAGAGGCCCGCGTATGGCAAAAAAACAAAACAAAACAAAACAAACAAATAAAAATAAATCAGATTCTGATTTTTTTTTTCAAAAAATATTTATATTGTTAACTATGATAGAGAAGGAGGGAATAAAGAAGGAACACAGCTTTATCTTTACCATATTTAAGGTCTTTGGATCTCATATAATGTTTAAGAGTCCCCATATCAGTAAGGAAGAATTAAGATGACTTTCTGGTCCTTTCACTGACCAAGCTAATGTACCCAGAAATCCCTGGAAAGCACAAGCTTTCTCCTTGACTGTCACAAATCGTTTAAAAAGAAAGTAACTGGGACCAAACTCCATGAATGGGAGACAGCTACCGAAACTTGATCACATACCTGGCCTCATATCCCCAAACAACATAAACATCCAATTTCTATAAAATCACTTATGACTAAAAAGAAATGTTATAAGGTTTAGTGGTTTTCCAGGATTTTTAACCACACTTTTCAGTAACTATTTGCGTAGAAGTGTACCTTATACTCTTTTCATGCTTGCCCTGTAGATGCAGGGAAAGCCAGTTCATATATGAGCTGACAAACATATCATCACATACTAATGACATGTACGAACATGTCTTTAACTTCTACGCCCTCAAAAGCACTCTTAGTTGTCAGAAACATCTGAGAAAACACAACATAAATCAAAGAAGTTCCTAGAGAAAAGAGACTGTGGAGGTCAGATGATACAATCTACAGATTAGAAAACCAAGGCACAAAGAAGTTAAATGCCTCAGCTGAAGGCCTCACAGTTGGTTAGTGGCTAGGCTGGGGTGAGAGGACCACTGCCTCAAGTCTCTCCTCAGTCCTCTCCCCCTACCCACACCCCAAGATGCAAATGTCCAGTAGAGCTGGGCTGGAGTTCCACATAAAGTGATAAGACTTTATGCTCTTTTTGAAACGTAAAATGAGATGACAGAATCTAAAAGAATAAGAAACAGCAGAAACTAAGAAACATATTTGCTTGATATAAAATAATATTAATTTAAAACTATACCTTTACTGCTTCTGATGAAAGTACCTTTTCCTTTTTCTGACTTGTGCTCATGGGCTCATTTTCAACACTGAAAAATAAAAACCACAGTTTCTTTTGAAATTAAAAGAGAATTACTAAAATCATACAGTTTCTGGGTGAAAAAACTGAAAGGTCCTTTATATCTGAAATACTCAAGATTCATATACAAAGTGTTATACTAAAAAGATGTTGATAGGAGTCTCTACACTTGAAACACACATTTGAAAATGCTCATCTAGACTCCAGACATTTTTGTGAGTCCATTCTGCGCTGTATTTTCTTATGTGGACGACCAGCATCACACTAACGATGCACCTGAACAAAGGAGCACCCGTGTACAACTATCATAATCTTGGAAAGTGTTACCATTCTTTGATTTTATCTCTATTAAGGTTCTCCACAGTCTAATCTTTTTTTAATGCCTATGTTGAGTGTTATTTGGAATATATTTCTACTCAGCAAATTTTTATAAATGTATAGGGTCATCTAGCGAATTCTGGGGACACTCAAAATAGATGCAGGTTTATCTAACCCCAAATGTGTCCCAGATGGCCCCTTAAAATTCTGATTTTCCAGATAGTCACTTCTAATTGTCCTGTCTGGAATACCTTCACAGATGTCACAATAACCTATTTTGCCTATTAGGCACACGTACATTTTAGATCTAAATATTTATGTCTCTATGTTTACATATTATTTTCTTTTCACACTTTGATAATCCTAGACAAATTGAGTAGCTCCACTCTAAAGGTTATCATGACACTCTACCACGTGCTGGGGACTGTGCTAGGCCTTGTGGATTTAAGAAGGAGTACGTCAGGGTCTTTGTAAAAAGTCTAGTAGGGGAGACTGATACACAAACAAACAAATAATACAACTTGATACAAGTTACAACTGCTGAATGAAAGAAATGCCATAGAGCACAGAGGAAACAAGAGGCAGTGATTCTGCCTGCTCAGTCAAGTGCCCACAGAGGAGGTACAAAGGCAGGAGGTGATAGAGAATGCGGCATTTTGGGGAAACCGTGTTCTGTGTGTTTGTTTTTAATATAAGACTGGAGCACAGGGGACTTCCCTGGTGGCGCAGTGGTTAAGAATCCACCTGCCAATGCAGGGGACACGGGTTCGAGCCCTGGTCCGGGAAGTCCCACATGCCGCGGAGCAACTAAGCCTGCGTGCCACAACTATTGAAGCCCGCGCGCCTAGAGCCCGTGCTCCACTACAAGAGAAGCCACCGCAACGAGAAGCCCACGCACCACAACGAAGAGTAGCCTCCGCTCGCCGCAACCAGAGAAAGCCCGTGCAGCAACGAAGACCCAAGGCAGCCAAAAATAATTAAAAAAAAAAAAAAAAAAAAGACTGGAGCACAGGATCTTGTGACAGGCAGAGGTAATCCTGCTAAAGATGAGAATGAGACCAGAGGACCAGTTACAGAATGTGAGAAGCACCGGGAAGCCTTCAGGCAGGAGAATGACTGGGTGGGGGAAAACATATGGAATCATGGTGACTGGCGGGGGGTGGGGGGGAGGTTGGGAATGGAAAGGAGGAGGGGGTCGATAGCTCACATCAGGATGCAAAGAGGCCACATTTGTGCTACTTAGATTTTCTATCCATACAATCCAGTGCACTTGAGCAGACTATCCAGGCAACAAGTGATAATGATTAAAAAAAAAACCCCAAAAACAGAAGGAACAAATAAAAAGATCATGAACACCTGGAAAATATAATGGATTAAAATTTCATTTAGTCTCAGACTCTATGCAGGAATACAAGGACCAACAAGAAACAGCCATTGTCTTAAGCCTTTTAAATGCCAAATAGGAAAAAGCAAGCATGTGAATAAGATAAATCTGTGAGCTATGTGTTTAACACATGGAAATTCCATAGGAAAAAACAGGAACAAAAGTAGAAAAAATAATGCACAACACAGAATTGTAACCTATATACATGTACATGTCTATAAAATAAGAATGTTTCAGATGGTTAATATTTTAAATGTTAGTGGGTTCTTATCTCTTTTTTCCTATTTTACTAGGCTTATCTTTTGCCACAAGGTTATTTACAATTCAGGTTTTTTAAATTAAATGTCAATACTTGTCTATTTAAGCTCAAATCAAGGAAGAGACTGGCAAAATACACATAAAAAGAGCATGATATAAAAATTTGGAGTATAATCATGAATACTACTGATTATGGTGATTTTATAAGTGTATTCTCTAACTACAATCTATTTTGAATGACCTAAAAACTATCTAAACATACAATAGGCATTTTAGTATCCTAGTTCTTGCTTCAAGATTTCTGAAAGTATACTTACTTAGAGCATTTACAGGGTATTCTATAAACTTACTGCCTTAGTGAAATTGTAAATGAAAATGGCAAAAGTGTCTTTTCCAATACAAAAACTCTGCAGAAAATGCAGCTCGGCGTCCATGGGATTTAAGGCAGAACTCAGTATTTTCAAGCAGCTATAATCATTTCCACACTATAAACACACACAAAATACCAGAAAAACAGTTGTTAAGTCAGCACATAAGTATTTTGCATTGCGCAAACAACTGAAGAATTTAAAGCTGAAATCACCAAAAGAAGTAATACTTGACACTCGTAAAACTTTCTGAAACTTACATTCTATGTTTGTTTCACTAATCTTACTGCTAAATCAAAATTTTAAAATGTGTTGAATTTTAAAACAAATATTTTAAAATTTGGGGTAAGTATAAAAATCACTGCTTCAGATAAGCTTTCCCCACTTCCTTCCTAGATTACTAGAGTCCCTTCTTCATTTGTCTCTGACATCTTCAGGATCACTCTGCTTCAATCCATTCTTCCTGGTCAAAGTGATTTTCAATCTGACCATGACACTCTTCTGTTCAAAAACTCCTTCAGTAAATCTCCATCAGCTGATGAATAAAATGAAGAGTCCTTAATATAGATATAGAAAGTTATTCACTTCCTGGTCGCAGACACACCTGTCACATAGAACTAATTCCCATTCTCAGAATGCACCAAATTCACATGCCAGCAAACCACTTTCTTCTCCTGCCTGCAACATCCTTCCCCACCCTGTCCAACTCTTAATCCTTTACAATTTAGTTCTAGCTTAACCTATATTTTTTTTAAATAAATTTATTCATTTATTTATTTATTTTTGGCTGTGTTGGGTCTTCGTTGCTGGGTGCGGGCTTCCTCCAGTTGTGGAGAGTGGAGGCTACTCTTCGTTGTGGTGCACGGGCTTCTCACTGCGGTAGCTTCTCCTCTTGCAGAGAACAGGCTCTAGGCACGCGGGCTTCAGTAGTTGTGGCATGCAGGCTCAGTAGTTGTGGCTCGTGGGCTCTAGAGCGCAGGTTCAGTAGTTGTGGCGCACGGGCTTAGATGCTCTGCGGCATGTGGGATCTTCTAGGATCAGGGCTCGAACCCGTGTCCCCTGCACTGGCAGGCAGATTCTTAACCACTGCACCACGAGGGAAGTCCATTAACCTGTATTTTTTGTGCTTCCACTGCGCTCATTGATACCCCTCATACGTTTCTGCTGGTAATGACTGGCTGGTTGTCCATTTGTCGAACTAGAACTTGAACTCATTTAACTCAGGAACGATATCATTCATGGCTGTATCCCAGAGCCTAGCATCGTGCCTGACAGTGTGAAGGCACTCAAATATTGTTTGTTAAATGAATTTTTAAAATAACTGATATTAAACAGTCTCCAGTTATGTGTGCTTAATCAGAAAACACTATTCCATTTGGGAACAATGGAATAATACACATTAGTCTTTTTTCCTTAATGAAATACTAGTATAAGTCTCTTGAGAGCATGTACCATCCACTCTCATCCTGCATCATCTTTCTCTAAAGGTATAAAGAGGGGAGTAGGGCTGTGAGAAGAAAATTACTCAATAGCAACAAGGGTATTTCCAATTGATTTACAAACAAAACACAAAAAAATTAGAAGAGAATCTATAAAGACACTCAAAATACTGCATACTTAGATGTCAACTTAGGAGGAGGACGAAGAAGAAGAAACATTAACAGAAAAGTCTCGAAAGACTTGGAGTGGTACTCTCAGCCTCTCAAAAATACAAAAGAAAGAGAAACATTTCCAATTCAGATGATCTCAAACGTTAAGAAAGACGACAAGCCTTTCCTATTGTTCTTTCACAATTTAACCCCCTTTGGGACCCGGGAATTATTTCAACAGCAGTATTTTTAGAAAGCACACATTCTGCTCACGGCAGGGGGTGAGGGGCAGTAATCATAATCACACGTAGGCACAAATAAGACTCCCTTGAATTTTAATAGCCTCATCTTACTTAGCTAACAGAACTCTGGAAATTACTCTTTCAAAATGGTCCAGATAAATATCAAGGTCAAAGCAACACAGAAGCTCCTCATTTTTGAAGCAAACATATTTAGACCATGTCTGAAAACCAGGAATCCAACTTACAGTCATTAAGCAACCACTTACTTTATGCCAGACGTAAAATAAAACAAAACGGACATAGGTCTGTTTCAGGGATGGCACCTTAGGGACAAAAGGCACTTCAGTCAAAATGCTTCTTTCTGGATCTGATTTTTTCAAGTATGTACATTGGAAGTGTCAGCTCAGCACTCTGCCATATCTAAAATCCCACATGATCCTTCAGTAAGCAGAGTGAGGGGAAACAGGAACAGGGAGACTAACCTTGAGGCTTCTGTGGTAAAGGAAGAAAAAGACTGTGACCAAGAAACCAACTCAGTCAAAACTGATATCAGGGCATCACAAAGGAGGCAGAAACTTCTACTGTCCCTTATTTCAAAGTGACTGAGGCCAAGCCGGGGTCTGTCCTCTATTCCCTTGGACTGTTCCCTCTCATCCCTCACTTGGGTCCTTAAATATAGCACCCTCACACCTTCCAAAGGGTCTGCTCATTCCTTGGGGCATCTACACTACCTTGGGGATCTTAGAAACACATCTTCACACGACAAGCTCTAGAGTTCTCTTTGTGCACTGCTATACTGCAGGTACATTATGGATTAGACTGACTTTTGTGCACTGGCCTGGAATCCCACCCAGCATCTCCAACCCTGCTTCTATGGGAATTAAGACAGTTCCACACCGACAATTTCCAAACAACCCCATTCATAAACAGTGACTGCCAGCAGTAGAGTAGTACTTGTATTTTTTTTTAATGACTATTAACAGAATATAAAACAGGTGGTTATGGCTATTTCTGGGTTTCAAATTAAAAGGTAACAAAATGCTGCACTTTTAAGACAAACAGCATGTATTTTAGCCCAAACATCTGGCGTCTAAATTTCAGAACTCTTTGGAGAGAAACTGGGAGCAAGGAGGAGAGGTAATAGACATGATTATGAAGCTTCATGGCTTTGCAGTCTTAGAGCTTCTGACAGTCCTTTCCCCATAATGTCAACTCTCTCCTATAATTTATGTATCCACCTTGAAGCTTATTTACTTCCTGTTCCCATCACATGCTCCCAAAACAAGACCCATACTTACAGTTTAATCACAGGCTATAGAGAAGCTCAGTCTGTTTGATGTGACCTGAGCTGTCCAGCTACACATGACATCAGCAACTGCTCTATTTTCCCAAAGTCTTCTTCCTCATACCCTTCAGATTCTGAACATTTGTGACCCAAATCACAAGAATCAATACTCCTCCGCAACTAAGACCGGGTACAACCAAATAAATAAATAAAGAAAAAAGAAAAAAAAGAATCAATACCCTGAACTTTTGCTGTGACATGAACTCAAAGCAGTATTCTAGCTGCTGTCTAAAATGGGACATCCATTCGTGTACCATTCAACAAACTGCCCTGAGGGAGGGGCACTGGAGATGCAAGGACAGGTGAGACTGGGCCTTCCCAGAGCCGACCAAGGCTGACCTTACCTCCAACTCAAACTCTTCGTCCTCTGTCAAGTCTTCTGGATACCAATAAGCTGATAAACTGTGTGAGAATATACAAACATACAAGTACATATAAACCCATGCCTCAGTGATTCCTTTTTTTAAAAAAAGTAATCTCATCATCTCAACTCCTTACCAAGACCTACCTCAACAGGCCCCTGGCTCCCTTCCATTCTGTGGTCTCTGCCTATTCTGGCATCTGTGCCAACATGGTCCTGCCCCAGGACCTTGAAACTGGCTCTTCGCTCTTCCTGGAAAGACCTTTCCTCTGATTTGCTCATGTCCTTACTTCCAAATGTCATGCAGGTCTTGGGTCAAATGGTACCCAATAGAGAGGCGTTTCATGACCATCCTCTCTGTACCTTATTACAGACCCACTACTTCCATCACGTCCTCTTCCCTCACCCGGCTTTATTTTACTTCAAAGCTAACATTATATATAAATCTATATAACTTTCCCATCGGAATACAAACCCTCTGTAAGCAGAGACACATTTAGATATTCAAGCTAGATTCTGAAAAGCAATGACCCATCTAAGATTTTTTAAAGGGTTAAAATTATCTTTATAATTTGTAAAAGTATATGTACTATTGTAGGAAATGACAAAGCACCATTGTTAAGTGAAAAAAAAATTCAGGTTTCAAAATCCTGAAGAGAACTTTTACTTTTTCTAAAAATATGTATACATGTAGACATACACATAGGAAATGATCTAGAAGAACAGTACTCGTCTCCGGGTGGATAGGGTTAGGTATGAGCTGTGCTTTTTTTCTTTTTGATTTTCTTATAATTTCACAGCTGTTTTAGAAAAGCATATATTACTATCAAAAGGAAGAAAAGACAAGTATTGTAGTTGATTTTAAAACACAAAAACAAGTTAGTGAAAAATGCTAGCAAATTTAAAGTAGACAAATAACTAAATACTAACAGTACAAATATTTCATAATGGCAATTTCTCTGTATCATAATAAATACAACATTGCCAAATAATATCCTTATCTGCCTACCTAGAACAATGGAACAATAAAAAATATTTGGGCTTCCCTGGTGGCGCAGTGGTTGAGAGTCCACCTGCCGCTGCAGGGGACACAGGTTCGTGCCCCGGTCCGGCAAGATCCCACATGGCGCAGAGCAGCTGGGACCGTGAGCCATGGCCGCTGAGCCTGCGTGTCTGGAGGCTATGCTCCGCAACGGGAGAGGCCAAAACAGCGAGAGGCCCACGTACCACAAAAAAAAAAAAAAATTATCATACATATTTTCAGCTTTGACTAATACAGCACAATGCCACCCCTCCAGCCAGGGTATGATCTTTCGTGCTCTGACAACAAAGACAATAAAAAGCTGAGAGTTTATATCTCACCCAACCTGTTCCCAGTTATCAAACTTTAAAATTCAAAGTATTTCATTCCTTGTCATAAGCATGGCAGTTATAAAAAAAATTACGATCTGCCACTAAGGTAGCATCCATGTTTTGTATAAATTTTAGCACAAAGAGTAAAGGAGAAATTTCTAACATATCATGTAGAAATCACACAAAATTAGTATTTGTGAGCGCATTCAAATACCATTTTCATGTCATTTCTGGCACTACCATTTGCGCTACTTGTCATAAAGAAAATATAAAAGGTGTGCTCCTTCAAAAGCATGTTGTACTACTCTAAACAAAACTGTATTTTATATACATGGAAAGGTTGACTTCTGATTTAGTCCCAAAATTATAACACTTATTTTGACTGAATGAATAAAGGGAAGTGGGAAGAGGTGTAAAATAGCTAAGTCCTCATCTACCATCATCAGAAATCAATATAAACTGTCTAAAGTTTACAAATCAAGAAAGAATAGTAAATAGACACATGTACAGAAAGGCCAGAAGAAACAGCTTAAAAGAGACTAAAACCGTTTCCTCTAAGAAGAGAGTCTCAAGAATGGGCCTACACCTGTTAAATCCTCCACAGCCCTGTGAGACACCTTGGTACTTATTTTAAGAGGGAAAGAAAGATTTGTGCTATGTCGGCCTTCCCCACAAAACTGCAGGAGTGTTTTGAACCAAAGACCATGTTGCACTGGATTCCCAGAGGCTAGTACAGGGCCTGGCACAAGTGGTACCAAATGAATTCTTGTTAAAACATTGGTGAGGTTTTCAAATCAACTGATGAAAATGTTAGAACCACAGAGGGAAATACCCAATGCATATTCATACGTAACCTTTCCAGTAAAACAAAAGTCTTCCTAATCTATAAGGCATACTTCTTTATTTTGTACACACCTATTACCCTATGGAGTTTTGGCTGGCACGATAAAGCTGGAAGAGACCTTAGCAATGAGGGCCACCTCCCTCGCTTTATAATCAAAGACAGAGAGCTAATGAACTACCCAGAGTCACACTGCTACTTAAAGCAGATGATTTAGGTGATCTCACAAAAATGAGCTGATTTTTTTTTTTTTTTTTCCCTGCGGTACGCGGGCTTCTCACTGCTGGGGCCTCTCCCGCCGCGGAGCACAGGCTCCGGACACGCAGGCCCAGCAGCCATGGCTCACGGGCCCAGCCGCTCCGCAGCATGTGGGATCCTCCCGGACCGGGGCACAAACCCGTGTCCCCTGCATCGGCAGGCGGACTCCCAACCACTGTGCCACCAGGGAAGCACAGTTGATATTTCTGATGCTCTGTTAACTCCACCCAGTTTCACACTGCAGACTAATAATACATAAGCCTTCCTCATACCTGCAGAAAGTATCAAAATATCTAATTATTCTCCATTATAAATATTCCATTTACTTATAGCCTTAATCATAACTTTTCTCACTTGAACAAGTTAATGGAGTTCATTCTTTCTTTGGAGAATTTTTGCCAACTCAGGATTATAAATTCTCTCTCTTTTTTCCTCTTTTATACAGAGATATTCACTAGGTCATAACCAGTCTTTTTTTTCTGAAATAGATAATTCACATAATTTTTTTAAGTATAAGAAGGTCTAAAATGAAAAGTCTCCCTCCTGTTCCTCATTAATTCACCCAGTCTCTCATCCTCCCTAAGTAGTTAACACAATACTAGTAACAGACTTTTTTCATACTCCCCCATTTTCATATGCAAACAGGAGCATACTATACACAGTGGTTTGTATCTTGCTTTTTTAATTTTTTACTTAATGTATCTAAGAGACATTTTCTTATCAGTATATAAAAAGCTTTATCATTCTTTTTGACAGCTGTATAATATTCCACTACATGGATATACCATGATTTACCAATTAGTCCACTATTGATGGGATTACACTTTACTTTTCATCTCTTGCTAATTAAAACAACACTGCAATGACTAAACTTGTAGAGGCAACTTTTGGCCTGTTTACAAACTGTATACACCCAATGGAATTCCTAGAAGGGAACTGTTAAATCAGAGTATGTGAATGTGTAATACTGATAGAACTTGTCAAATTGCCCTCCAAAGTATCAATTTACACTCCCACTAGTAGTGTATGAGAGTTCCTCCCAACAAACTCAAGTTTTGATTATCAAACAGGTGGAGTATGGTATCTTGCTAGTCTTAATTTGTATCTTTTCCGAAGGAGATTGACTCTTTTTACGTGCTCAAATATAAATTTATAAGTTGTATAAGTGTATATATTTTCCTCTCTCAACTTCCAGGACCATAAATTCTTTATTGTACAGAGCACTGATCCAGGCCATCTGGACAGACATCCAGCTGCATGCCATTGTCTTTTATTGCCATTCAATACCATTTTCTAAGGCCTGCCTTCTGTTTGGGTCTTCCCAAGTTAAGCAGGGGATGTAGTCACATAATGCTGTAGGCTTTGAATTCAGGAAGGAAAATTCGACTCCTTACTCTACCACAAGATGTTGACACTTTTGATTAGTTATTGGACCTCTCCAAGCCTTAAATTATGTTATCTGTAAAATGGAGTAAAGATTCCTCTCTCATAAGGTTGCTTTGAGGATTAAGTGAATGTATATGTTTAAAGCCCCAACCATAGGGCTTAGATCTTATTAGGGCCTCAATTAAGGGTGATTTAGGTTTTTGTTTTTTTTGAATTTTATTTTATTTATTTTTTATACAGCAGGTTATTAGTTATCTATTTTATACATATTACTGTATATATGTTTCAATCCCAATCTCCCGGTTAAGGGTAGTTTAGTTTTGTCATCATTAATCTGTCAGGCAAAAAGAAACACTTGACTAAGCAAACAGTTGTTTCGCTGCTTTGGGATATTTCCAATTACATACCCCCAGGGGTCAAACACCGAGAGGTAATCCTGCTGGAGTTGTACCAGTACTTGGCCTTCACAACTGACAAATAAACATTAAGAATTGGTTATTTCTGGTCACAAAACTTCAACTTATTTCTCTATCAACACCAAGTCATTTTGTATAGGGATTTCCGCTTACTTGGCATGCTGACTTTTTTTGGTTGTTTTTTGCGGTACGCAGGCCTCTCACTGTTGTGGCCTCTCCCGTTGCGGAGCACAGGCTCCGGACACGCAGGCTCAGCGCCCATGGCTCAGGGGCCCAGCCGCTCCGCGGCATGTGGGATACTCCTGGACCAGGGCACGAACCCGTGTCCCCTGCATTGGCAGGCGGACTCTCAACCACTGCGCCACCAGGGAAGCCCGGCATGCTGACTTTTGAAAGGATGCGCTTTTCTGCCTCCATCTAAGACTTGCTGAGTCAAGGAGGAGCAGGCGGGACTGAGGGAAAGCACTTCCATCCCTGCTGGTATAGTTACTGCCACATCTCCCCACTAGTCTGCCTTGGCCAAGGCTGCTCATCAAACCACGCTCAGAGAGAAGTTCAGAGCAGCGAGAGGTCACTTTGTATGAGAAAGTCTTCATACAATGTTTGACCCTCGTGATACAGTACATGCGTTCTGAACCACATGTCACACACACCAAATACATGTTTGGCGCATAATGAGCTCATCTGGAAAATACTGACATACATGTTTATCTCCTCCATTAATTTAGGAACTCTCTGAGGGCAGTTTTGGTCTTTCATTCATCTTTGTATCCCACTCCTTAGCGACATACTCAACAAGTAGCAGTCACTCAAATTTATGGAATGAACAGACTAAAAAAATAGGACTAACTTTTACTTCATGCCGATACTCTCTTTTCAGTAGAGAGCCTGGATTACTTTCCCCAGTTTCAATTTCTGTCAACCTGTTTTCTTGCTACCACAGTTGTACTGGCGTTTCTGGTATATCTGCACATCAGTGTATTTCATCAAAACTCTGGTTAGGAGATAAAATATTTTATTGAGGGAGTATTATTTTCCTCTTACTTTACAGAATGTGCTATTATCCTTTTTACGTATTTTCCACTGAGATAAAAAAACAAAACAAAAATGTTTGTTTAATCAGAACTTTCAAAGTTAGAAGTGCTGATTAAATTTACTGCAGGCCAATTTGAGGTACACTTGCAACTCGAACCCGTTTAGAGTGTACAATTGAGTTAGCTTTCAAGGAATTTCCTCAGCAAGAAACAGAATCCCCAAGGTAGACATCTGGCAGACACCCTGTTAAGCCCAAAAGTCAGAAATCTCACTTGAAAAACAGTATGGTTTCAATACCATAAAACAGTCTATATTTCTAATCCACTGCCAAAGGTAGGTTCTGTGCTTTCCATTAACCTGGAAGCTCAAGATTCTCACAAAATACACAGGGCTGAGGACTTCTGGAATTTTCCAGTCATCTTTATTTTTTTTTTATTATTATTATTTTTTTTTTGCGGTACATGGGCCTCTCACTGTTGTGGCCTCTCCCGTTGCGGAGCACAGGCTCTGGACGCACAGGCTCAGCGGCCATGGCTCACGGGCCCAGCCGTTCCGCGGCATGTGGGATCTTCCCAGACCGGGGCATGAACCCGTGTCCCCTGCATCAGCAGGTGGACTCTCAACCACTGCGCCACCAGGGAAGCCCCCAGTCATCTTTATTGTTGCAGGCATGAACTACAGATGTGGTCCTTCAACACCACATAGGTATCTCTTATTCCACTAAACTAGTTATCAATTATTCTCTATAGCGCTTTCAAATCAATGAAAATTCAATCATCATAAAAATTCGGAGAACAAAGCTTTTTTTCCTTACATAACTGATGCTGTGGTCAACATTTAATTTGAAGGCCAACAGTTCTCATGCTGGTATCAGGGGCATTATTGACATTTTTTATGAGACTATCTCCTGCACTGCATCCCATTAGCATCCTGGCTCTACCCATTTATCAATCACACTCAGCCATGGTGCAAAGCAAATATTCTCTGAACTTTAAATCAATAGCCAAACACTCTGTCTAGAGAGCTTTATGGTCCCCCCATGTTTCAAAATGCCCACTTTAAGGGTAGGAGTGTACTAACCCTCGCTTAAAGCCAGTAGTAAGTGCTTTAATGCTCCATCAACAGAGATTCACTCCCTCACCTGAGCTAGGTAAAGGGGACACCAAGATGAGACACAGCCCTGCCTTGGGTCTAGTGATCCTGTCTTACCTTCTATCAATAGCACTATATTGGGACGCTCAAAGGAACAACCAAAAAGAGTATATGTGAAATGGGCCACAGCGTTACCCATTCTGGAATAAAGGAAGGAAAGGTCCAACTAACTTACATATTCAGATGTATTTTGAAGGAGCACAGTTCAGCAGGGTGGCGGGCAGAATGGTGTAGAAAAAGAATCAGAGCTTCTGAGTCAGAGAGACCCAATTTCAAATCTCACCCCTGAAACTTACTCCTGTCATGATTTGGGGTAAATCGTTTTCCACTGGGAGTGCTATCACTCTCCCTGCCACCCACCCAGGTAGAGGCGTTTCGAGTTTTCCCAATGACCGGAGGATGCAGCTGGCAATTAGCGGGTGGGGCTACAGATGCCAAATGTCCTGCAAAGCACAGGAGAGCCCAGTTCAACAAAGAATTGTTCCACCCAAGATGCCAACAGTGTCCACGCCTAAGAACCCTATCATCTTCAGTGTGCTCAACTGTCAGAATAGTGATAAGCATACCAACCTTCCAGGCTGAGGGTGACGTTTAAATGAGACAATGCAAGTAAAAGTACCCAGCCCGGGAGGAAGTGCACAGTGGGCCCTTGAATAAATGCTGTTCTCGCCTTACTATCCCCCTCCCGAGTTTATGAACGCTGTACGGAGCTCATTTTAAACACGTCCATCATGTGTGATATAGCAAAGAAACAAAACTGAGCAATCATCTTCTCAAAGTGGGGAAAATTAGAAGGCAGGTATCCTCCAAATTTCAGTTCAGCAGTATCTGTTTGAAAGACCTTCACAAAAATTCTCTAAGCTTTAAATTGAGAGCCAAACGCTCTTTATGGCCCAGCACTAATCTAGCTTTCTTAACACCTCTTTCACTCTGCCCCACTAATGTATACAGCCCCCAAGAGATCATAACCTCTGAAGGCTTTTGCTCAGCCTAGAAGACCCACTCCCTATTTCTCTCTTCGTGGCTAAATTCTCTACCTGTGGAAAACACCAGCGCCTTGAAGGCCCAGGTAAAACCACCTCCACCATGAAGCCCTCCCTGCTCTCCCCTATCACTTCTAATGAGTCCATTCACTGCATGCTCATAAACTGGGCTAAACATTATAGCAGTGAATTGAATTCAGTTGCAGTTTTCATCTCTATAACACCTAAAACAAATTAATATAAACACTTACTGGATCTGGTCAACCACCTAAGACATAAGTACTGAAATGTAATTCCATTGCCAACACCTGAATTCCCATATACAACAGTGCTGATGCAAACAGGCCTTCTTTAACTGCTGAAGGTTAATGAGAACAGCAGTGAACACAATATATAAATGATGTGTTCACAGCAAATGATGCCCAAATAACTTAACAGCACACCACAAAAGCAAAAGTTTTCCTATGGTTCAAATAGGGAAATATTGGACAACCTGAATCATGGCATGGTACACAGTGCTAGAATCCTAGCAACCCCCAAAAAACTTGCGTTTGTCCCAGTTGGTACCATATGCATTTTGTGAGTAGCCAAAAAACAGCTGTTAGGATAATGCTGTAAATTTTACTTTTATTGGTCTTGTGGTTACGTTTGTGTTTAATTTTTAATTCTGTTCTTAATTGTTAAAGAATTCTGTTCTTAAGGAATTTATGTCCCATTTGTTTGTACACACACAGTTACATCACAAAATTCACGTAAGCCAACACTGGAAGTGCAGAAACAGAGACTATACAACCCAAGTTTGAGAGAATGCATTTTGTTTTGAGTACATGGAAAAGTCAGAATGCAGGGATTAATACTTAATGTATGTTAAGAGGGCTCAGAGTTGCAGGCACTGCATAGGACTTAATACTTGTTCATTAACTGAAAAGCAGCTGTGTGACTTTGGGGAAGTTTCTTTAACTGTTTCTTATAGTAAAATGAAAATACTGATCGTACAGGTCTGTCCAACCTCAAAGTGTAATATTATTAAAAGTACTCTGTCAATTGTAATGGGCCAGACACACCATAGATGGTAGGATGACTGTTTTCAAGTGGTCTTCTTCCCTTCTCCCAGTTCCTTGAGAGAAAGGACCTTTTTCTCAGTCATCTTTACATCCCTACCACACCAAGCCCCTCGTGTCCGAACGGACTCCCCCTGCATCTAAAATCACCAGTACAAAAGGTAAACTAGGCTCCCAATAAAACCAAAAGCTTTTACTGCCTCTAAAAATAAACAGCCAAAACCCCCTTCATTTTGAAATAAGATCACAGTGACAAATCGCAATTCTGTTTCCAATCTTGTTAACACCAGGTGCTGTGTTACTAGGACATTGTTTCCGTTAGTTTCATTAAACTTTCAATAAACGCTTTGTGTCTGTTTATATCCTTGAAAAGAAAGATTTAAACTCATTTAAAAGGTAAAACACCCACACAAAGGATTATCTGCTATCCCCTTAACATCTGGCAAGTTCTAAAAAAGATAAGGACACAATTAGTGTTCATATAAGCACAATTAAATTTCTCATTGTCAAAAAGCCACAGTGTGTGCCTCTCTGGAGATGAGAATGGAGGAGTGGTAAGAAGACAAGAGACAAGTTGCTGTAGCGGTTAGCTCCAGAGAGAAAAGAGATTTGAGAAGCGCCTAAAAAGCCCAAAGACGGGCAGGGCAGCAGGCAGGGTTTCAGGACAATTCTGATATAAACCTGAAATTGGCCTGCCTATTCCCTGCTAACACTGACACAAGTTTCCAACTTTTGCTGAGTCTACTTGGGATTTCTTTTAAACACTGCCTCCATATTATCCAAGGCTGTTAGTGCTGTTACAGTGATGGCAGGCACCACAGGCTGTCTGCCCACACCAGCATTCAGACATTCTGGTTGAGCCCTGTCAGACTTCAAAACTATTTTTAACTACTGTGTAACTCTGAATTTTAAATTTTCTCTTAACAGGGCAATAATAGCTAAAGTTTCCCAGAAGAAGTTTTCCAAATATTATATAGGAGCTTTCTTGGAAAGATGTGGCATTTTATTAACAGATGGTCAAAATGGAAATGTTTCACAAATAGGGAAACTGAGGAACACATAAATGACTGGAATCAAATCACAAGACCTGAATGAATATTGATGGAATCAGCTCAGTCACAGTTACAGTTCTGTTTCCTATCCATTTTTCTTTGAAGGCCTCCACGAAGGCTTTAACATCTGAAGTAAACACAGCTTTCTGGAGAGCGTCCTTCCAATCACATGAGTGATCTTCTAGTGCGATTTGGGGGAAGACGGAGCAGTAAGCCTCTCTTGCCATCAAAAGTTTAAAACAGCGAGTTGTATATCACTTAACCCCTCTTCCTCCCTCGGGACTCAGATGAAAGGACTCAGGAATAGGTAGTTTTATTAGACATGAATTTTTTTTTTAATTTCGATTTTGTAGCAGCAGGTGGAGAAGGAAAAAGGACTGCAGAGAAGGGGCAAGTTTTCATTACTGAAACCAAGACAGCTCGAGTTCTGGTTTCTGGAATCTGTCTGGGAACTTGAGGCAGATGTTTCCGAAGAGACATGGGAAAGAAGGACGGCATCATCTAAATGTCAGGCAATGGTAAATAAGCCTAGCGAGGGTTTTATATTTTGATGGAGTCTTCGGAACTCAGTATCACCATTCTTTTTTTTAAAAAAATCATTTTGAGAAACTATGAATAAAATGGTAAAATCCCAGCCAAGGGGGTGGCGCTCCAAAGCGTTACCTTTCCCACAGAAGTGGTTTTCGGATCGCGCCCTCTTTGCCCTGGCGGATGGCTGGGCTCACAACTGTTTCCCATTACTGTCGGCAGGACGCCGGGGGACTCGCTTTTGCCGCAGAACTTGGAGAGCAGACGCGACTGTGGGACGGGAACCGAATCACATCCGGGGAGGGGAGGTGGGGAGGCAGAGCGCCCCGCGGGCTGGCGCGGCCTCGGGTCACGAACTTCACCCGGATTTAACAAACCAAGCGATGCGGCAAGAGAACTGGGCGAGAAGGACGAAAGTTGAGCAATGGAGGAACAGAAAGTGGCGAGCGCAGCCTGGCCGAGAGCGGCTGGCTGCGGACACCGGGGCCAGGAGCCCCCCGTCCCGCGAGTCGGCGCAGGGCCCCCCGACGTCCCCCCCGCAACTCCCACCTGGCTGCGCCCCGGCCCGGCGCGGGCGGCTGGCTTGTCCCCGGCCTCTCCTCCTCTTCCTCTTCCTTGTCCCGGGAAGGGCTTCGGGGAGCGAAGAACCGGGAGAAGCTGTGCCAGGGGGCGCCGCCCCTCCTCCGGCCGCCGGACATCTCCCCGGCGCGGCAGCCGGTCCGCGGCCGTCCCCGGGGAACGCGTGAGACGGTGTCCTGCGCCCTGACACCGGCGCCGCGGGACCCGGCGAGGGCAGGACTGACTCGGCGCGGGCGGGCGGGCTGTGCGGCTCAGTCCATCTCCGGCAGGAGAAGCGCGGGCACGATGCGCTCCCAGCGCGGCTACTTCTTGCGCTGTGCGGCGGCTCCTCCTCCTGCCCCCAGCCCGCCCGCCCCCGGGAGGAGCCAGAGGCCGCGGCACCGCCCCGAGCCCGGGCCCCGCGGCCGTCCGCCACCGCCGGCCGGGCCCTCGCTGCCGGTGCTGGCCTGAGACCCGTGGGGACGCGGAACCCCGCTACGCCCGGCTCCGGGATTCCCGCCCAAACGAGCTCCAGCCCGTTTGTCTTTTCGCTCAAATTTTCCTTCCTATTACTGATTTGTTTTTCTATCTTCCAGCCAATGGGCGGAACAGTTTTCAGACTTTTGAAAGAAGTTCATTAACTAAAGTTTGTGAACACACCTGGTAAACTGCGGTACCAGAATGGCCTGGGCTGCCTTTCAGCTAACTAACAGCTGTTCCTAGAACAGCTACCCGGGGCTGCAGAAGATGAGGTTACCCCGTGGCCGAGTCTTAGAAGTGGAGGGCTCCGTAGGTGCCTGGTCTAGATCTGTCAACAACTCGTTTCTTGTTCGGCTGGCTTACTACTGTGTGGAGTAACTTACCCTAACCCAGATGTGTTTTGGTATTTCTCACACTCCGTGTTACATACTACTCCCCGGCGAACCCTCTTGCAAAACGTCACTGATCAAAAACAAGTGTAATTCAAACTTGTAAATGCTGGAACAAATATTTTGTAGTTATTACACAGACGTCACTGAAATCTGGAGACCAAAAAAGGTCCTTAAGATTTGCTTTTAAATATGTCTAAATACTGTAGTTTGGATTTTCTCAGTTTTTAAAAGAAGTTACATACAAAAAGCTGTAATAATTAATGTATGCAACTTGATGAGTTTGAAGATAAATATACACCATGCAACCATCATGGCAATCTATGCCATAAAACCATCCATCACCTCCAAAAGTTCCCTCCCACCCTCTTACTTATTATTATTATAAACACTTATGACGTAAGATCTGCCCTCTTAGCAAAGTTTTAAGCATACAATGTAGTATTGTTAACTATAGGCACTGTGCTGTAAGTAGAACTCTAGGACTTACTCGTCTTACATAACATCAACTTTGTACCCTTGGAATAATACCGCCCTGTTTCCCCATCTCCAGCCCCCGGCAACCTCCTTTCCACTCTCTGCTTCTATGGATTTGACTTTTTTAGATTCATCAATATAAGAGAATCCATATAGTGTAGTATTTGTCTTTCTATGTCTGACTTATTTCACTAATATAGTAGCACGATTTTTTTTTTTTAGTTTTTTATACCCTAGTGGCTAGTAGAGAAAATATCAAGGGGCCCATACACCGCAGGTGTTTTGTTTTAAAGCTAAGCTGCCCCTGTGAGGGTGTAGAAATCAGAAAAGTGAACATCCTATACCTGTTCACTGAAAATGTTATACAGGTAAATGAGATAAAAATGAAATGTCCAAGGCAGTTTTGACTTGGGGGAGGGGCAGGAAGGTACCCTGGGGTCATCCCCCCTCTTTCTTTGGAGTCCTGGAGGAAGAGAAGGTTGCTGATGAGTCGATTGGATGGCTATACATCCCAGGTCATTTCAACACCAGCTGATGGCTGTTGAGCCTCCCTGCCACACCACAGCTGCCTCGCAGCAGCACTCCAGCCCCTACTAACTGCAGCAGAGCCCAAAACCAATCACTCTAATTTGTTCTGGCTCAATTTAACCTACCAAAGTCAAATCAGTCTAGTTTCCTTCTGCTGGGTTCATCCCAGATGATCCCTCAAGATTGGAATCGTCTGGGATCAAAAGTGCTAGTCAGCACCTTCTCTTTTGCAAATCTTTCTTCCCTCTCTGTGAGTCTGAGAAAAAAGGGAAAAGCTAGATTAATACACTAGAATAAGACAAGTAAAATTCCCAATTCGAGCCTTATTATTTTAGGGAAGAATCTCCATTAAAGGCCAGCTTACCAGAAAGCCCAGAGAATATGAAAGCAAAGAAAGTATGAAGCAAACCATTCCCTCCATCTAGAAGGGCTAGAGAATTAATCTCCCCAAAGGAATGTTAAATAACTACCAGATGTGTCCACCACTTGTACTGTACTGTACTGACCAAAGCAAGCCCTACACCCTAATACCTACCCAGAGGGTAGATTTTCAGGAAGTCTTTCTGGGGATAAAAACTTACTGGGCACAGTAAGATTTATTACTGAGTTATGGTTTTATCTAATAATGCTTTTTTTTAAAGAAAGGAATTTCTCTAAAAAATAATTGTCAAGGAGAATGCTGTGATAGTCATATTCTTTCAATAACCACTATCCTTGGTAAATGAGAAGGCATAGAATCATAATGGGTAAAGTCCTTCATTCATATAGAAACGTTTTATAGTATTGGTGGTGATAGTATATGTAGTAGAAATAATGCTAATGTTCATCCAGCTAGAATCCCTTCTATTAATAAACAGCTTGCAAAGGTATAAGATAATATAAATGTTATTAGAGGCCCCTAAAATGAACAGTTGGTCCAATACAGACCCATGATATATATATATAAATATTTATATTTTATAAATATTTATATATATATATTTTTTCCTCAAAAGCAACTACTTCACGAAGGAAACAATGTCTAACGATATTCTAATCTCCAGCCTGTGGTAGAACAAAGCATTTAAATGAATTGTAAGGTAAGTATACATGGTGTCCTGCCTCCATTAAGGCAAACTTCGTCTATGAAAAATTAGCTTAAAACCATAAATTAATGATTCCTGAATTTTAATTTATTTACTTTTCAAGTACTTATCAGTTCCTAGATGTCCTCCATTCTTCTATTCTAAACTCATAATAACAAATTTCTGAATACTAAGTTCTAAGATTACGTTAGGAAGTCTGTAAAAAAGTTGAATTTTAGAGTTGTAAGGATCTTAGAGATGCTAATTTAGCACAGTTGCCTTCATTTGTTCATTCAGTTTTCCTGAAGACATTTAATGAGTATCTGCAGTAGAAGCACATTTACTGTGAAGCTGATGAAGCTGAAGCTTCAGGGCATCCCACTGGTACAGTCTCTTCCAGTGTGAACTCAGGAATGTGATCACTTGGTCGTGTGTGTTTATGAAATTTACAAATTTACAAAAGCAAACATTTAAACTGCAATTAAGACCACAATCTCTTTCCACTTGGATTTTCCCTCCATCACCTTATGCCTAGAGTCAGTTGGTATTGGAGTTATTGGGGGCACTTTGGGATCTGCTGGGAAATTTGCGCTGGGGATACATTCAGTTTGGATTTAGTAGGATATATTTTTTTGGTTGTCAGCTTCTCCAAAGAATAGTTGTTACTGCTTAAATTCCAATTTGTCCATTGTGCAACTCACCAAGCATTACACCCAGGATACATTATCACTACATAAACACATCCTAATTCCCCTAACACTGAAAATATGTGTGGGTAGTGGAGGTGAAACAAGATTCAAAATGTACAACAGCAAAAGGCGAGTTGTAGAAAATTATTTCAGGCATCAGAAGACAAAACCAGAACAGAAAGAATCACATCTAATTGATGTAATTTCTCTCATAACAGTAATATGTTCAATAATGGAGTGTATATAATTTTTATAATTGTAAATTCAGCAAACTTTTTTTAAATGAAAATCATGTAAAATAGAATTTTTCAGAATTTTTGTTTGTAGGGCAAAAACCTGTGGCAATACCACAAACAATGAGTGTGTATGTGAGTGTATAGTGTTGTATGTTTACCTGGCCCTTCTATCAATAATACACTCAATCAAATTTGAGGAAAGACTGAATTCTCTTTCCATTATATGTACAGAAAATGACACTAGAAAATCATTGTCATATGAAATGCTATCAAAGAGTATACCAACAAAGGTATAAGAAAAAAATATTATAGAGGTATACCAGGCAGTTAATGGAAAAAATACTGTTTTTCTAGACTTCGTGATATTTGTAGTATTAGCCAACCTTTTAAAATTGGTAATTTGTATGATTTATTTTTTCATTCACTTTAAAAAATTTTTACTTATTTATTTTTGGCTGCATTGGGTCTTCGTTGCTGCTCACGGGCTTTCTCTAGTTGCGGCGAGCATGGGCTACTCTTTGTTGTGGTGCACGGACTTCTCATTGCGGTGGCGTCTCTTGTTGCGGAGCACGGGCTCTAGGCACGTGGGCTTCAGTAGTTGCGGCTTCATTCACTTTTATATCTAATTTTTATTTTTAATTTTAAATCTTTCTCTTTAAAGAGAAATTGCAAAAATCTTCACGTACCTTAAAACCTTGGTCTGTCCTTGAGTGCCAACCATGTGTCAGATACACACTCATTCTTAGAGATACAGTGATGAATAAAAACCAGTGCTTTCCCTCAAGGAGCAAGTCTGATGGGGTAAACGGAGGAGCAAAGCAGGTAGGACAGGGAAAATCTTTCTATGGGTATAAATAGGATGGACCCCAACTTAGTCTAAAAGGTTCCAGGAAGGCTCACTAGAGGAGATAACTTTTTTCCCCTCTGCCTCCTGTGACCACCATGACTTCCACAAAAGGTCTGCAATTCAATACTTATTTGATGTTTGAGAAAAGCTGAAGTTCATCACACTGTAACTGAACTACCATTCCCAATGCACAAGCACTGTATTCCTCAAAAGTATGAGAAAAGACAAAGTGCTGACTCTGAAGCATTTCAACAAAGATGCAAGTGTAGTTTAGAAATGTTAAGCTTTTTGTTCTAAAAAGTCCACCAGAGGGATAAGCTTCTGTATATATGTTGGAGCACAGTATTTACTATGTGGCAGGTGGCCCAGGAATACTAAGACAGCTGTCAACATCAAGGAAAGCACCAGTCCATGAAAAGCAAGCAGATGGATCGGGGCACTTCACTAGCTGCCTCCTAGAATAATAGCTGGCCAAATGAGGCAATGTCACGCTGCCCAGGGCAGTAGAAAGCTATTACTTGGTATAAGCCCTCAGTTAGGAGATGGGGCGGGGGAACGTCCTCCCCTTTCCTTTGTATAGCCCAGGTTTTCATTAAGAAACACAACAGCAAATAAGGAAGGGGGGAAAATGATGTTAGCATTTCTCATTCTGTTACATTCTGATTATCATGGTTTGTAACACGGGAAAATGCCTCAGTCTTGCTGCTTCAATGAGAGCAGATGGTAAAATTTTAAGTAATTGGTTATTCAGATTTCTATGGGATGCATGAAGTTCTGTTGTATTGTTTGTCTGGTTTTTATTTCCAGAACATGTGGAGATTGACATCTTTCAAACACACATCTTTTAATGCTTAAATTAAGATGTGTTAGTCTGACCTAAATTATATTTACTTTTCTTCCCTTGAAATTGATGATGATACTTATGAAGAGAAATGAATGCTTTAAAAAATTATAACATTAACAAATATTTTCATCTAAAACAGTGCAAAATTTGCTAATACCAAACCATTGTATTCTAAAGGGTATATAAATAGAAGAAGGATTTCTTTGGCAAACATAGATTATAAAATCTATTCCAAAATAGTTATTCATACCAATTCAGTTTGATATATCTTTTGTTTGAGTCAAAAGCTATCTATAATATAAAGTCATATGTAGACTATTAACTTTTAGTAATGCAGCTTCATACAGATGACACAGATAATGGCTCAGAATAATAATTTACTATTATTTGCAAAACTCAGTTCCTATATTGTTTTCTGAAAATAATTGATGAGTACAGAAGTTATGTACTGTATTGTACATATCTGATATACAATTTTAAATGGATTTATTTTGAAAAGAACAATTGTTTATAAATTTCTGGACTGTACTATTTTAGTGTTTATTGTAAATTTTGTTTATTAGGGCTCATGAAACAAAGCTTCAGAGGAAAAAGATAATTGGTTTGTGAATTAGCTTTCTTGTTGTTTTTATTTTGAAGTTGGAGAACAGACATATCCCAGAATCCTGAGTTTTCTTACTATGGACATGTTCCCAGTTTGATTTGCTGCAAATGGTTTAAAAGCAAGGCATAGAGGCAGCTGTTATTGTGAGCAAATGTTTTGATTAGAGAGAGAAAGCAGCTGGAAATGATACATGCTGTCACGTAAGATAAGCCACAGTTTTCAAATGGGGACTTTACCTAATCTAAAATTGAGATTAGCATTATTTCCTTTACATGAATTTTCTTTGTATAGAATGGACTAGATGGCTATTCACTTTGTTTATAATCTGGAGTGATGAAGTACTGATACTTACCTATGGAAATCTTACATAGTCCGTTATGAAATAATAATATCATTAACAAATTTTCATGAAATTTCACTTAAAAATATTGCTAAATGTAGTTAAAAATCCATATGGAGCTTATAAAATCAAGTGTTACTGTAGAGGATACAATTTTGATTTTTTAGAAATGAAGTAAGTACATTCTCAATGCCTCCACTTTCATTATGAAAAATTTCTAAAAATTTATCAAACTATAACTTAATTGGTTTTGCAAATAATGAACAAAAGCAGCCTACATCAAATATTTCCATCAGTCTGTGTTAGCAACTGAATTCCTTCCTCACCTCTTCCAATCAACTTTTCATTGGTAAATAGTAAAAGGAGTTACCTATGAAAAAAAGGTGAAACAGAAGAAGTTACAATAGGAATATTTTGACTCCAGTATCAAAGTAAAAAGGTAATTCTTATAATTGATTTCATATTAACAACCATTCTTAAGTTTCATTCATTTCTACATCCTATCTTCTACTTTACTTTTCTTTCTTTCAACTCTCCAAATAAGTACTTTTGGGTAGTCAGTTTCCATCGTAAGTCATTTGGTTTATTTCTCCTACAGGTGAATATATTGACATATGACTTTGAATTATCAAGTCTGGAAGACAATCAAATGAACAAATTGTTTTTTATCAATTTCACAGTTGGTCTTAATTTAAGTAACTCCAGAAATGATGATTCCATTTCTATCTGGTTCAACAGGAACTCCACTTCAAATGATCAGTCATGTACATCATCAAATGAAAGAGCTGACCACACCACAACTTTATAAACCATATGCAGTCTGAGGGGAATGGAAATTAACTTATTCATCTTAAATTCTGCCACTTTCATTCTAGTTTTTCCTACCACTTAAAGACATTCTGTAGGTATATGTATCTCTGCAGCTTAAATAAAACACAATCTAGGTTAGAAATAAAAAGCATCTTTTAATAAAATTTAAAATGTAGCTACTGGAAAACTCTTCCTTAGTAGGTAAGGAAGGTAGACAGAGAAATTTTTAAAAATTAAGTATTTACTGAAAAGTTTATTAATCAGTCTACATTTCAGAAAAGCAAAACAAAACAAAAAATAAGAAAATGGAAAATTCTGAAATAAAGATCTAGATAGAGTCTAAATCAAGATCACTGACCTAGTAGTCATTCTTCTAGTGTTAGCTGCCTCAAACTCGATTAGGAAAGTTGGTGGGAGGAATATATATTAAGAAAAACCAAAAAACGATATCCCATCTACAAAGTTATTTTATGGCCTTCTACCTGTTCAATAAACATTCTACCTGTTCCAGGCCCTGCGTTTGGCGATTGGAATATGAATGTGATCCACCTCAAGACATTGTCTCAAAAAAGGAGAACAGAACTAAGTGACAGTTACAAATCACAGGACAGTGTGATAAATTGGAAAAGTGAGAAATACGTACATGGGAAAAGGGGAGAAGAAAGTGTCTAACTGTATCACTTGGGCAGGCTGTACTTGAGGTCAGGGATAGATTTCACAAATCAGGCTCCAGAAACATGGATCAGAAAGTCCTGCAACCACAACCAGTTAAAACACCTGTTGAAACATTTATATTAGAAATGTCGCACTTGTCAGAAAGCAGTATCAAAGCCCAACAGGAGTGCATACAACACTGGGCCAACAATAGACATATAATTAATACCTGCTATCTGATTTGGTGAGGAGACATTACAGTCAGTGGGTGCTACTACATTGTGAATCATCAAATAATATGTGTAACATAAGGATATTTAAGGGCTTTGGTATGTTAATATGAAACTACCTTTAAGTGAACTACTTGCTTCATTCTTTAAAATAATTGCATAATTAAAAAGTAGACGACAATAATAAAGTATGAGAAATATGCAAGCAGAGAAACTGCTGCACTGATCCTAACTCGATTTACATAATCTGAGTTTATATCTGCCAATTACTGACTGAGACAGGTTAGACCAGTAAATCAGGATGGAGAAGTCTTACTACTAACCAAATATCTAATTTAGGACCAAAATCAAGTGTATACAAGAACCAAACAGTTTGACATTTGTTTGGCATTCTTGTAAATTGCCTTTCTCACAGCTATTACACTGAATTCACTCTAACTTGTCAGGTTGTTATTATTTCTGTTGTGAAATCCAGGAAGTCACCTGGTCCATGTTTATGATTAGTGGTTAAAGTGGTTTTTTTCCTCTAAAAATTGGTGGCAGTGCTGTATTGTCTAATAGTATATCTACAAATTTCAAGAGATCTGTAACTCATATAATAAATATATTCACATTTCCCATACTGTTTGCAGTTGTCAACATATTCAGGCCGTTGATTTTTATGTTATACAATTTTAGACTTTCTTTTTTGAAAATTAATTACTCAAATCTACTATATTCTATTCTGGTTCTTCTTATGTAAAATGCCACTTACTCTATATTACTGTTTTGTATAAAATTATTTTTATGTAAAGATAATTTTTATTTTGAAATTATTTTATACTTATTGAAAAACTACAAGAATAGTACAAAGAACTTTTTATTCCCTGAATCATTTGAAAGTATGTTTTCAAAATGATGTCCTGGGCTTCCCTGGTGGCGCAGTGGTTGAGAGTCTGCCTGCCGATGCAGGGGACACAGGTTCATGCCCCAGTCTGCGAGGATCCCACATGCCGCGGAGTGGCTGGGCCCGTGGGCCATGGCCGCTGAGTCTGCGCGTCCGGAGCCTGTGCTCCGCAACGGGAGACGCCACAACAGTGAGAGGCCCGCGTACTGCAAAAAAATAAATAAATAAAAAATAAAAATAAAAATAGCTAATCACTGAATAATTTAATATTTTATTTAGACTAACATAATCAAATATTAACCTTCACTAACATTCTATGTAAATTGATACAGCCACTATGGAGAACAGTATGGAGGTTGCTTAAAAAACTAAAAATAGAATTACCATATGACCCAGCAATCCCACTACTGGGCATATATCCAGAGAAAACCATAATTTCAAAAAGACACATGCACCCTAATGTTCATTGCAGCAGTATTTACAATAGCCAGGTCATGGAAGCAACCTAAACGCCCATCGACAGACGAATGGATAAAGATGTAGTACATATATACAATGGGGTATTACTCAGCCATAAAAAGGAACGAAATTGGGTCATTTGCAGAGACGTGGATGGAACTAGAGACTGTGATACAGAGTGAAGTCAGTCAGAAAGAGAAAAACAAATGTCGTATATTAACGCATATATGTGGAATCTAGAAAAATGGTACAGATGAACCGGTTTGCAAGGCAGAAATAGAGACACAGATGTAGAGAACAAATGTATGGACACCAAGGGGGGAAAGTGGGGGTGTTGGTGGTGGGATGAATTGGGAGATTGGGATTGACATATACAGTAATATGTATAAAATAGATAACTAATAAGAACCTGCTGTATAAAAAATAAACTTAAAAAAATCTACAAATACTAAGCAAAGAAAAAAAAATTCATTGCCACAGTGCTTATGATACAAAAAGTGGTAGAAAAAATGGAGATGTTTAAGGGGACAAATTAGACAAATAATGGTACATATTAACAAAGAACTATACAGCCATTAAAAAGAATAGAGATGAAATGGAAAATGCCAGTAAGTATAGTTAACTATTAATTTTATTTTTAAAGGAAGATAAAGAGTAACAATATGGTGTATACATTTTCAAAGGATCTATATATGCCATAAAATTTAATTTCTTTTCTTTGTAAGGACATAAGAAATATGTGATAGGTACATCTCTTGGGAGAGAGATGGTGGGGGAAAACCATGGAGGTGGGTAAGAGAGACATTGTTTAATATTTACATTTCTGTACTGTTAATTTTTGAAAAATCTTATGTATGTATAATTTTTCTCTATGTTAACAAACACTCTCTGGGTACAGGGATAATTGGTGTTTTTGCTTGTTTTATTCTTTATTCTTTTCTGTTTTACAAAAATAAAGACTACTTCAATAAAATTAAAAAAAAACCCTTCACTAACATTCCAAATTTATTTAATATGCCCCCAAAATCTGTGGACCAGGCAAAAATTACATATAATATTGGCTTACATATTCATTCATTTAACAAATGTGGGCACAATATATACCATGCAGTGCCCTAGGCACTTGGAATGTAAGGTGTGAATAAATTCCCTGCACTTGTGAAATTTATGTTCTAGTGTAAAAGACCAACATGAATACATAAATATATATAATAATATCAGGTCATGATAAAGTGCTTTAAGGAAAATATAGCAGGAGAAGAGAGTAGAGGAGGGTGAATTTGCTGGTTTGAATATGATAGTTAGAGATGAAACCTCTGAGGAAGTGATTTGAATGAAATGGAGTGAGACATGCAAAGATCCAGGGAAAGGTATTCTGGGTAGAGGGAAGAGCAAATGCAAAGGTCTTGAGAAGAGAATGGGCTTGGCTCATTTGAGGACTAATAAGCTGAAGTGCAGCAAATTATTGGGAAGGAGACTAAAGATGTAGCTGGAACGCATGAGGTAGGGACCCTTGTAAGCCCTGGTAAAGTTTTGGATTTTATTTTACATGTGATGGGGAGCTACTGGAAGGTTCAGAATAGGAGAGTGATATGTTTTATTTTTTAAAAAGAAAAATGACACTGGTTGCTGCGAAGGGAGAACATTGTTGTTGAGGTAGAAGGGAAGTGGAGTGACTAGGAAGTGAATTTAGAGGTCCAGACAGGAGGCTATGGTGGTATGGACTAGAGAAATTCTAGTGAAGGGGGTGTGAGGTCAGATTCCGGATTTTGTTTTTGAAACAGAATTTGCTGATGGATTGTAAGAGGGACATGAGAGAAGAAATTATATCTCTTCTTCATATTTTAATTGTTATCAATTTGATTATTGGCATAATGAATCATAATTTGCATTCAGTATTATTGTCATTATTTTACTTTGCTATCAATGAACCCATTTAAAAAATTATTTATTTATTTGGCTGTGTTGGGTATTAGTTGCAGCACGTGGGATCTTTTAGTTGCAGCATGTGGGCTCTTAGTTGTGGCATGTGGGATGCAGGATCTAGTTCCCTGACCAGGGATTGAACCTGGGCCCCCTGTATTGGGAGCACAGAGTCTTAACCACTAGACCTCCAGGGAAGTCCCATCAATGAACCCATTTTTAATTCCTGATATCTTATTTTGATTGGCTAAATGAACTCATGCAAGTTGGTACATATAAAGATAGGATCTTCTTACTATACTTATTTGCAAAGTGAATGGAATATTGATTATAATGGATAAGTTCTTTTGATTTTGCCATGTTTATATAATTGTGAATACTGTGATTACTCAATTCTCCCACTTTTCTTTACATACCCTACTGTAAAATATTAGGATAGGGTACAAAATGATGTCATTTGGTCTTTATTTAACAGCAGAAAATGAAACTTATTATCAGTACTGTTGTAATATAACCATCCAGGATTTCCAAAATGTGCATATGTGAAACAAAAAGCATGAAATTTTAAACATTTTGGAGACCTCATTAACAGCTTAAAACATATTGGTATTTTTCAGAGAATGAATGCTTTATGAAACTTTAGGGTATCACTTGTATTAATAAGTTATAATTTCTAAGTAGAAATATAAAGAATCTTCTTTTAAATTAATTTTGTGAAAAATTATCTAGCTTCTCAGAGTCCTAAATCTGTCCTGATTCAAACATACATACATAGTGTATTTACATAGATATCTACACACAACAAGTTGTCAAAAACACAGAATAAGAAATAGTTCAATGCTGCTGTTTACTATCTGTCTCCAGTTCTTAAGTCAATTTTCTAAACAGTTCGATTTACATGGCTGGTCAAGGCCTTGAAAAATATCCCTCAATCTCCCATGGTTGCATCAAAAATCTGATTTTATCATATAAAGTGTTTTCTATTTCTAGTAGTGAGATTTACCTAATAACTAAATCAGGATCAGAAAACAAGAGAATATGTGAATCAAAGCAAGGTCCATCCAAGGCCTAGAACCCCTTTCAAAGCTATGGTAGTTTATTTCTTCCAAAGAACTAGCTTTTGGTTTCACTGATTTTTCTCTATTGTTTTTCAATATCATTGGTTTCTTCTCTAATCTTTATTATGTCTTTTGATCTGTTTGCTTTAGGTTTAATTTTCTTGTCTTTTTCAATTTTCTTAACATAGAAGCATAGATTATTGTCTTGAAATAATTTCTTTCTAATTTAATGCTATATATTTAATGCTATATATTTCCCTTGGAGTGCTGTTAGTTGCATCCCAGAAATTTTGATATGGTGCATTTTCATTTTGTTTGGTTACAAATATTTTCTGATTTCCCTTGAATTATCCTCTTTGAACTATGGATTGTTGAGAAATGTGTTGTTTAATTCCTAAGTGTTTAGAGATTTTTAAATGTGTCATTGATTTATAATTTAATTCCTTCATGGTCAGAGAACATACTTTGTATGGTTTCAATTGTCTTAAGTCTATTAACGTTTGTTTTATGACCTAGGATATGGTCTATCTTGATGATTCATTCCCTATACACTCAAAAAAAGTACTATTCTGATGCTGTTGGATTGAGTGTTGTTCTATAAATGTCATTTCAATATAGCAGTTTGATGACATTTATAACCTTGCTGATCATCTGTTTACAGGTTCTATCACTTATTAACAGAGATGTGTTGAAGTACCAACTATTACCGTGGATCTATTTCTTTCAGCTCTGTCAATTTTTCTTCAAGTATTTTGAAGATGTTTTTTAGGTGAATGCACATTTAAAATTGTTGTCTTCTTGGTGTGGAGTTCCGGATTTTGGAGAGTTCCTCCTCGTACCCCCACCCCAACAAACTGCCAGGAAGAAAGAAGTATGAGTCATAGGAAAATGAAAAAGGGATGTCTCAAATTTTGTAGGACTCATTATTGATTTGAGAACTTGAGTTGGATTGAAGAATAAGTACAAATAGAGGATTGTTTCAAGATGGCGGTGTAGAAGGATGTGCTCTCACTCCCTCTTGCAAGAACACCAGAATCACAACTAACTGCTGAAGAATCATCGACAGGAAGACACTGGAACTCACCAACAAAGATACCCCACACCCAAAGACAAAGGAGAAGCCACAGTGAGATGGTAGGAGGGACGAAAACACAATAAAATCAAATCCCATAACTGCTGCGTGAGTGACTCACAAACTGGAGAGCACTTATATCACAGAAGTCCAGCCACTGGAGTGAAGGTTCTGAGCCCCACGTCAGGCTTCCCAATCTGGGGGTCCGGCAAAGGGAAGAGGAATTCCTAGAGGATCAAGACTTTGAAGGCTAGTGGGATTTGATTGCAGGACTTCAACAGGACTGGGGGAAACAGAGACTCCACTCTTGGAGGGCACACACAAAGTAGTGTTCACATTGGGACCCAGGGGAAGGAGCAGTGACCCCATAGGAGACTGAACCAGACCTACCTGCTAGTGTTGGAGGCTCTCCTGCAGAGGCGGGGGGTGGCTGTGTCTCACCATGAGGACAAGGGCATTGGCAGCAGAAGTTCTGGGAAGTACTCCTTGGCGTGAATCCTCCCAGAGTCTGCCATTAGCTTCACCAAAGAGCCCAGGTAGGCTCCAGTGGTGGGTCGCCTCAGGCCAAACAAGGAACAGGGAGGGAACCAAGCCCCACTCATCAGCAGACAAGTGGATTAAAGTTTTACTGAGCTCTGCCCACCAAAGCAACAGCCAGCTCTACCCACCACCAGTCCCTCCCATCAGGAAACTCGCACAAGCCTTAGATAGCCTCATCCACGAGAGGGAAGACAGCAGAAGCAAGAAGAACTACAGTTCTGCAGCCTGTGGAACAAAAACCACATTCACAGAAAGATAGACAAGATGAAAAGGCAGAGGGCTATGTTCCAAATGAAGGAACAAGATAAAACCCCAGAAAAACAACTAAATGAAGTGGAGATAGGCAACCTTCCAGAAAAAGAATTCAGAATAATGATAGTGAAGATGATCCAGGACCTCAGAAAAAGAATGGAGGCAAAGATCAAGAAGATGTAAGAAATATTTTAAAAAATGTAGAAGAATTAAAGAACAAACAGAAATGAACAACACAATAACTGAAATGAAAAATACACTAGAAGGAATCAATAGCAGAATAACTGAGGCAGAAGAACGGATAAGTGACCTCTAAGACAGAATGGTGGAATTCACTGCTGTGAACAGAATAAAGAAAAAAGAATGAAAAGAAATGAAGACAGCCTAAGAGACCTGTGGGACAACAATAAACGCAACAACATTTGCATTATAGGGGTCCCAGAAGGAGAAGAGAAAGAGAAAGGACCCGAGAAAATATTTGAAAAGATTATAGTTGAAAACTTCCCTAACATGGGAAAGGAAATAGCCACCCAAGTCCAGGAAGTGCAGAGATTCCCATACAGGATAAACCCAAGAAGAAACATGCCGAGAAACATAGTAATAAAACTGGCAAAACTTAAAGACAAAGAAAAATTATTGAAAGCAGCAAGGAAAAAATGACAAATAACATACAAGGGAACTCCCATAAGGTTAAGAGCTGATTTCTCAGCAGAAACTCTACAAGCCAGAAGGGAGTGGCATGATATGCTTAAAGTGATGAAAGGGAAGAACGTACAACCAAGATTACTCTACCCGGCAAGGATCTCATTCAGATTCAATGGAGAAATCAAAAGCTTTACAGACAAGCAAAAGCTAAGAGAATTCAGCACCACCAAACCAGCTATAAAACAAATGATAAAGGAACTTCTCTAAGAGGGAAACACAAGAGAAGAAAATGACTTACAAAAACAAACCCAAAACAATTAAGAAAATGGTAATAGGATCATACATGTCGATAATTACCTCAAACGTGAATGGATTAACTGCTCCATCCAAAAGACACAGCCTTGCTGAATGGATACAAAAACAAGACCCATATACATGCTGTCTACAAGAGACCCACTTCAGACCTAGGGACACATTCAGACTGAAAGTGAGGGGATGGAAGAAGATATTCCATGCAAATGGAAATCAAAAGAAAGCTGGAGTAGCAATACCCATATCATATAAAATAGACTTTTAAATAAAGAATGTTACAAGAGACAAGGAAGGACACTACATAATGATAAAGGGATCAAACCAAGAAGAAGATATGACAATTATAAATATATATGCACCCAACACAGGAGCACCTCAATATATAAGGCAAGTGCTAACAGCCATAAAAGAGGAAATCAACAGTAACACAATAATAGTGGGTGACTTTAACACCTCACCAATGGACAGATCATCCAAACAGAAAATTAATATGGAAACACAAGCTTCAAATGACACAATAGACCAGATAAGATTTAATTGATATTTATAGGACATTCCAACCAAAACCAACAGATTACACTTTCTTCTCAAGTGCGCACGGAACATTCTCCAGGATAGATCACATCTTGGGTCACAAATCAAGCCTCAGTAAATTTAAGAAAATTGAAATCATATAAAGCATCTTTTCAGACCACAACGCTATGAGATTAGAAATCAATTACAGGGAAAAAAACTGTAAAAAACACAAACACATGGAGGCTACACAATACGTTACTAAATAACCAAGAGATCACTGAAGAAATCAAAGAGGAAGTCAAACAATACCTAGAGAAAAATGATAATGAAAACACCACAATCCAAAACCTACGGAATGCAGCAAAAGCAATTCTAAGAGGGAAGTTCATAGCTATACAAGCCTACCTCAACAAACAAGAAAAATCTCAAATACACAATCTAACCTTACACCTAAAGGAACTAGAGAAAGAAGAAAAAACAAAACCCAAAGTTAGCAGAAGCAAAGAAATCATAAAGATCAGAGCAGAAATAAATGAAATACAAACAAAGAAAACAATAGCAAAGATCAATAAAACTAAAAGCTGGTTCTTTGAGAAGATAAACAACATTGATAAACCATTAGCCAGACTCATCAAGAAAAAGAGGAGGAGGACTCAAATCAATAAAATTAGAAATGAAAAAGGAGAAGTTCCAACAGACACTGCAGAAATACAAAGCATCCTAAGAGATTATTACAAGCAACTCTTTGCCAATAAACTGGGCAACCTGGAAGAAAATGGACAAATTCTTAGAAAGATATATAAACTTCCAAGACTGAACCAGGAAGAAATAGAAAATATGAACAGACCAATCACAAGTAATGAAATTGAAACTGTGATTAAAAATCTTCCAACAAACGAAAGTCCAGGACCAGATGGCTTCACAGGTGAATTCTGTCAAACATCTAGAGAAGAGCTAACATTCATCCTTCTCTAATGCTTCCAAAAAATTGCAGAGGAAGGAACACTCCAAAACTTATTCTATGAGGCCACCATGACCCTGATACCAAAATCAGACAAAGATACTACAAAAAAAGAAAATTACAGACCAATATCACTGATGAATATAGATGCAAAAATCCCCAACAGGGCTTCCCTGGTGGCGCAGTGGTTGAGAGTCTGCCTGCCGATGCAGGGGACGCGGGTTTGTGCCCCGGTCCAGGAGGATCCCACGTGCCGCGGAGCGGCTGGGCCCGTGAGCCATGGCCGCTGGGCCTGCATGTCCGACAGGCTCCGCAGCGGGAGGGGCCACAGCAGTAAGAGGCCCGCATACCGCAAACAACAACAACAACAACAAAATCCCCAACAAAATACTAGCAAACAGAATCCAACAACACATTAAAAGGATCATACACCATGATCAAGTGGGCTTTATCTCAGGGATGCAAGGATTCTTCAATCTATGCAAATCAATCAATGTGATACACCATATGAACAAATTGAAGAATAAAAACCATATGATCATCTCAATAGATGCAGTAAAAGCTTTTGACAAAATTCAACACCCATTTATGATAAAAACTCTCGAGAAAGTGGGCATAGAGGGAACCTATCTCAACATAATAAAGGCCATATACGACAAACCCACAGCAAACATCATTCTCAATGGTGAAAAACAAAGCACTTCCTCTAAGATCAGGAACAAGACAAGGATGTCCACTCTTGCCACTATTATAGTTTTCCAACATAGTTTTGGAAGTCCTAGCCATGGCAATCAGAGAAGAAAAAGAAATAAAAGGAATCCAAATAGGAAAAGAAGAAGTAAAACTGTCACTGTTTGCAGATGACATGATACTATACATAGAGAATCCTAAAGATGCCACCAGAAAACTACTAGAGCTAATTAATGAATTTGGTAAAGTAGCAGGATACAAAATTAATGCACAGAAATCTCTTGCATTCCTATACACTAATGATGAAAATTCTGAAAGAGAAATTAAGGAAACACTCCCATTTACCATTGCAACAAAAAGAATAAAATACCTAGGAATAAACCTACTAGGGAGACAAAAGACCTGTATGCAGAAAACTATAAGACACTGATGAAAGAAATTAAAGATGATACCAACAGATGGAGAGATATACCATGTTCTTTTATTGGAAGAATCAATATTGTGAAAATGACTATAGTACCCAAAGCAAACTACAGATTCAATGTAATCCCTATCAAATTACCAATGGCAGTTTTTATGGAACTAGAACAAAAAAATCTTAAAATTTGTATGGAGACACAAAAGACCCTGAATAGCCAAAGCAGTCTTGAGGGAAAAAAACCGACCTGGAGGAATCAGACTCCCTGACTTCAGACTATATTACAAAGCTACAGTAATCAAGACAATATGGTACTGGCACAAAAACAGAAATATAGATCAATGGAACAGGATAGAAAGCCCAGAGATAAACCCATGCACCTATGGTCAACTAACCTATGACAAAGGAGACAAGGATATACAATGGAGAAAAGACATTCTCTTCAATAAGTGGTGCTGGAAAAACTGGACAGCTACACGTAAAAGTATGAAATTAGAACACTCCCTACCACCATAGACAAATATAAACTCAAAATGGATTAGAGACCTAAATGTAAGACCGGACAGTATAAAACTCTTAGAGGAAAACATAGGAAGAACACTCTTTGACACAAATCACAGCAAGATCTTTTTTGAGCCACCTCCTAGAGTAATGGAAATAAAAACAAAAATAAACAAATGGGACCTAATGAAACTTAAAATTTTGCAAAGCAAAGGAAACTACAAACAAGACGAAAAGACAAACCTCAGAATGGGAGAAAATATTTGCAAACGAATCAACAGACAAAGGATTAATCTCCAAAATATATAAACAGCTCAATATTAAAAAAACAAACAACCCAATCAAAAAAGGGCAGAAGACCTAAATAGACATTTCTCCAAAGAGGACATACAGATGGCCAAGAAGCAAATGAAAAGCTGCTCAACATCACTAATTATTAGAGGAATGCAAATCAAAACTACAATGAGGTATCATCTCACACCAATCAGAATGGGAATCATCAGAAAATCTACAAACAACAAATGCTGGAGAGGCTGTGGAGAAAAGGGAACCCTCTTGCACTTTTGGTGGGAATGTAAATTGATACAGCCACTACGGAGAACAGTATGGAAGTTGCTTAAAAAACTGAAAATAGAATTACCATATAACCCAGCAATCCCACTATTGGACATATACCCAGAGAAGACCGTAATTCAAAAAGACATATGCACCCCAATGTTCATTGCAGCACTATTTACAATAGCCAGGACACGGAAGCAACCTAAATGCCCATCGACAGACAAATGGATAAAGAAGATGTGGTACATATATACCATGGGGTATTACTCAGCCATAAAAAGGAAAGAAATTGGGTCATTTGTAGAGATATGGATGAATCTAGAGACTGTGATACAGAGTGAAGTAAGTCAGAAAGAGAAAAACAAATATCGCATATTAACGCATATATGTGGAACCTAGAAAAATGGTATAGATGAACTGGTTTGCAGGGCAGAAACTGAGACACCGATGTAGAGAACAAACGTATGGACACCAAGGGGGGAAAGCGGTGGGGGCTGGTGGTGGTGGTGTGATGAATTGGGAGATAGGGATTGTCATGTGTACACTGATGTGTATAAAATGGATGACTAATAAGAACCTGCTTTATAAAAAAATAAATAAAATAAAATACAAACAAAACAAAAAAATATTGTCTTCCTGGTAACTTGACCCTTTTATCATTATGTAACGCCCATCTTAATTCTTGATAAATTTCTTTGCTCTGAAATCTACTTTGTCTGATATTAATATAGGCACTCCAGCTTTCTTTTGATTAGTGTTTGCGTAGTAAACCTTTTCTTACCTTTTTACTTCCCTATATCATTATATTTGAATTGAATTACTTGCAGTTCATTCATTCATCTCTCTGTGCATTCATTTATTGAGTAACTGCCACATGCTAGATACTTTTATAGGCACTACACACACAGCAGTGAATAAAACAAAAATTGTGCTCTCTTGTAGCTTGCATTTTAGTTGAGGGAGAGGTTATAGACAGTAACTTAGTAAGCAAATATAGTTTTGTAATGCTTTTATCCATTCAATTTCTTTCTTTAATTGGTATGCTTAGGCCACTTACTTTTAATATTTTTAGATTTAGGTCTACAATTATGTTTTGTTTGTTCCCTCCATATTTTGTTTCTCTGCTTCCCCTTTTGTGCCTTCTTTTGGATCATGTGAATATATTTCAGTATTTCACTTTAACTTACTTATGATTTTAATTTTTTTGTATAGTTTTTTGTGGCTTCTTTAGGTATTACAATAAACATATTTTTCACAGTCTACTTAGAAAAATATTTTTGTGCTTCAAGAGTAGAAAAGCACCACATTTGACCCTTTATTTTCCTTTATTTTGTGGTTGTAGTATATGTTACAACTACATACATTGAAACATAACACAATGTTTTCAACTGTCAAACGTTTTAAAGAACATAAGATGTTCTTTAAGTTTCCTTCTGGTAAGATTTCCCATCTGTTTGAAGAACTTCCTTTAGCATTTCTTTTAGAGCAGTTTTGGTGGCAATAAATGCTCTTGCTTTTCTTATTCTGAGTGTTTTTATTTCACCTTCATCCTTAAAAGATATTTTTGCTAGATATTCTGGGTTGAGAGTCCTTCCCTCCCTTCCTTTCTTTCTCCCTCCCTCCTTCCCTTCCTTCTCTTTTTTTAAGCAATTTGAAAATGGTGTGCCACTTCCTTATGGCCTCAATGATTTCTGATGAGAAATCAGTAGTCATTTAAATTGTTGTTTCCCTATAAGTAATATGTCATTTTCTCTGGCTGCTTTCAAGCTGAGCTTCTGAAATGTGTACACTCTGCCCTTCGCCAAATTTGTGTTCAAACTTACTTTGAGCATTTTTACAGTAGCTGTTTTAAGGTTTTTGTTAGATAGCTCAAATACCTGTGTCATGCTGATACTGGCATCAGCTTTTTCTTTTCCCATGTGAATTTTCCCTGGGTTTTGTATACTTAGTAATTTCGGATTGTCCTGGGCATTTTGAGTATTATGTAATGAGAGTCTAAGTCTTAATTATTTACCTATTTTTAGTTTTAGTTTTTTAATAAATTTATTTATTTTTGGCTACATTGGGTCTGTTGCTGCACGCGGGCTTTCTCTAGTTGTGGCGAGCAGGGGCTACTCTTCGTTGTGGTGCGTGGGCTTCTCATTGCGGTGGCTTCTCTTGTTGTGGAGCATGGGGTCTAGGCACAGAGGCCTCAGTAGTTGTGGCTCATGGGCTTCAGTAGTTGTGGCTTGTGGGCTCTAGAGCACAGGCTCAGTAGTTCTGGCGCACGGGCTTAGTTGTTCTGCCGCATGTGGGATCTTCCCAGACGAGGGCTCGAACCCGTGTCCCCTGCATTGGCAGGCAGATTCTTAACCACTGCACCACCAGGGAAGTCCCTCTTTTTTAAATTCTATGGAGATTATTGATAATTTTTCTTTAGCAGGCCTTCATTCTGGTTAGATTCAGGTCAAAAGTTCCAACCAGCCTTGTGGGAGTCATATTTCAATGTTATTTCTGTTTTCAAAAACCTCCAGAGTTTTATTCATATCTAGGCCATGTGTGAGCCACCCAGTGGCTAATCTTGGATTTGGGTCATAGTTTAATTCTCCAAGTCTGTGTATGCTGTTTGGACTCAGACCCACACTGAGGGCAAGACTGAGATTTCATAAGCAACTTTATGGGGTTACTTTGCTGATCTCTTCCGTCTCCCAATCTCCTCTGTACTTTAGTTCCAGGGGCTCCCCCTACTATTTTTTTTTTTAACCTCCCAGCTAGAAAGCTGAGGCTTTATGTGCCCTGCTCTACCAGACACTTTCTATGAATATGCCCGTCTGGGGCCAAGCAGTGGGAAGACAGAGAGAACAAAAGCAATGGGATTTACCACATCCTCTTGGGACAACAGCTCCTCTGATTGTACACGAAGGTTCCCTTTCCTCAGAATTTTAGGTGTCTGTGGGTTTGCCACTGCCACTGTTGTTGCTGCTGACACCCTCAGGTTGTTTGAGAGCTGGTGTGCAAGAAAACATAGAAAAAGAGAAAGGAGTATTTTCTTAATTTTTGCTGGTCATTAGGAGACTCCCTTCCCACTCTTTGAGCCAAAATTAGGTTTTCTCTGGAGCTCTGTCTGCACAGAATCCCAATTCTGGGTTTTAAGCAGCCTTAAGCCCAAGTAGAGGGGCTACCAAAGGGGAAAATACGGGTAAACTCACTGTTGGTCTTGTGGTATGTTAAATTCTGGTCTTCTTCAATCTGACTGCCACTCTGAGTCCTCAAGTAGCTGGACCATGCATTCAAATACCTGGTCTATGCAGGTTTTATGGTTGCATTTGGTGGGGATAGGATGGAGTGTACTTACTCTAACTTACCCAGAGGCAGAACTTCCAAGGTAGCTTTTGATCAACTGTTTATCACTATGCTCACTTGAGGGTGACTTTTACGTGCTTCAAAATCCTAGGGCTTCAGGATGTGGACAGTGTGGGAGGGTATATGCGTTATGTGGGGGCAGTAGTATGTAGGAAATCTCTGTATCTGCTGCTCAGTTTTGCTGTGAACTTAAATTTGCTCTAAAAATAAAGTCTATTTAAGAAATGAGGATCCTGGTGACAAGATGGCAGAGTAGGACATGAGCTCACATCTTCTTATGGAAACATCAAAATCAACTAATTGCTGAACAACCATTGACAGAAAAATGCTGGAACCACCAAAAAAGATACCCTACAACCAAAGACAAAGAAGAAACCACAATGAGACAGTAGAAGGGGCGCAATCATGATAAAATCAAATCCCATACCCGCCGGGTGGGCGACCCACAAACTAGAAAATAATTATACCACAGAAGTTCTCCCACAGAAGTGAAAGTTCTGAGCCCTACATCAGGCTGCCTAGCTGGGGGCCTGGAAACGGGAGGAAGAGCCCCAGAGAATTTGGCTTTGAAGGCCAGAGGGGTTTGATCACAGGAATTCTTCCACAGGACTGGGGGAAACAGAAACTCCACTCTTGGAGGGCACACACAAGGTCTTGTGTGCACCAGGACCCAGGGAAAAAAACTGGACAGCTATACGTAAAAAAAATGAAATTAGAACATTCTTTAACACCATATAAAAAATAAACTCAAAATGGGATAAAGACCTAAATGAAGGATCAGATACTATAAAACTCTTAGAGGACAACATAGGCAGAATACTCTTTGACATAAATCGCGGCAATATCTTCTTCAAGCCGTCTCCTAGAGTAATGGAAATAAGAACAAACAAAAAACCCAAATGGGACCTAATTAAACTCAAAAGCTTTTGCACAGCAAAAGAAACCATAAACAAAACGAAAAGACAACCTAGAGAATGGGAGAAAATATTTGCAAATGATGTGACCAACAAAGGATTAATCTCCAAAATTTACAAACAGCTCATGTGGCTCAATACCAAAAAAACCAACAACCCAATCAAAAAATTGGCAGAAGACCTAAATAGACATCTCTCCAAAGAAGACAAACAGATGGCCAAGAGGCACATGAAAAGATGCTCAACATCACTAATTATTAGAGAAATGCAAATCAAAACTACCATGAGATATCACCTCACACCAGTCAGAAGTACCATCATCAAAGTCTACAAATAATAAATGCTGGAGAGGGTGTGGAGAAAAGGGTACCCTCCTACACTGTTGGTGGGAATGTAAATTGATACAGCCACTATGGAGAACTGTATGGAGGTTCCTTAAAAAACTTTAAAGAGAGCTACCATATGATCTAGCAATCCCACTCCTGGGCATATATCCAGAAAAAAACATGGTTCGAAAGTATACATGCACCCCTGTTCACTGAAGTGCTGTTTACAATAGCCAAGACATGGAAGCAACCTAAATGTCCATCGACAGATGAATGGATAAAGAAAGTTGTGGTATATATATATATATATATATATATATATATATATATATATATACACACACACACACACACACACACACACACACACACTCACACAATGGAATATTACTCAGCAATTAAAAAGAATGATATAATGTCCTTTGCAGCAACATGGATGGACCTGGATATGAACATACTAAGTGAAGTAAGTCAGAGAAAGACAAATATATGATATCACTTATATGTAGAATCTAAAAAAAAAAAGTGATACAAATGAACTTATTTACAAAACAGATACAGACTCACAGACTTAGAAAATGAACATATGGTTATCCAGGAGGGGAAAGGGACAGATTGGGAGTTTGGTATTGACATGTACACACTGCTATATTTAAAACAGATAACCAACAAGGACCTACTGTATAGCACAGGAAACTCTGCTCAATATTCTGTAATAACCTGAATTGGAAAAGAATTTGAAAAAGAATAGATGTTTGTATAACTGAATCACTTTGCTGTACACCTGAAACTAACAAAACATTGTTAATCAACTCTACTCCAATATAAAATAAATATTAAAAACATTTAAAATATAAAAATGAAGAAAGAAAAGTCCTAGGGGAATACTTCTCAAACTTCAGCATGTATTCTACCATAGGTGACTCTGATGCAAATTTGAGAATATTGTTGGATATAGCCTGGGTTCCTCAGAAAGTATTGTTGAGGCAGAGAGATTCTGTATTATTAGGAAGTAAAGTCATGGGAAAGGAGAATGAAGCAGGTTAGGAGAGTGGCAATGTGAGGTGTTTCTCAGCTGGCTGCTGCTGAGTGTGACTAATTGTTAGAGTCACAGTAATCATCCCGGAAGCTATATATGGTGAGTCTCTAGACTGTCCATGATTGATGGGAACAATAGAAAGAGGGGAGAGTTTATTCACTAGTTCTGTCTTCCACTTGTCAATGGTTCCCCTGCTGGGTTATGTGCGTTTTGGAATGGTAGGGGTAGGGGCATGAGAACAAAAATAGGGTGCTCTGCACCTACATATAGTTGGCTGGAGCCTAAAAGCAGTGGCAGCTGAAACAAGAGATGGTGAGTCTGAGAGAATCTGAAATGGCTCATAAAATGTGTCTGAAATGATATATACCTTAAAAATTAAGAAATCCCTCAGATTACTGGCTTGGTTTGAGGCATGGAACTTACCAAGTATTGTGGCCAAAAAAACCATAGGTCTTTTTTGGGCCAGGCTAGGTTGTGGCTGCTTAGGTATTGATTTCTTTGACACTTACTGAAAAATTAAGCTGTTCGGAAGTTTCCAGGTGACCTTAACTGAACCATATGAAAGTGCTATCATTCAGCTGCTTTGGGCCTACAAAATGGCAATGTCATATGGTTCAATTAAATAGAATATGTTAAGTTTCCATAGGGAACCCTAGGAACTGATATACTTGCTTAGAAAACACTTAAGACAGGAACCAGCAGAGAAAAGGATCTTAGGTGGTGAGTGGATATTCAAAACAAGAGTGACTAGGATGTGTAAAAAAGGAAGATGAAATCCATCAGCTTCCTCAATAAAGGATTATGGTAAAGACTCAAACATTCAAGACACAATTATTGCCCTTGCAAATCAAGGTTATGCACACGTCTCTAAAATAAGTACTGAGTCAAATTCTAGAATAATTTTGAGGGAAACAATTTTTCTAAATAAAATATAGTCTGTGAAGTGATTTACATTATTATGCAGAGCCATGTCAATCCCTAATGTGTTCACATTCTGGCTTCCAGGCTGTGACCTGGGTTTACTGGAATAAGCAAATGTGCTATCAATTTTAGAGACCCATCTACTCAGTGATAGCTACAAGGACTTGGAAGTAATCTGAAATCATGATTTTTCTGTGAGTTAGCCCAGATCTGAGTTTTATCCAGGGCACCACTGAACCCTCCCACTCCATACTATTTTCTGTAAGAAGGAAGAGAAGGTAAGGATTTGGGTACCTACTTTATAATTAGAGAGTTTACACTTAAGTTACACTATGAAATTTTTTTCTGATTGTAGTTGATTAAAGGATTGTCTTAATGAATGCATATATATCAATATTAACTTATGCCTTTTGAAGAACAATTTGAAATAAGGATAAAGTAAAAAGGATAAAAAAATAAAAACTAACCATGAGTTAAGTGAATAACCTCTAAGTTTCCTTAGAATAAGATATTTAGCATTACGGTTTTTCATTTTATTATGAAGTGACCTTAGGATGTAGATACTCTTCCTCAGTCTCCTTCTGGAAGGTAGGATACATAAGACAGATATTTAAATAAATCTAATAAAAATAAGGATGTATTAAGTTAAATACAGAGTACTGTATAATCTTTAAATGTAAATAAAGTCTTCTTTGTGGCACTAGTAATTCTCTTATATTAAAAGGAAATACAATTGTAGGCTTCCTAGACAAAGTTGCTGCTCGAATCCTTTTCTACAGTAGGGCAAGCCCTATTCCTATTCCTAAAAAAGACTAAGACCTCCTGATATGGAGGCGAAGCCTCAGAATTGTCCTGATCTCTTTAAGAAAGAACTATAGTCTATTTCTTAAGTTTATACCCATTTCCCACATAGACAAGTTCTGTGATAAGTATTGATATATCTGCTTGTTACATCTGAAGGTCTAATTAGTAGAAAAATACTGCCTCTTGCCTTTACAGAGACCAACACACTTTTTAATCAGCAAACATAGCATTAATATTTAAAAAATAGTTCTGTGTTAGACATATTTCAAATTAGAAAAACAGATTTTAACATTAACAAGATACCATGTTGATACAGGGTCTTGGAAATCATTTTATTTTTTCTTAAGAAATTTTGTCCTGCTATGTATAAATGAAATAAAATTAGTCACAGTATGGGGGTTTTGCAATGTAAAAAGGAATAAGTGATATTTTGTGAATCTATAAATTAAGCTCATGGAATTAGTGGACAGTACTTAATACACTAATAATCCAGCATCTAAAAAATGCAGTAAAAACTCTATCAAGTAGATAATAAAGTTTCCAGAAATGGCAAGAACTGACGTATCATTTAAGAGCACCACAAAAACAAACAAAATAAAAAACCCTACAACACAGAAAGAATAACATATCTGTAAGATTTATCTATAAACCTTCCCAAGAAAGCCCTGGAGAAATAGTTAGTGATCACTAAAATGAGTGAAGTGAGAGCTTCCTATGACCTTAGGATGGTACATTCTGATATACACACACATGCACACACTGAGCCTAAGAAAATAGAGCTTAATGTGAAATTGGCTTTAACTCCAACATTAATGATTACTCTCAATTAAAGGAAATGTAAACCTATCTCAGTAATATTTTACTGCAACATTATAACATTTCATTAAATAATTGGAAGAGTTTATAAAGTTTTCCAAAAGACAATCAGACACACAGACACACAGACACACAGACACACACACATACACACACACACACACACACACACACACACACACACACACACACACACACACTGATTTCTGGGCCTAGGCCTTTATGGATATATGCTATTCCAATAGTCAAATGGCAAAAATTTAGAACATTGAGGCAAAGCCATAAAATATTTGCAATTAAGAAAATATTTTTAGCTATAGTTGTTACTTGGGGTCACAACTTAAAATGCATATCCACAAATTGGATTATTAATGCGCCTACATTTTACCACGTTTCAAGACTGTCAACACTAGTTATCAGTTAACTCAAAATATTGGTAAAAGTCACTGAGAAATCTGGAAGACCATGCCAGACGCTTGGGGATAATCTGTGTGTGATTAAACTTTGAAACATTAACATGTCTGATGTTTCAGAATCAGCCCCATCTGTTGCCACCCATTTAAAGAAAAGGAAGGAAAAAGACATCAGAGGGCCAAGACATCAATATAACTGGGGGGGGGGGGGGAGAAAGGATTTCAATGAGCATTACTTTTCAGCTATTCGCATCTGATTTTTCATCTTTAATATAATTATTTAAGAAAGAAGTAATTTCAAATTGTTCTATTCCATTTTAGAATGCTCTTTAGCTTTTCAAGAAACCTTGTAGAGGTTGAGAACACAAATTCTGGAGCCAGATAGTCTAGACTCAAAATCTGGGGTCTTTTGTTTATTTGCAATGGGACTGTAGGCAAGTTACTTAACCTCCTTTGCCTCACTTTCATCATCTATGATAGGGGTCGGCAAAGATTTTATGTAAAGCCCCAGACAGTAAATAATTTCATGCTCTGTGGGCCACATACTGTATCTGTTGCCTTTTTTTTTTTAAATAACGCTTTAAAAATGTAAAACCATTATTAGCTCAAGGGCCACACAAAGACAGATTAGTAGTTTGCTGACCCGTGACCTACATAATAGAGATAATAGCGCCTACCTCATAGAACTGTTATGATGATTTTTTTTGAATTTTATTTATTTTTTTATACAGCAGGTTCTTATTAGTTATCCATTTTATACATATTATGTTATTAAATGAAGTAATATACATATATAAAATGCTTAGGAAGTACCTGGCACATAGTAAAACCCACAAAAATGTTTATTATTTCTACTATATTTCTAACCAAATTTTATTTTCAAAGTACCTCCTATTCCTCTATGACTTCTAGCATTACTTGGTGACTTGAAATTTGGTGAAGAATTAAATTTTTCCTTTTTGGTTTATTCTAAATCACCAGAGAAAAGCTTAATACTATATGTTCATGAAGCTGCCAAGTGTGGCATTAAAATCGAATGATCAGAGGGAAGAATCAGTAATGGTCCTGAGGCAGTTCCTTGTAAATCCCAGAAGGAACATCCTTAATGAGAAAGATTCACAATAAAAATGTAATAAATAAGTTACTTGAAACATTTAATTAAACACAATAACCATTTCTCAAAGTAGTTCCTTCCAGTCACAGAAATGAACAAACCTATTATAACATCCATTTAAGTGAGCATTTAATATCGGTTTTATTTATTTTTTAACTAAGAAGCAAGAAGGAAAAATCAGAAAGCAAATCATTTTTAATGTATTTTAATGTACCAGAGCTACATGCAGGATGTATTTGCCTTAAGTTTTCTCTAGAGTAACTACATATATTTATGGAAATCACAATATGGTGGGAAAAAAATAAGTAATCAGAAGGCAATTCATAATTTTTAGCAGACGACCTATAAATGAAAAATATATACAACTCAGCTCTTTTGTGATTTATAAGGCACAGGCTGAATAGGGCCACATTATAAATATTTAAATGCAAAACATACAATAGGCTAACTTTTGAACATTTTATGAGGTGTCACATTGAAATGTGGAGCTTAATGAACTAAACTTTGTTAACACAGTGATGTCTAAACATAAAAAAACACTTGCTTGAGCTTTAATGCAATAAATTTTAATTGCATAATATGTTAAATACAAATGCAATAACCTCAGTGTATGCACACATGGCATGCTGTGACCACTGTAGCCCAACTTGCTTCTACATAATATTTACATGAAAATGTAGAGTACGAATGGATGTTTATAGACTATAAACTAGATCTGGAGATCATGAAAACAAAGGAAGCATTTAGTACTCTCTTCTACATATTTGCATAGGTGTAAATGACTGTAGTTTGTGGAATACTAATTTAGAATCAACAAATCAACATAATTTCAAGAATTATTTTTATCATAGTCATTCTTGTCCAGAGTTTAAAGTTTGAAGTGTTAATAGACTTAAAACAAGCAAAAAGAAAAAAACAGTAGTCCCTTGTCCCTGACCTCCAGCACCCCAATCCTGGTCTCCCACCCCAGTGAGAGATTTTTCCCATCCTTTTAGCTATTCTTATGGCAGATATCTCTATATTTCTAAAATCAGTAATACTCTTAGCTCTTGAATCATCCATTTTAAACAGACTGTTTGGTTCTGAATCCCAGTACCACCATTTACTAGCTCTGTGACCATAAACAACCTTTTTTAGGCCTCAGTTTCCTTGTCTATAAAACAAATACTAGAATCTACTACATAAGGCTATTATGAGGATTATATGATGCAAAATCCCATACATGTAATAATATCTTGCTCAAAATATAGTGATAGCTTTTATCATTGTTATTGTTACCTTATGGTAGATGAGGATTTGAATTCTCTTAAAACACCCCTTTCTCCATCCTCCTAAAATAGTTATAGCATATTAGGGTTTTTTTGTTGAATTACAGTGTTTTCATGTTCATGTCTTTTTTATATTTGAGGCACCTCTAGATTAATGAGACTTACTTTGTATCTTCATCAAAACAATTTATGAGAGGCTGGCAAGCTAGCTAAAATGCTGGATCACTGGAATATTCTGGATGACTTTCAGTGTGCCAAATTCGAAAGCACTGGGATTTCTGGACTAAGAGAAACTGAATTATAGAACTTTTACTGAAGTTTTAAAAATATTTTATTCAAATCTCTGTGAAACATACCACTACTGTAGTTATCATAATACATCTTTATTACTCACTTACCTTTGGTCTTCTGTTTTTATCATTTTCACACCTAAGGATATTTATGATGTTACACATTATATATTACAGTTTTTCTTTATATGTAATATTTTTCAGGATTTACACCATTGCTCTATCCACTGTTTCCCAGTGATTAATTAAAAATGAAAGCTTCTATTTAGAGTTTACAATTATAAGCAGTCTCTAAGTTGTGAGAAGTAACACAATTTGCATACAGTAGATGGCAGAGATATGTTTAAAATTCTAAAAAACATTTTTGTAGCAGTTTATGCCCAGGAAAAACACAGTTGGTGAGTCACAGTCTATTTTAACAAAGTACTGCAGTAAACTGGAGACATTTTAAAGGAAGAAAGAATAAGTCAGTTGTAATAATTATGAAGAATCACATTAATTCATTTTTATACCTCTTAATCTTAAAATGCAATATTTTCAGTCAGCCAATGAAATAAAATTAGATACTCTGTATGAAAAGATTCTCAAATTCTCCCTCATTAAATTTTAAGTTCTCTGAGGATAAGGAATATGTTTTGTTTACCTTGTATCACCATTGCCTAGGACAATGTCAAACTAGTATAGGTACAGAGATGTTTCATTTATTTATTCAGTGTTTTATTCACTGAATAAATAAATTCAGCTTAACTTGGACTCAGGTAATTTACAAATGTTTGACAGTAAAATACCAAACACCATATTAACACAGCATTATTCTTTTCAGCATATAAAGCACACTAGTTTGTATATTACATTTTATGTTTTATTGATGGTGACATATAGCAAAACTTCAATATATATTAATTACCCATGGTCCCTTATAAATATTTAAAAGTTCTTTTTCACAAGCATAATCTTACTACAAAGTTATATCATAAGCTAAGTTTTTAGAAGACAATTAAAAAAATAAAATGCATTAAAGATATCATAAATCAAGATGAGATACTGAGATAACTCTGACTTTACACATTCTAATTACAATCAAATGTAGACCTTTCAAGAAGTTGATAATTCTGGGGAGGGAGCCCTTCAGGAAACATTTAGTTTTTATATAATTAATGGCCAGATTAGCATACCTGAAGTCTTATGTTCTTAAAAACCTCATTCAGAGTCCATAAATATAAGCAGAAGATTATCAAGTATTCTTAGATGTAAAAACTTTCAAAAAATTTAAAGTATTCAGTTTGCCTTAATATATATTCCTTGAATTGAAAATTGTTGAGGTTTCCGAATACTATCTTTTCATGTCTTCACAGCCTGGATCTGATCTGATAATAAAAACCAAATAAAAAATTATCAGTCTCTGCAGGGCAAAACCCATGCTCTAAAGTAATCCAAGACATATCCATAAGAACATGGTAGAAACCTATGTGTACGCTTTTTTCTTTTTAAAAGCACAATTCACACTATAGTTTGTATTTCTGTCATTGTACATGCACCTAATTAAAATCAACTAGTTCTACAAGGCTTGTATTAAAAAAAGCAGTTCCTTGCCTCATCCCCTCTTTCTCCTTTCACAGGCAACTACTTTCAACTCCCTTTTAGGTGATTACCTGTGTATCTCTAAATAATATGCTTTTATTATTACTTCTTGAAATATCAGTTCCTTCAATGTAATAAGGGGCTTCGGTTCTCACACACTTGTACACTGTTCTTCTGCCACGCTCATCATGTGACCAATACTCCCATTTTCCTAACACAGTGATGTAGTCATCAATAGAATGACTATATGAATGCTATTCACAGCTGAAATGAGTGATATACCCCAGTTACTTTTCCTTTCTTCTACTACATTTTGTTTTCCCTGCAGTTATTTATTAATTGTTCTTCATCCCCAACCCTGCTTTAGCTTTTTTTTTAAAATGTACTTAACATTAATTCAATCCCACTACTCTCACACTGTTTCAACCTTTACTATTATGAAGCATAATACACAGTCAATCAATTTCACTTTCTTAAAGAACTCTCCCTTAGTCTTGTGTAAAACTATTTAATCTGAACCAGTTGTTCTCCATGTTTGCCAGTTATTTTCATATGAGATCTTTCATTATCACTCTAGGATCTCCACTATCATCCTAGGGATTCCTTCCCAACTCTCTTGTGCAGATTTTCCTATTTCCCTTATTTTTTTTTTCTTGTTGGTTTATTCGTTTTTGATCAGTACACCTCAGTGGCTACCTTAGTAAATGGTATAGAAAGTGAACTCTTCAGACTTTACATGGCTGAAGATGTCTTAATTATACAGTTATAATACACTGATACTGCCAGAGAATATTATTTTCTCCTTAGATTCTTCCAGGAATTGCTTCCAAGTGTTGCTGGTGAGAAGTCTGTTGCTACTTTGTTTCCTTATCCTCTAGATGAAACCTCTTATTTTCTTCTCAGGAAACTTGTAGAATCTTCCTCTGTCTTACAGTGTCGATTTTAATAATGATGCACCTTGGTGTGGGAGTATTTTCATCCACTGCATTGGGCTCTCAAGGGGCCTTGCAACTAAAAACTCATCATTTAGTTCTGGAAAATACTCTTTGATGATTTATTTGATGACTTTCTCCCCTCTTTTTTCTCTGTTCTCTCTTTTAGAACTTCTTATTAGGTTATTGAGCCTCCTAAAATGACTCCTTACTTTATCTTTTCTTTCCATTCTTTGTCTTTTTTGCACCTTCTGAGAGATTGTCTCTTTTTTATCTTCTTTTTATTGAGTTTTCCATTTCTACTATTCTATTATTATTTTCCAAGAACTCATTTTTTTTGTTATTTTTCAAGTAGTATTCTTGTCATATTCATGAAAGTAATACATTCTCTCTTATCTCTTTGAAGCTACTCTAATAGTTTTTTGAAATGTTCTCCCTAAATAGTCTTCTTCTAATCTGCTTTTTTTTGTTTATGTTCCATAATTCTAATGTTTTGATCTTCAAATACTTGGTGATCTTTTGCTATCTTCTCATATGTATGAGTGAACACTATAAAGCTGATTGGAATTTTGTTACATGTGTGAGGCTTGTCAAAAGTGATCTTCAGTCTAGTGTATCTAGCTAAGCCGTTTCCTTGAGAATTTCTGATGTTAATACCTTTAGGTCTTTTCTCTTAGTCTGGTCTGACTCCTCAAAGTTGACTTGCTGTCTCCTACCCATTGCCAGTGTCTTCTAGGAGAAATAGGAGAAGGCAGAAGACGGTTATAACCTTCAGTATGAAACTTTCAGTTACTCCTCATTTTCAGGTCAGCATGCCAACATACAGTTGTGCTTGGTGTTCTCCAGTCCAGGGATACTATTTGACTCTCTGCAAAGAATGAAACTTCAATCTTCTTTTGGGGCAAGGATGTATAACTGTCTTCTCCTTTCTGTCTCACTTCATCCTTATTTCCAATTTCCATCAATTTCTGAGCCTTTGAGGGGATCTGCAATGTAAATTAGGATGCTTTCCAGCTTTCTCCAGTGCTAGCTTAGAATTCCGCTTTCTCAGGTCTGTTAAGTTATTCAACATTCATCAGATATTTGGCTTCCAAAATCTGGTTGCCATTTTTGTCGCTCCCGTTTTTTTGGGTTAAATGGCTTTAAACAAAAGTCTCTTTACTGTCAGTGAGATCTGAAGAGGGGATGAAACTAAGTGTGTGTTCAATCCTTGGTCTTTCATTGGAATACTCATATGCATAGTTTATAAAATTCTTATATTAAAACCTGGAAGCATTATTAACTTTTCACATACAGATAAAGTGATACAATGAATAAGTTTCATTAGTCACATGAGAGGATTTCATTTTATAAATATCTCTCTTTACCTCTGCAATGGTTTCTGTATATTCTCTGGTGGTTTTAAAAAATATTTCATAGTCTACTCATGGGTTCTTGTCTTTGGCTGTAGTGCATAGGTAATTATTGAGAATCCTTCCAAAAGAGAATGGAATCATGGCACAAAATGTGTCATTTAATGTTTTACCCACAATTTTTCAACCGTAAACTTAATAAGATTAAATTGGTCCAAAATGAACCACAGGCCTTCTGGTTTATCATGCTAGGAAATTTCAGAATTTTGCAAGGAAAATGAAGAGATATAAGTTCAGAACATCCTTCACAGATTTACAGAAAAACTTTTGGCTAATAAGTTAACAGTTATAGGCACAGACTAGTCTCCTATATTTATTGCTACCTATTTTGCAGTATAGGTTTTCCCCTCTTTTCAAATCCAGAGAGACAAGTTAGGAGCATCAAAAATGTAAACTATTTACTGTTACATAGACATTATGAACAAAGGATCTCCTACTCAAAACCAAACTGATATACTTTTAAATCTACATACTAAGTTTCTTCCTCTACTAAATGGAGAAGTTAGGTAAAAGGGTAAATTTAACATTTTTTGAGTGCTTTCTTACGGTAGGCACTTTAACACATGCAGTATTTCATTTAATCTGTATGGCAATTTTTGAAATTTTATTTTTTAATTTTACAGATGAAGAAAATTATTTTTATAAGATAATTAGAGACATTAGTTAATAATTAATAAGTAGTGGAATAAATCTGCTAGACTTGAAAGCCCAAGTGCTTTTTACTACTATTCCACGCTGCCCACATAAAATGGGGATACTACTACTTACTTTGCAGAAAATTGTTGTAAAGGTTACATAAAATAATATGGTAACACAAGGGCACAAAAATTTTTCCTATAAAGTATCCTTCTTACAAAGACTTGGGAGGTAAGATGCAAAGATAATGGATCAGAAAAGTCAAAGACACAAAAATTAGGTAAGACCAGAGTTGGCAAGTGGCACTGTGATGTTGGATCGTTACTGACACCTAGTGGCCTCATTGTTACAGACAAAATACCCCCCCCCCAAAAAAAGAGATTTACAATTTAAAATTCAGATGACCATCAACCTATTTTCAGTAAGTTACTGTGCTTTGAATTACTATATTATGAGCAATTGTGGTGTTTCCATCCATGCTATATCTCCACTGTGAACAATAATAAGCACTTGTAAAATAAGAAGTAAAGGCTGAAAATATGCTTCTAGTGTCTTCTCTATAATGTTCCTCTGTAACCTACCTGTTTTATGTGGGAATCAGTCCCAGAGTGGTCACTTTGACCACTTCTTTGCACAGTCTAGGAAATGAAGTTGGTGTGTTCACAGAAAAATCCCACTAGCTCTTCTGAGAACTACTAGAGGTTCTCAGTTAAGTTTCACTTAATTGTAAAATATAACTAGAAGGTTCTTTGCAGTTTAATGGTAGATGTCATGATGACAACACGAAAGAGAAAAAAATACAATGGTCTGTGCAGTTACCTAAAACACCACATTTTACTAATAACACATAGAAATATTTATCAGAAGTACATTTAGTACTTTGAACCAAAGAAATACTATGTCTCTTTATGTATGGACAAGCAGGCTACTCTTAGATCCACTATGACATACAGAAGAGAAAAAACCCCACAAATAACTGGAATTGAGAGGGTTGTGTAGAAGAAATTAAATTTATAGCCACAAGACTACGGCTAGAATTTATAATCTCTTGTTATTTCACCCTTGTTCAGGGCAGGGAGATTCTAATAGAAATCATCCTCAATTGTCTTGCTCAAAAATGGAAATTTTTTGGCCTGATCTTCAAGGGTCCTGTAATAAGAAGGACCTATAGAACTTGGTTTCATTCACATTCACATTTTGTTGCTCTCTGTGGGTCACTGTGCTTCAATCCATTCCTGTGTCTAGTAGACAATGTAACCTTAGGAAAAATGATATATCTTAATTTATGATAGCTATTGTGATGAATAACAAATAGAACTGTGATTACAAAACATTAATAGAATACCAGCATATATAATACTAAATATGAGTATTAAAAGTTGTAAAAACACGCCATGAATAAATGGAGCTACATATGGTGTATAGCATGATTCTTGAACGATACATACCATGAAGATTTATTTTTAGTTATTGACAGTAAGGTCTAAAATTTGTCCCAAACTTCAAATGTGCTTCTATTACTAGATCTGACAGAAATTTGTTGCCATAAATTAAAATTATTTTCTAGAGATGTCATGCATGTTGATGTAAGCACTTTATTTAAATAAATCCTTTACAAAAATGTAATTGAAGTAAATGGAGCAAAGTATTGGATACTTACTGTATTGTTTTTTCTGATCGCAGAAATAAATGGAAACAAGAGGAAGAAAGGCAGTGATATAACAAAAATAAAATGTAAAGAAGGAAAGAAAACTTGAATGGAAGGGAAATAAAGGCTGAAGATGCACAGTATTTTGTGATGTACCTTGAAGCCAGTCTACACCTTCTTGTAATCCTTCTCCTTTTATGGCATCACTAGCACTGCAATAAAATCCATAAAAAAAATCCATTTCATTACATCATGAAACTACAAGAATAAATACTTACAATTTTGCCATATAGCAAATTAATATATTCTACTAACATATCTGAGCAAAACTGGCTAAGCACTGAAACTGAATATATATAGGATATAAAAGTCTAAGTGTTCAGGAGCAAGACATGAGAAAATTATTCATAATTTATATGGACATTTGGAAAAGTGTATCACTAAAAAGTTACTATTCTAGGAATATTACTCAGACTGGCATTAATGAAACATACACTTTGAGTTATTGTCCCAGTAGCAGAAAAGCGTTATAGAATACACCACCCTACCAGCCCCAATGATTCAACAGCATTTATTTATTAGAAATGCTATACTTCGGTTGTAATTTAGCCATAGGATGGAGTGACTTTATTTGACATGAAGTTTGATATCTAAAAGGCATAAACCTGTAATTGTAACTTTGGTAAACTAGTAGAATAAAAAAATTCCAGGAGATTTCAACCACAGTTTTTTATTTATTGGCTTCAAAAACCTGGATAGGTTGTTTAACTCTTCTGCCTTCAGTTTCTGCCTCTGTAAACTGGGGGAATATCACCATTGGCCTCAGGTGATTATTGTAAGAATTAAATATTTGAGATATGGATATAAAACACTGAACACAGGGTCTTTTCATTGTCTTTCCATTCTTGAGAGTAAACCTAAATCCTTACTGTGACATTATTTTATAAATAATAAAAACTTATATAAACTAAAATAATAAAATGCAGAAGATTTTTAGGGTATCAAATAATCCTTTTCAAAGACACAGACTAATAGCTTCTCATAACATGTTACTGATATAGTTATTTCCTTTCAAAATATAATCGTATAATAACAATTAGTATACATAATTAGATTTTCTGAATGATTAGGGTTCCTTTTAGTGTGCTGAAGCATGATTTTAAAATGTACTCAATTACCTTAAAGCTGTTAATTGGATTCTAATCAAAACAGAAATTACTTCCAAGGAATTACTTGTTAGACTAAGAATATGACTTATCATAAAATTATTTTAAAATAGGAAGACAGAAACAAACAGCATAAGATACACAATTATTCAAAGCAAACTATGGATTACCTATATTAATGGCAAAACATCAGTAACTGAAATACTTATATCAAGTAAGATCAATGTATTGATTTTATCACAAACTTCTAGTCCCAAACAAGAGTACAGTACCATGAAGAAATCCTTCCCCGTTGGTGGAGGTGTCACTACCTCACTAAAAACCCTGCATCTTTTCCTAATAATTCCCAAATGTTTAAATCCTACTTTCCTTTCAAATAAATCATAAGACTTGTACTTGGAATAAAAGCCAAAGTCTTTACCATTTCCTACAAGGCCCTATGTGACATGGCCCCTGGTTATTTCTCAGTGGCCTCATCTACAATTTCCCCCTAGATCTCTGTTCCAGCCAGCATGGACTTCTTGCTGTTCCTAGAAAACACCGGGCACATTCTCATCCAAGAGCCTTTTCACTTGCTGGCCTCTCTATCTGGAAAGTTATTCCTCTAAACCTTTGTGTGAACTGCTCCCTGACTTCAATTAGATCTCAGAGAGGGACCACATTCATTATTCTTTCTCTTACTATTCTACTTCATTTTTTTTCATCCTCCCAACTGACATTTTATACATCTATTTACCTGTTTTATTATCTGTCTCCCTCACAAGATAGTAAAAAAAGCAAATACATACATATATCACACCAGGGACTTAGTCAAAGAACACACTGGAAGAACAATAACATAATCAGACCTGAAAATCAGAGTTGACTATATGTTTAGTACACTGGTCAAAAATAAACCAAAAAATTTTTCCTTTAATTTTCCAGACTATATTTCTCTATGAGCTTTTCTTTACTGACCAAATTTACTTGTACCTAAGACAAGAGAGATGCAATATTTTATCTCTGCATCACTGAGTGCTACTTTCTTTCTCTAAAATTAATGGATAAATGTATTTTTAATTTCATACATGCTTTAAAAACATTGCAAAAGATAAAAACAAACTTAACAAGTGAAACACTAATTGGAACTTAGTGAGATGTCCAGTTTGAATTAAGGAGAAGTCAAAATTTTAGATAAATTCAAAAGAAAAACTTGGTATTCTTCTATAAGTTGTGTAATATAGAAACTGGCAATATGTTATAAGTCCATATCCTTTTAGCATCAGGTATTACTTTTTTCTCTCACTAAAAAATATTCAGGTGTCACAATAAATCTGTTAAAATTCAATTACTAATTATTTTAAGTAGAAAGAGATTCTTCCATTTGTAAAATTAATTTCTACTTCGAAATTAAGAGGACTGCATCTTTTACTAATTAGACCTATGTTTTGAATGTTGTACTTTCTATCAAAGTAATCACAACACTTAATGCAAAAATTAAAAATTATTCTACTTCAGATGTTATCAATTTAAGTATGATATACAAAAATACAAAGGTTCTATCTCAAGATATTTCTCTACCCCAAGTCCCTCCTTTCTTCACCAACCAAATACCACAAAACCTCAAATTCCAACTCAAGAATCATTTAGTAAACACTGACTTTTCCTCTGATTTCCAAAGTAAGGAGGGTTTTACTTGAGATATGAAGCCTTGGGTACAGAAAAGTTTCAAGGGCTTTCTCAAGCTCTTCTCTTTTCAGCACCAAGGTTAGCTCTTAAAGTTCTTCTCTGAGCTCTACCACTTCCTTGTTTTGTGTTCAGCCTTGCTCTATAGATATCTTCTTATAAAAAGGGGAAAAATGGCAAGAGAAGGATATCTTCCAGCATGGAGAGGTAAGCAGGTGGTTAGAAGGAAGGTTAATTTAACATAAGGTAGTGGTAGGCTTTAAAATACTAATATATAACTTCTGGTTATCCTTGTTGGAATATTTGGTAGAAAGGCACACTGGAGTTAAATATATTAGCAAGAAACTGCTTTCCAAATAAACAACGTATAATAATTTCAGACACTAATTATTTAAGAGTTCAACCTTATTAGTATGTCCAAATAATATTAATTTTTGCATTTCTATTTATTCATATCAACAAATACTTATTGTGTATCTACTAAGTAGCAGGTACCATTACTATTCTGGGGGTTACAGAGTAAACAAAATCAATGAAATCCCAGCTCTCATGGTACTAATGCACTAGTGTAGGAAGACAGACTATAAAACAAAAAATAAAAGAAGAAGGGGTCATACGGAAATACAAAAGTAAAGCAAAGTAAGGAAAAAACAAGAGATGGGGGTAAGGTATAGTGATGTTTCAGAGTTATTAAGAGAGGTCTCTTTCCTGAAGGAAGTGCAATAACAAGCAGGAAAATTATTTTAAAGAATGATTCCGACAATGGGAGTAACAAGTACAAGCACCTTGAGGTGGGACTGTGGTTGGCTGATTCAATGTGCAGAAGGATATCAGTGTGGCTGAACTTGGGTGAGTAAGTGGGTTGTTTAAGTTGTTCTTTTAAAGAGTTGTTTTTATTTGTCTATCCCTGAAAAGATTTGAAAAGGTTTTAACAGTAATATATTAATGAATACCTGCAAGCCACGATTCTATAAAACAAAATCTTTACCTTACATCCTAGCACTTATAAAGTGAGCTTGGAAAAAACCCTTAAAGTTTGGAGATTTTTTTCAGAATGATAAAATGAAAAGTAAATATAAAACTTTACCAAATATGCCATGGTTTATCTTTGATGTTCTCTAAACACAGCAATTGAGACACTTTTACAGATGTCACTGCATCTCTAAGATCCATTTTGTTCGCAAAGAATAAAATTGGTATTCGGCGGTGCTTAATATCTAAAAGAGAAAATAAGGCTATCATCACATTTCCAGCTTTTTGGGTTATCTTCTCCCAAATCCTTAAAACTGTAATCCAATGAAATTGTTTTCCAATCACTTCTTCCCATATCACACATACATAAACATTTAAAGACATATACTGTGAAGCATGTATTTGAGTGACAGGAGAATTTTAAAAATACCTCTTCTTAAGATTATCTGCCCTCTGGTTGGAACTGTAAACTAAAGATGGATGAGGTGGGAGTGGGGGGCTCATTAAACAGTTACTGAACAGCACCTAGAAAAGGGTCACACATTTTGGGTTTCATTTTTACTGTCAAAAAAAAAAGAGGTCAACTTCAAACAGAAGTAGGAGTATAAAATGGATCCTGGTTTTATATTTTAGTTGCAGCATTATAAGTAACCTAGATACTTTAACAAGATGTTTTTACCTTGTTACAATTTTGGGAGCATTTTTTTTTTACTTTTGAATACATAATACATTTAAATAGTTCAAAATTCAGAAGAGACAAAATTGTATGCAGCAAAAGAATCTCCTCCCTCCCACCTTTGTCCTAGTCCATACACCTGTCCTCTCTACAAGAGGCAACCCATATCATCATCTGTTTCTTGGCATCCTGGCATCTTTTTATGAATATTTTACATATTTGAAAACAATTATTATATATTATTCTTACAGCAGACTATTCTCATTATTTTACACCTTTTGCTTTTCACTTAATTTCATAGCTTGGAGATTATCCCATATCAGTACATACAGAGAGCAGTTTCATCATTATTTTAACGGTTGTGAATGTCCTGTCTTTCAGTACTACGTACCATAATTTATGTATCTAGTACCCAACTGAGATATATTTGTATTGTTGCCAATATTTACAACTATAAGCAATGTTATAATGAATAAACTTGTACATACAAAAATTTGTACAGGGGCCAGAACATCTATAGGATAAATCTGAGAAGTGGAGTTGCTGGGTCAAAGGATATGTAAATTTCTAATTTAAAAATTCTCCCATAGTTTCTTCCACTGCTGTAATAGTGTAATTTTTATATTTAAATATTTAGTCCAGCTGGAATTTATCCTGGAGCAGAGAATTTCAGAGTAGATAAAAAAGTAAGATATGAAGTAAGATATGAAGTTTACAAGAAGCACACTTTGAACATAAGGACACAAACAAGTTGAAAGTAAAAGCCTTGCAAAACATATTATGCGTATGCTTAGGTGTAAGAGAGCTGGCATGGCTACACCAATATTAGACAAAGTAGTATTCAATATACAAAGGTATTAGCAAAGAAAAAGAAAGGCATTTAAAAATTATAAAAAGGTGAAGCAATCAAGAAAACAAAACAATTTTAAGTGTGTATCTAAGAGACAAGCTTCCAAATACATAAAGCAAAATTTGAGAGTATTAAAGGGAAATCAAATAAATTCACAATCATAGTGGACACTTCAACACCCCTCTTTTAGAAATTGATAGACAAGTAGACAAAAAAAAAATCAGTAAGATTGTGGGAGATGTGTGATTGTTTTCCACAGGACTGAATGAGGAAGCAACTTTGGGTGGCATCTGTGGGAGGAAAAGGCTCCCTGTCCACACCCCCTGACATCTGATGCCTGGCTGTGCTGCTGCTTGTCCCAGATGATTATCTTAAACCGCAGCACAGAGCCTTCATTTCCCGGACTGTCCCCAGGCAGTTTATTCTCTACTCTCTCAGGTGCAAAATGGAGTTCACTTCCTCTCACGGGCACACCAAAATCACAACTGTTTGCAGAACAGCCATCAATGAAAAAGACCAGAATATATCAGAAAGGATATTCTACAACTAAATACATAAAGAAGGAATCACAATACGATGGGTAGGAGGGGTGGAGTAGAGATATAATCGAATCCCATACCCCTGGGTAGGCGAGCCACAAATGAGTGAATAATTACAACTGCAGAGGTTCTCCCAAAGGAGGGACAGATCTGAGCCCCATGCTAGGCACCTGAGCCCAGGGGTCCTGCACTGGGAAGATGAATCCCCAGAGCATTTGTCTTAGGAGGCCAGCAGGGCTCACTTTTGGAAGACCCAGAGAACTGGGAGAAATAGAGACTTCACTCTTAAAGGGTGCACACAAACTCTCATGGGCTTCAGGACTCTGGGCAGAAGCAGTAATTTGATAGGAACCTGGGTCAGACCTACTTGCTGATCTTGGAGAGGTAAAGCTCACCCTGGGGACAAAGACACCGGAGGCAGCCACTTTGGGGAACTTGTTGTACCACGTGGACACTGGTGCCAGTAAGCTCATTTTGGAATCCTTCTCTAGCTTATCTCAGCCTTGCCCTGCCCAGACCCTGCTCTGGGACTGGCTGGGCCCTGGCCCTGCCCATTAGTGGGTGAACACAAGCTTCAAGACACCCTGGGCCCCATACCCAACTGTGTCAGGAACCGGCCCCACCCACCAGCGATTCAACACCTGCTATGGGACCCCTGGGCTCTGCAACCAGAACCCAGGACTTGGCTCTTCCTGCCAGTAGGCCAGCACTAGCTCCAGGATGTGGCTTCAGCCACCAGCGGGCAGGCAACAGCCCCAGGATCTCCTGGACCCTGACTCCGCCCACCAGTAAACCAGCTGTAGCCCTAGGGCCTCTTGAGTTTATGCAGTCAGCTACCTCGAGAGCTGATCCTGCCAACCAGTGGCCATCAGCCTCCACACAAAGCAGGACCTGGCAACCAATGAACCAGGAGCCAACCAGGCCTACGAAACTACCCACACAGTTAGCCCGACACAACAGAAGGACCCATACAGCCTCATAGAGGGGGAACCCTGAAGCATATAGCTCTGGTGACAAGAGAGGAGCGTACTGTTGAGACATAAGACATCTCTTACAAAAGGCCACTTCTTCAAGGTTGGTGAATATAACCAACCTATCAGATACACAAAAATAAAAACAGAAAGTTAGGGAAAATGAAGTGACAGAACAACATGTTCCAAACAAAAGAACAAAATAAAACTCCAAAAGAAGAACTAACTGAAGTGGAGCAAGGAAGTCTACTTGAGAAGGAGCTTAGGGTAGTGATCATAAAGATGATCAAAGAACTCAGAAGAAGAATGGATGCACAGAGAGAGAAATTAGAAGTTTTTAACGAAGAGTTACAAAATATAAAGAACAACCAGAGATGAAGAATACAATAACTGAAATGAAAAATACACTAGAAGGAATCAATGGTAGACTAAATGATACAGAGGAACAGATCAGTGATCTGGAAGACAGAGTAGTGGAAACCACTGATGTGGAACAGAAAAAAGAAAACAGAATGAAAAAACATGAGAACAGTTTAAGAGATCTCTGTGACAACATCAAGCACACTAACATTTGCATTATGAGGGTACCAGAAAAAGAAGAGATAGAGAAAAGGCCTAAGAACATATTTGAAGGCCTAATAGCTGAAAAACTTCCCTAACCTGGGAAAGGAAACAGACATCCAAGTCTAGGAAATACGAAGTTCCATACATGACTAACTCAAAGAGGAGCACATCAAGACATTGTAATTAAAATGGCAAAAATTAAAGATAAAGAGAGAATATTAAAAGCAGCAAGAGACAAGCAATGAGTAACATACAGCAGAAGTCCCATAGGGCTATCAGCTGACTTTTCAGCAGAAACTCTGAAGGCTAGAAAGGAGTGGCAGGATATATTTAAAGTGATAAGGTGAAAGACCTACAACCAAGAATATTCCACCCTGTAAAGTTCTCATTCAGATCTGATGGAGAAATCAAAAGTTTCACAAACAAGCAAAAGCTAAAAGAGTTCAGCACCACCAAAACAGCTTTACAAGAAATATTAAAGGAACTTCCCTAAGTGAACAAGAAAAAGACACAATGAGAAAGATGAAAAGCATGAACGGAAAAAGCTCATCAGTAAAGGCAAATGTATAGCAAAGATAAGAAACCATCTATGCACAAAGGTAGTAGAAGGTTAAAAGACAAAAGTAGTAAAATTATCTATATCCTCAATAAGCAGTTAAGGGATACACAAAACAATTAGATGCAAAATATGATATCAACAACAGTAATCACGAGGGGAGGAGAGTAAAAATGCAGGCTTGTTAAAATGCATTTGAAAGTAAGATATCAGCAACTTAAAACAAATATACATATATGCATATACATACATACATATATACCTCATGATAACCACAAACCCAAAATCTATAATAGATATACACCCAAAAAAAGAAAAGGAGTCTAAATATAACATTAAGAGAGTCATCAAATCACAAGAGAACAAAAGAAGAAAGGAACAAAAAAGAGATATGAAAATAACCTAAAACAATGAATAAAATGTCAATAAGAACATATATTATCAATAATTACTTTAAATGCAAATGACTTAAGTGCTCCACTCAAAAGACATAGAATGGCTGAATGGATACAAAAAGAAGACCTGTACATATGCTGCCTACAAGAGACTTACTTCAGATCTAAAGGCACACACAGGCTGAAAGTGAGGGAATGGAAAAAGGTATTCCATACAAAAATGGAAATCAAAACAAAGCAAGGAAAGCAATATTTATATCAGACAAAATAGACTTCAAAATGAAGACTGTTATAAGAGACAAAGAAGGACATTACATAATGATCAAGGAATCAATCCAAGGAGATATAACAATTGTAAATATGTATGCACCCGACATAGAAGCAGTTAAATACATAAAGCAAATATTGACAGATGTAAATATAGAAACTGACAGTAACACAATAATAGTAGGGGTCTTTAAGTGCCCCTTCCATCAATGGACAGATCATTCAGAAAGAAAGTCAATACGGAAACACTAGCCTTAAAAGACACATTAGATCAATGGACTTAATACATATATACACGACATTCCACCCAAAAGCAGGAGAATACACATTCTTTTCAAGTACACAAGAAACATTCTCCAGGATAAATCACATGTTAGGCCTCAGTAAATTTATGAAAACTTAAATCATATCTAGCATATTTTCCAACTACAATGTTATGAGACTAGAAATCACTACAAGAAAAAAAAATTGCAAAAAACAGAAACACATGGAGGCTAAACAATATGCTACCACCCAACTGATGGATCACTGAAGGAATCAAAGAGGAAATCAAAAAATACCTGGAGACAAATGAAAATGAAAACACAAGGATCCAAAATCTACGTGACACAACAAAAGCAGTTCTAACAGGTAAGTTTATATTGATACAAGCTTACCTCAGGAAACAAGAAAAATCTCAAATAAACAACCTAACCTACCACCTAAAAGAATTAGAAAAAGAAGAACAAAGCTGAAAGTTAGCAGAAGGAAGGAAATAGTAAAGATCAGAGCAGACATAAATGAAATAGAGACTAAAAAGGCAACAGAAAATATCAATGAAACTAAAAGTTAGTTCTTTGAAAGATAAACAAAATTGATTCACCTTTAGCCAGACGCATTAAGAAAAAAATGAAGAGGGCCCAAATCAATAAAATAAGAAATGAAAAAGGAGAAGTTAAAACCAACACCATAGAAATACAAAGGATCATAAGAGACTACCATGAGCAACTATATGCCAATAAAATGGATAACCTGGAAAAACTGGACAAATTTCTAGAAATGTACAGTCTCCCAAGACTGAGCCAAGAAGAAATAGAAAATATAAACAGACCAATTACCAGTAATAAAATTGAGTCAGTAGTAAAAAAAAAAAAAAAATCCCAACAAATATAAATCTAGGACCAGGTGGCTTCACAGGTGAACTTTATCAAATATTTAGAGATGAATTAACACCAATCTTTCTCAAACTATTCCAAAATGTGCAGAGGAAGGAACGCTTCCGAACTCATTCTATGAGGTTAGCACCACCCTAATACCAAAACCAGACAAAGATATCACACACACGCGTGCACACACACACACACACACACACAATTACAGGCCAATATCACTGATGAACATACATGCAAAAGTCCTCAACAAAATATTAGCAAACTAATGCAACAATACATCAAAAGAATCATGATCAAGTGGGATTCAACCCAGGGATGAAAGGATTTTTCAATACCAACAAATCAATCATTGTGATACACCACATTAACAAGTTCAAGAATAAAAACCATATGATCATCTCAATAGATACAGAAAAAGCTTTGAAATAAATTCAGTATTCATTAATGATTATAAAACTCTCTAGAGGGTGGGTACAGAGGGAACATACCTCAACATAATAAAGGCCACATATGACAAGTCCACATCTAACATCATATTCAATGGTGAAAAGCTGACAGCATTTCCTCTAAGATCAAGAACAAGACAAGGATGCCCACTCTCACCAATTTCATACAAAACAGTTTTGGAAGTCCTAGCAACAGTAGTCAGACAAGAAAAAGAAATAAAAGGAATCCAAATTGGAAAGGAAGAAGTAAAACTATCACAAGGATCTGTTTGCAGATGGCATGATCCTATACATAGAAAATCCCAAAGATGCACCCCCAAAACTACTAGAGCTCATCAGTGAATTCAGTAAATTTTCAGGATACAAAATTAATATAAAGAAATCTGTTGCATTTCTATACACTAACAACGAACTATCAGAAAGAGAAAACAAGGAAACAATTCCATTTACAATTGCATCAAAAAGAATAAAATATCTATGAATAAACCTACCTAAGGAGGTAAAAGACCTATACTCAGAAAACTATAACACACTGATGAAAGAAACTGAAGATAACATAAACAGGTGAAAAGATACACTGTATTCATGGATTGCAAGAATTAATATTGTTAAAATGACCATAATACCCAAGACAAAATACAGATTCAGTGCAATCCCTGTCAAAATACCAATGGCATTTTTCACAGAACTAGAACAAATAATTTAAAAATTTGTATGGAAGCACAGAAGACCCTGAATAGTCAAGACAATCTTGGGAAAGAAGAACAGAACTGGAGGAGTCATGAGCCCTGATTTCAGACTATACTGCAAAGCTACAATAATCAGAACAGTATAGTACTGGCAAAAAAACAGACACATGGATCAGTGGAAGGATCCACTGATCCTTGTGATACACCACATTAGGACAGAGTGCCCAGAAATAAACACATGCACTTATGGTCATTTAATCTAAAACACAGGAGGCAAGAATATACAACGGAGAAAAGACAGTCTGTTCAATAAGTGGTTCTGGGAAAACTGGACAGCTACATGTAAAAGAATGAAATTAGAACATTCTCTAACACTATATCTAAAAATAAACTCAAAATTGATTAAAGCCTACCTGAAATCATAAAACTCTTAGAAGAGAAAACAGGCAGAACACTCTTTGACATAAATTGTAGCAATATTTTTTTGGATCTGTCTCCTAAATCAAAGGAAATAAAAGCAAAACTAAACAAGTGGGACCTAATTAAAGTTAAGAGCTTTTGCACAACAAAGGAAACCAGTGACAAAAATGAAAAGACAACCTACTGAATGGCAGAACTTATTTGCAAATGATATGACCAATAGGGGTTAATATCCAAACTATATGAACAGCTCATACAACTCAACATCAAAATAACAAACAACCCAATTAAAAAATGGTCAGAAGATTGAACAGACATTTTTCCAAAGAAGATATACAGCTCACCAACAGGTACATGAAAAGATGCTCAACATCATTAATCATCTGAGAAATGCAAATTAAAACTGCAATGAGATATCACCTCACACCTGTCAGAATGGCTATCATCAAAAAGAACACAAATAACAAATGTTGGTGTGTATGTAGAGGAAAGGAAACCCTTGTAAACTGCCGGTTGGAATGTAAATTAGTGCAGCCACTATGGAAAACAGTATGGAGGTTTTTCAGAAAACTAAAAATAGAACTGTCATATGAGTCGGCAATTCCACTCTTGGGTATTTATCAAAAAAAAAACCCCAAACACTAATTCGAAATGATATATGCACCCTAGTGTTCATAGTTGTCAAGATATGAAAGCAACCTATGTGTCCATCAGCAGATGAATGGATAAAGAAGATGTGGTACGTATATACAATGGCATACTACTCAGCCATGAAAAAGAATTAAATATCACCATTTGCAACATGGATGGACTTGAAGGGTATTACGCTGAGTGAAATAAGTCAGACAGAGAAAGGCAAATACTGTATGATATCACTTATATGTGGAATCTAAAAAATACGACAAGCTAGTGAATATAACATAAAAGGAACAGACTCGCAGATGTAGGGCACAAACTAGTGGTCACCACTCAGGAGAGGGAAGGGTGGAGGAGCAAGGTAGGGGTAGGAGATTAAGAGGTTCAAACTACTATGTATAAAATAAATGAGCTACAAGAATATATTGTACAACACAGGGAATACAACCAATATTTTATATTAACTATAAATGGAACATAACTTTAATATATTGTGAATCACTATGCTGTACACCTGAAACTTATATGATATTGTATTAACACATCAACTATACCTCAATAAAGAAAGGATGTGGAAGAAGTGAATAACACTATCAACTGACATTTATAGAACTCTTCAGCCAAGAACAGCAAGATATACATTCTACGTAATTGCAGATGGAACATTCACCACACTCAATCGTATATGTTAGGCCATATATTTCTAAGAATAAAAATCATGCAGAATAGGTTCTTTGATCACATGGAATTAAATCAGAAATCAATCACAAAAATATACCTAGAAAATTCCCAAATATTTGGGAAATTAAATAATAATACACTACTAAATAATCCAAGCATCAAAGAAGAATTTACAAGGTTAAGCCTGGAAAATACTTTGAGCCAAATAATAAAGAAAAGAAATATATCAAAATTTGTGAGATATAGCTAAATACTCAGAAAATATGTATTACTTTAAATGCTTTTACTATAAAACAAAGGTGTAAAATGCTTTATTAGAAAAGAAAGGTGTAAAATCAACAATTTCCACTTACATCTGAAAAAGATTCAATTTAAATACAGAAAGTTCATAATAAAAACGGAAGTTCTTAATAAAAAGAGAGCAGAAATTAATGAAGTTTAAAAAAGACACACCCACAGAGGAAAATACCAAAACCTAAAGCTGGTTCTTGGAAAATTAATAAAACCATAAACTCTTTAAAAGATGGAGCAAGAAAAACGGGAGGAAACATAAATTGCCAATATTAGAAATGAAAGAAGATATGTATATCATACAGGTCTTACAGACATTAAAATGATAATGAGAGGATGTTACAAACAATTTTATGCCAATAAATTTCACAACTTAGATAAATTAACAAATTAACAAATTCAGTCACAAATTACCGAAAGTGACGCAAGAAGAAATACAGAACTTTAATAGCCTTACATCATTTAAAGAAACTGAATTTATAATTCATGCCCCCAACATACAGACAAAATCCTGACCCAGATGGCTTCATTGGTAGATTCTATTTTAATGTTTAAGTAAGAAATAATATCAATTCTACACAAATCCAAAAGATAAAAAAATAGAGGAGGAGTAAATACTCTTCAAGTCATTTTATGAGGTCTCTACAGCCCTAATACAAAATCGGGGGGGGGGCATTGCAAGATAGGAAATGACAAAATGGAATGCATTATGCTAAGTGAAATAAGTCAGAGAAAGACAAATATCATATGATCTCACTTACATGTGGAATCTGAAGAAAACAAAACACAACAAACCGATAGATGCAGAGAAGAAACTGGCTGTTGTCAGAGGCGGCTGGGGTGGAGGGAGCTTGAGATGGGTGAAAGGGTCCAAAAAACACAAACTTCCAGTCATCAAATAATTCATGAGATGTAATGTATAGCATGGTGACTACAGTTAGTAATACTGTATTGTGTATTTGAAAGTTGCTAAGAACAGATCTTAAAAGTTCTCATCCCATGAAAAAAACCCTATGTGTTGTAAAAAAAAAAAAATGTTAACTAGACTTATTATAGTGATAATTTCATAATACAGTTGACCCTGGCACAATGTGGAGGTGGGGCTCCGAACCCTGCACAGTCAAAAATCTGTGAATAACTTCGTTGCCGACCCTCTGTATCTGCGGTTCCACATTCGTGGATTCAATCAACTTCGAATCATGTAGTACTACTGTAGCATTATTTGAAAAAAATCTGCATATAAGCGAACCTGTGCAGTTCAAACCCCAGTTGTTCAAGGAGCTAACTGTATATACAAATATCAAATCATTATGCTGAATAACTGAAACTGATATAATATTATATGTGAATTATATCTCAAAAATATGTTCACACCAGCTTTATTCATAATTGCCCTGAACTAGAAACAGCCCAGATATTAATCAACAAGAGACTGGATAAGCAAACTGTGGTATATTCATATAATAGAATATTACAAAGCAAGCAAAAGGAGTAAACAAGTGATACAACAACATGGGTGCCTCCCCAAAACATTATGCTGAATGAAAAAACCTAGACAGAAATGTATGTCCCTTTCTCCTCATTTATATGAAATTGTAGAATAGGCAAAATTCTGGGGATCAAAATCAGATTAGTAGTTCCTCTGTTTCCAGGTGTGGGGTGTTGATTGGAAAGGGGCATGAAGGAACTTTTTGAGGTGATGAAAATGTTCTGTTTCTTGATTGGGAATGTAGTTACATGAGTGTATGCATTTGTCAAAATTACAGAACTATATACTTAAGATCTGAGCATTTCACTGTATTACAACTTATACTTCAATTTTAAAAAAACCTTCATATACGTTTCAGCTGAGAAATTCCTCCTTTGGGAATCTAACGGTAAAATAAATGCATCAGTAAGTACATAAAGATACATGGACAAGGCTTCAGTTGAGGAAACCAAGGTTCCCACGGTATTTAAAGCAGATTTTGCAGGAACTATTTCATTTTTTGGTCAACGTCAAAACACTTTTGGGGGAGAAAGTGGAAATATTAACAAAAAAGGGAATGTAGAATCAAGTGCCTTCTCAACCCAGATAAAAGACTAAGTTTTTAAAAGTGAAAAAGTCACATAAAAAGTACAGGCTGGATAATTTCCCCCCCAAATACTTGCATAAACTTGAGGTTGTCCAATAAAAATACCAAAGATATTATGGTTAAGCAGCAAGAATTGTTAGAAGTCCTTTTCTAAAACCACAGGTACAAAGGCCACTTAAAATGTTTTTCCATGAGTAAGGCTAAAAATGCAGAATTTCACAATACTACTGGAAAACTTACTGTGGGAAAAAAAAGAATATCTAGCAACAGGTGAATGACTGAATAAACTATGGTACATTCACAGTATGGCATATTAGGCATCATTAAAAAGAATAATTATATATATGCAATTTGACTTGAAAGGATTTCCATCATGCAGTGTTATTTGAGAAGAGGAAGATGCAGAAGAGTGTACAGAAAATGATCCCGTCTAGTAAATAACGATGACAATTCTCATAGCGCCCAACCCTGTACAGTTTGCCCTCTGTATCCGTGGACTCCACACCCACAAATTCGACCAACTGTGAATGGAAAATACGCCAGGAAAAAATTACAGAAAGTTTCCAAAAGCAAAACTTGAATTTACCATGCACTGGCATTATTTACATAGTATTTATATTTTCTTAGGTATTATGAGCAATCTAGAGATTATTTAAAGTATGTGGGAGGATGCGCATAGATTCTATGCAAATACTACACCATTTTATATAAGGGACATGAGCAACCACAGTTTTTGGTATCCTTGGGGATCCTAGAACCAATCTCCCATAGGTACCAAGGGCGACTATATGTATCTTTGGTACCTGTATATGTTTGTGTATGTATATATGATATGAAATATAGATAAAGGTATGAAAGTAAAAGTACCAAATTGTTAATACTGATATCTTCAAAGTGGGCTGGGAGTAGTTTAAAAACAGAAAAGATCTGTTTTAAAAGAATTCCCACAATAAATATCTAAGAAATGCTGTGATCACACACATACACACACACACACACACACACACACACACACACACACACACACACGTAAAAAGATGGTAACCAAAAAAATTTTAATGTGTTGAAACATCGATTTTTACTTTCTTCCTTATTCTTTGTCCATCCACATATTTTGCTATTGACACATTACTTATATAATCAGAAAAAAAGGGCATTTTCATTTTCAGGGAAATAAAAACATTGCAAAAAGCTTTGAAATTTAAAAAATATATGGTACTGCAAGTAAAGATATTGTTAATTCTGCATAATTAATATGTTTTAAAATTCAAAAATTTTAAATAGAAGATCACACAGCGTAAACAACACGTTTTGCTTACACCAAAGAACAAAACATCATACATAAACAGACCCCAAAGCACAGACATCACAGACTGAAAGACACACACATGTACCTGGATGATTCAGAAGAGTATCAAGTTCTTCTTTGGCCACAACCATTCTTAATCTATCACTACTATCAATGACAAAAATAATGGCTTGTCCTTCTCTGTATAATATAAAGAATGAGAAATATTAAAGATAAACTTGAACATTTTTCTATGTTTACTCTCCATTTGCAATTCCTAACCTGTGTATTATGTCTTCATGTCCTATGTCCATTTATACATTACAGGCTTTGGTGCTATTTCTTATTAGTTTATATGAGTAATTAATATATTAACCATGTTAGTCATATTTCATGTAAAATAATTTCTTTTCATTTGGATCATAATATGGTAAATTTAGTGACATTTCATAATTTTAAAAAATAACAAGTAAAACTATAATCCTATTACACAGATACAACCATTAATATTTTCATGTAAATCATTTTCAACATTTCCTTTGTGTACATTCATATATGAATATCTACATCTGTATTTAAATGGAATCCTGCTGTTTTATACTGCCTTTCTGAAATATATGTACATTTCCCTGATCTTTTTTTGCAGTATAGTTTGAACTACTTTTATATGAAACATTAAAGCTCTACACCAGTGTTTCTCAAATATTTTTTACCATAACCATAGTGAGAAATACATTTTACATTAAGATGCCGTTAGACACATAAGTATATGTAAATATATTTGAAATAGTCTCCTGAGACAATACTTACAAAGAGCTTTTATTTTATTCTATTTGACTTTTAAGCTGATAACCAGCCACTGCAATTGTATAAGGATTCACTTACAGATCACAGTGGCACTTCAAAAATCACTGATTTCCTTCGCATCTTTCTTTTAATGATTATAAAGTATAATGGACGTGTCATTGAATATTGTACCAAACTTCTATTTTTGCACTTCATAGGTTACTTCCAATTTTCATTACTATGAAAAACTTTGGGATAAACATCCTCCTAAATACATTTAAAAAATTTCTTGATACTTTAAGATCTGTTCTTAGGAATAAAATTTCCAGAAATACATACAAAATTTAAAGTTTTAGATAAACATTGATAAATTATCCTCTGGAAATGTTATATCAATTTATACTACTACCAGCACTTTTCCCACTCCCTTGCCAGCATGGCTCTTATCATTCTTTTCAATTTTTTACCACCCTAACAGCATATTATTTTACTTTGTATTTTGTTAATTGCTCGTTAAGTTCAATATATTTTCATATATTTATTGGACATTTATATGTGTTTTGTGACTCAGTGTAATCATAAATTAAGATTTTAAAGTTCAATGCCATTAGTAACCACATGCATATAAAAATAAAACAAATTTTTAATACCATTTTCTCCTATCATTTAAAAAATGAATGCAGATTATCACAGTCACATATTATTAGTGGAAATGGAAACTGATATAATTGGAAATACCTATCAAGAGCTTTAAAAATGTTCACTTTGAGCCAGTAATTTCATTTCTGGAATTTATACTAAGGAAACATGAAGTATGACAGAGATTTATACAGTAATATGTTAACTGAAGAACTGCTTATAATCTTCAAAAACTGAAAACAGTCTTTATGTCCAAAAATAGAGAAATGATTAAGCAAATTTGGGCACAGGAATATGAAAAAATATTAGGCTGCCATGAGAGTTACATCCTTTCTATGTTTTTCCTGATTCACCCTTATCATAAAATGTTAACTGAAAAACTATATAGTACACGGTACATACTTTAGAAGGCTACTTTCTCAATTATGTAAAGTGTATATTATATATTTCAAAATAGAAGAAACATACCCAAAAGATTAACAATGGTAAATTTATTAGTGAGATTTACAGGAAACAATGTTTAAATATGCTTTTCTATATTTTCCAAATATTAACTCCTTTCCAAATATGCACTCTTTATATTTTATGCTTTATTACTTTTTTTATATTCTAAGAGTAATATGCAAAAATTATACAATAATTAACATTACAGAGTCATACAAATGACAAACTAAACTTCCTTTATAATCTTATTCCCAAAACAAATGCTATTAATGGTACGGTATATTCTACTAAGAATTTTCTTCTCTCTCCATATATATTAAGCACATACTTTTATTAAGAATAATTTTTTTCTTCATATAATTGATATGAAAAAATGTCATTATAAATAATTCTCAACACACATTCTTTTCTGTGTATCTTTGCCCAGTAGTCCTAGTCATACTGTACTTTTCTGAAAGCAAAAATTATGCCTGCAGGGCATGAACATTTTTCATTTTAACAGATATTGATAAATTATCCAAGAAAGATGTTACATTCTCACTACAAGAGTGGCTTATTTTGCCAACAGTAGACTTAATCTTTTTAACCTCTTTCAGTCTAATAGATTAAAATGCACTTGTTCTTTCACAATTAGAAAAGTATAGAGATAGAGGAAATAAATTTACTATTACTGTAGACTTCTCAACAGTAACCATATTCGGCATTCCACCTACAATGTACCTATAATACTCCTGAATTCATTAACTTCTTCCAAAAAGATTTTGAAGAAAAAGAAGTTAAAGTCAGAAAAAAAGCTTCCTTTTTAAAGTACTATTTTTTATGCAGTATTGTTTTCCATAATTAAAATAAATGTTACATTTTTTTAAAGTAACTAAATACATTTTTTTTTAGAAAAAAGAATTGTTTACCTACTAATTGGAAGAAGAATAAAAAAATCCTATACTGAAAACTGAGGTTTCCTTAAAAACAAAAACGCCTCACATTTCCCCCAGAGAATTTATTGTAGGATACCACAAACATTCCACCCCTCCTTTTCCAAACTGGCCCTCAAATCTGAAGCATTCTTCTCTTTCTACCTCAGAGGTCCTCTGGCTCTATATGATTTAAATAGGCCCTCAATATTTAAAGAATATCTGGAATAAATCTCCTTTGGTTCCTACCCAAGGAATACAACATTTGTCCCCACATTAGCATGAAAGAATTAGCCAATGAAAATTAAAATCTGATCTGGCAGTCATCACACACCATTTCAAGACAAGAGTTCATAAGAACAAAAGTGCATTTAGTGAAGAGATACTGTTTATAAATTTCAGACTCCAAAAGTGAGTTACACTCATCTTAAATGAAGAAGTCCTAGCAATATTACAAGTTTAATGAATTTATTTTAACATCGCATGCAAATCTTGAGAAAGTATAACACACTTGGATCCTAGCAACTTGACAGCTATTAATCTGAAGAAATTGGTGAGCACTTGATTTGCACATGCTAAAAATATCTTGTTTACAATTGCTTGTAGAACACATGGATCAACTATTAGTGCTGTTATTTTAACTAAATTTATACAGTAAGTATTTACTGATCTATCTGGCCAGAATCATACTTGGTCTTGAAGAAATACTGAATAAAAAAAAAATCCCTGCCCTTGAGGAGTTCATAATCCCACTAGGGAGGCAGCTATGGTACATGAGTTTAAGATGTAATAAGTACGATTCAAGAGATATGAATGGACGAAGTACCGTGTCAACATGGGGGACAGAATAACTGGGCAAAACAGTGGAATCCTTCATAGAGGAGGTGACTTTTGAGCTAGTCCTTAAAGAACAAATATATTAACCTTAAGTTGCAGAGAAGTAGGGTAGAATAGGACATTAAAAACAGACAGAACAACATATGCAAGGTCAGGAAGAACCTGAAGCATTTGAGAAATAATGTGAAGTATGATTATACTTTTTTTTTAAATTAGGAAGTATACTTAAATTATATAAAGAATAAACATTGCAACCTAGCCCATGTAATCATTTGGATTTCTAATCATTACTGGTTATTAAAATATAACCATCTAGTTTACCAACATTCATAAACATACTTACTTATAATAGTGTTCCCAGAGATTTCTGTATCTTCCTTGACCTGACATATCAAACACTGTAAAAGACAAACTATAAAACAAAACAAACAAAATGAAAAAACATGATTACATTATAAGGTAGTAAAAGTCTAACTTTTACTTAAAATTTTAAATTGTTTTCAATCAAAGAAACCACCCTTAATATACAATATTCAACTTGGGCCAGCTTTCAAGTACAAGTGCCATAGAATGAATTTTTTGAATATAAATATGATTTTACAATTAGTAACATATAAGAAAGATATTTCCTTTGCTAGTGACGTTGTCAGAGTTTATCTAAACTCTAAATTCTTTAGAATAATCCAGAGGTAGTGGTACAAGTATTTTAATATCTATGGGCTTCTGAAATAGCAACTTACTTTTTTCTAAGAGTAGGAGGAATAACTATGTAGATCTAATATCACTTTTCACCCACAACTTCTTAATCACAAGTTTAATAAAATGAATTACCTGGACGATTTGAATTTCTCTATGCTGAATCCTATTGTTGGAACTATATCTTGAGATTGAGCCTTTAAGAGAGAAGACAAAGTTTAGAAAATTGCAATGACCAAAGATGAATTTTTCCTCAGGTTAAAAAAAAAAGCACCCAGATTTTCCAGTTCTAAAATCTGCCACTAAGGAGATGACAGGATTAAACAAAATTATAAATTTTGCAATGAGATCACTGCATGTAAATTCTTTATAAAGTTTAAGGTTTACTAATTATAAATCTGCATGTGTGTCTTCACATTCACATTTTGTGGCTTGCTGCAAGTTACCACGGACTTAAAGTGCTTTCAAAAGTCTCCTTCAGCTCACATATAGGACTTTCTAATCTTTCATACTTATTGAGTTTATATATGCTACAGAGGACTGTGCTCATGTGTAGATGGTGAATATACATGGTCCCTGCGCTCATGGAATTTATAATCTGGAGGAGGTAAACAGCAATAAACAACTGAGTTACAAGTGAACACAATTTTGAGCAGTGCTCAGTGCTATGAAAGGTGATTGAGGGTGGGAGGCAATGGGGCAGAGGAGGGTTAGTATAGAAGAGCCTCTCTGATGAGGAGGGTTAGTATAGAAGAGCCTCTCTGATGAGGGGACATCTCACCCAGGAGTGAATGTTAAGAAGGGGAAAAGCTATGACAAGATATTGGCAAAGAACATTCCAGTCAAAGGAATTAGCCAGGGCATGACCTCAAGGCGGGGAGGAACTCACCACCACTCAGAAAAAGTAGAAGGCCTGTATGTCTAAAGTATATTTAGTGAGGGAAAGAGCTGTATGTAACCAAGTAAGATAGGTAGGGCCTTGAAGGCCATGGTGGGAACTGTGTGGAAAAGAGATTACAAGGGGGCAAGAGTATAGTGGGAGACCTGCTGACACATCCCACAGGCAAGTAAAAGGTCTTAAATGGACAAGTTAGCTCATCAAATGCATCATAATACTTCTATCATCAAAACTTTCTCCTTTTGAATAAAAATCCATTCACTTTCTGACCCAGATGCCTAGGATTTATTCTCAACTCCTCCCCCCCCTTTTTTTTTTTTTTTGCGGTTCACGGGCCTCTCACTGCCGCGGCCTCCGCGGCTGCGGAGCACAGGCTCCAGACGCGCAGGCTCAGCGGCCATGGCTCACTGGCCCAGCCGCTCCGCGGCACGCAGTATCCTCCCGAACCGGGGCACGAACCCGCGCCCACTGCGCCACCAGGGAAGCCCCCAACTCCTCCCATTTTTACATTCCCTATACAACCGTTCTCTAAGCTTTATTGGTTCTATCTCACTAACTTAGCTCAGCCATTATCGTTTCTTGCTTCAAATTACTACAACAGCCTCCTGATTACTCCTAATTGCTAATATACTACCTAAACAAGTTACTTCACTTCTCTAAGCCAGGGGTCCCCAATCCCGGGCCTTAGACCGGTAGCGGTCCGCGGCCTGTTAGGATCTGGGCCGCACAGCAGGAGGTGAGTGGTGGGTGAGCCAGCAAAGCTTCATATGCCGCTCCCCATTACTCCCCATCGCTCGCATTACCGCCTGAACCATCCCCCCCAACCCCCCTGCAACCCCCCCTGTGGAAAAACTGTCTTCCATGAAACTGGTCCCTGGTGCCAAAAAGGTTGGGGACCGCTGCTCTAAGCCTTAATTTTCCCAAATGTACAATATATTATTACTATCCTTAACTCATAGTGTTATCATGAGAATTCAATAAGTTAATGGATGCAAAATACTCAACATAGTGTCTGGTCCATAGTAAACGCTCAACAAATGTTTGCTATTATTAGAATTACACTCTCACTGATTTCAGTTTCATTCCCCAATTTTCTCCATACTGCCCAAAGTGTAACTTAAAAAAATTTCCTTTCAGTTCATCCTGTTGCTTTTATGTAAAAACAGGAGAAGTAGAGGGGAAATTGTTGCTCCACATCATTATGTTCACTTTGGTAGTCTACTCCTGAAAATTTAAAATTCAAATCGAAAGACAGAAGGTGAAAAGTCACTGTAGCTTCGTCACCTTAATACTAATGTGCTAGTGAAAAGACCTCCCAGAGCTGCCCTGGTTTTGGCTTTGAGATTTGTTTATTCAGCTTTTCCTTTTATCCTGTGAGCTGCCTAGTATTCTTCCAAAAATATCTCTCTTTTTGTTTATGTTAGACAGATTTTATTTCCTGCTACTCAGATTCCTGCCTCATACCTTAGGGGTCTTTCATTGCACAACAAACTTTGGAATAAAGAGTTTCTTAATTTTTGTTGTCCCAAAATGCAACACTTTCGATTTTATGGATTTTCATGTGTCAATCATGTGATAAAATCATCAGCTATTATTATTAGGAAAAACATAATAATAAAAAAGGTTAAAAGTTTAAAGAAATCTCAGAAAATATACCTCAAATGAGTAGCTTTGTCTTCAGTGAGCTGTAATTAGAAATTGGCCTAGCCTCTTCACAATCACCCAGTTTCTTCACAAACTCCTTCTGTTTCCAGATAAGCTACCCTTTAACTTGCTGTTTTAATAGGGATAAAATTAATCAACTTTCTTTTCTTCCCCTCACTTCTAAAGTTCTATTGGAAGATAATTAGAAAGAAGAAACTCCACAAATTAATCAGGATAGGACAAGATATGTGGGCTGGTACTTCCAGATTTTCCTCTAAACAATTCCGAAATAGTCTCCACCAATTAACTTTCCTCTGCTCTATCCAGGAACAAATACATTTGGTAATTCTCTAAATTGGACAGGGAATGCTTACAAGCAAGCAAAGGGCACAGGAATTAGTACCTAAGTGGACTAGGCTATCTGAGACAGCCCAGGAATAGACCAACATCAATAAGAGTAGAACAAGATTTCTAAGAGAGACCCTATTTGGTTAGCTTTATTAAGACTGCTAAAAATGATATCCTCGGTGCTATCGACCATTACTCCCTGCCCAAAGATAAAAATTTAAAAAATCACCCATCAGTCCATTTGTCCAAAAATACATTTAACTACTAAGCAATATTCTAGGTGTCTGGGATTCAGTATTGAACAATACAAGATCTATACTCTTATGGAATTTAATTTTACAATGAGGAAAAATTTAATAAACAACAACTGTATATGCAAGGTAATTTCAGATTGTTTTAAATGTTAAGAATATAAAACTGGATGATGTGATAGAATGAGAGCATTTATATTGGGGAGTGGGGCAAAAGTGGGAATTGTAGAAGAAAGGTGTTTACAGAGCACATCTCAAGAAAATGACAGCTAAGATCAGGTTCTTGGAAAGTTATCAAGTTAAAATGTACCTCCTCTCTCTCTATTCATCAGTTTAGAAAACCTAGATCAGCAACCTCAGTATATTAACAATAAATGAACATTAGGACAGCTTAATATTAAAAACTAGTTTGGGTTCAGGAAGTATCTTGTTATCTAGAAACTGATTTTATCCCCCCAAAATACGATACTATAAAATGAGATTTGCGATTTCTTCTGCAAGACATTTTCTAATAGAGCATTGTAGATTTCTATTATTCACCTTAATTCATTAAAAATAATGAATTTCTGGGGGGTTCAGGGAAGATGGCGGAAGAGTAAGACGTGGAGATCACCTTCCTCCCCACAGATACACCAGAAATACATCTACACATGGAACAACTCCTACAGAACACCTACTGAACGCTGGCAGAAGACCTCAGACCTCCCAAAAGGCAAGAAACTCCCCACGTACCTGGGTAGGGCAAAAGAAAAAAGAATAAACAGAGACCAAAGGATAGGAACGGGACCTGCACCAGTGGGAGGGAGTGGTGAAGGAATAAAAGTTTCCACACACTAGGAAGCCCCTTCACAGGCGGAGACTGCGGGTGGCGGAGGGGGAAAGCTTCGGAGCCGCGGAGGAGAGCACAGCAACAGGGGTGCGGAGGGCAAAGTGGAGAGACTCCCGCACAGAGGATCAGGGCCGACCAGCACTCAGCAGCCCGTGAGGCTTGTCTGCTCATGCGCCGGGGCGGGCGGGGCTGGGAGCTGAGGCTCAGGCTTCGGTCGAGCACAGGGAGAGGACTGGGGTTGGCTGCGTGACCACTGCCTGCAGGGGGTTAGTGCACCACGGCTAGCCGGGAGGGAGCCCGGGAAAAAGTCTGGACCTGCCGAAGAGGCAAGAGACTTTTTCTTCCCTCTTTGTTTCCTGGTGTGCAAGGAGAGGGGATTAAGAGCACTGCTTAAAGGAGCTCCAAAGACGGGCGCGAGCCGCGGCTAACAGCACGGACCCCAGAGACGGGCAGGAGACGCTAAGGCTGCTGCTGCCGCCACCAAGAAGCCTGTGTGCGAGCACAGGTCACTATCCACACCTCCCTTCCGGGGAGCCTGTGCAGCCCGCCACTGCCAGGTTCCCGGGATTCAGGGACAACTTCCCCTGGAGAACGCACGGCACGCCTCAGGCTGGTGCAACGTCCCGCCGGCCTCTGCCGCCGCAGGCTTGCCCCGCATCCGCACCCCTCCTTCCCTCTGGCCTGAGTGAGCAAGAGTCCCCGAAGCAGCTGCTCCTTTAACCCCGTCCTGTCTGAACGAAGAACAGATGCCCTCCGGCGACCTACACTCAGAGGCGGGGCCAAATCCAAAGCTGAGCCCCAGGAGCTGTGAGAACAAAGAAGAAAAGGGGAACTCTCTCCCAGCAGCCTCAGAAGCAGCGGATTAAAGCTCCACAGTAAACTTGAGGTACCCTGCATCTGTGGAATACATGAATAGACAACGAATCATCCCAAATTGAGGAGGTGGACTTTGAGAGCAAGATTTACTATTTTTTCCCCTTTTCCTCTTTTTGTGAGTGTGTATGTGTATGCTTCTGTGAGAGATTTTGTCTGTACAGCTTTGCTGTCACCATTTGTCCTAGGGTTCTATCCGTCCGTTTTTTTTTTAATTTTTTTCTTAATAATTATTTTTTATTTTAATAACTTTATTTTATTTTATGTTACTTTATTTTATCATCTTTCCTCTTTCTTTCTTTTCTTTCTTTCTTCCTTCCCTCCCTCCCTCCTTTTCTTTCTTTTTCTTTCTTTCTTTCTCTTTCTTTCTTTCTTTCTTTCTTTCTCTCTCTCTCTTTCTCACTTTCTCGCTTTCCTTCTTTCTTTCTCTCTCTCTCTCTTTCTCGTTTTCTCGCTTTCTTTCTTTCTTTTTCTCCCTTTTATTCTGAGCCGTGTGGATGAAAGGCTCTTGGTGCTGCAGCCAGGAGTCAGTGCTGGGCCTCTGAGGTGGCAGAGCCAAGTTCAGGACACTGGTCCACAAGAGACCTCCCAGCTGCACATAATATCAAACAGCGAAAATCTCCCAGAGATCTCCATGTCAACACCAACACCCAGCTTCACTCAACGACCAGCAAGCTACAGTGCCGGACACCCTATGCGAAACAACTAGCAAGACAGGAACACAACCCCCAACAATTAGCAGAGAGGCTGCCTAAAACCATAATAAGTCCACAGGCACCCCAAAACACACCACCAGACGTGGACCTGCCCACCAGAAAGACAAGATCCAGCGTCATCCACCAGAACACAGGCACTAGTCCCCTCCACCAGGAAGCCTACACAACCCACTGAGACAACTTTAGACACTGGGGACAGACACCTAAACAACGGGAACAACGAACCTATGGCATGCAAAAAGGAGACCCCAAACACAGTAAGATAAGCAAAATGAGAAGACAGAAAAACACACAGCAGATGAAGGAGCAACATAAAAACCCACCAGACCTAACAATGAAGAGGAAATAGGCAGTCTACCTGAAAAGAATTCAGAATAATGATAGTAAAGATGATACAAAATCTTGGAAATAGAACAGAAAAAATGCAAGAAACAGTTAACAAGGACCTAGAAGAACTAAAGACGAAACAAGCAACGATAAACAACACAATAAATGAAATTAAAAATACTCTAGATGGGATCAATAGCAGAATAACTGAGGCAGAAGAACGGATAAGTGACCTGGAAGATAAAATAGTGGAAATAACTACTGCAGAGCAGAATAAAGAAAAAAGAATGAAAAGAACTGAGGACAGTCTCAGAGACCTCTGGGACAACGTTAAACACACCAACATTCGAATTATAGGGGATCCAGAAGAAGAAGAGAAAAAGAAAGGGACTGAGAAAATATTTGAAGAGATTATAGTTGAAAACTTCCCTAATATGGGAAAGAAAATAGTTAATCAAGTCCAGGAAGCACAGAGAGTCCCATACAGGATAAATCCAAGGAAAAACATACCAACACACATATTAGTCAAACTGTCAAAAATTAAATACAAAGAAAACATATTAAAAGCAGCAAGGGAAAAACAACAAATAACACACAAGGGAATCACCATAAGGTTAACACCCGATCTTTCAGCAGAAACTCTGCAAGCCAGAAGGGACTGGCAGGACATACTGAAAGTGATGAAAGAGAAAAACCAACAACCAAGATTACTCTACCCAGCAAGGATCTCATTCAGATTTGATGGAGAAATTAAAACCTTTACAGACAAGCAAAAGCTGAGAGAGTTCAGCACCACCAAACCAGCTTTACAACAAATGCTAAAGGAACTCCTCTAGGCAAGAAACACAAGACAAGGAAAAGACCTACAATAACAAACCCAAAACAATTAAGAAATTGGGAACAGGAACATACATATCGATAATTACCTTAAATTTAAATGGATTAAATGCTCCCACCAAAAGACACAGACTGCCTGAATGGATACAAAAACAAGACCCATATATACGCTGTCTACAAGAGACCCACTTCAGACCTAGAGACACATACAGACTGAAGTTAGGGGATGGAAAAAGATATTCCATGCAAATGGAAACCAAAAGAAAGCTGGAGTAGCAATTCACATATCAGACAAAATAGACTTTAAAATAAAGACTATTAGAAGAGACAAAGAAGGACACTACATAATGATCAAGGGATCAATCCAAGAAGAAGATATAACAATTGTAAATATTTATGCACCCAACATAGGAGCACCTCAATACATAAGGCAAATACTAACAGCCAGAAAAGGGGAAATCAACAGTAACACATTCATAGTAGGGGACTTTAACACCCCACTTTCACCAATGGACAGATCACCCAAAATGAAAATAAATAAGGAAACACAAGCTTTAAATGATACATCAAACAAGATGGACTTAATTGATATTTATAGGGCATTCCATCCAAAAACAACAGAATACACATTTTTCCCAAGTGCTCGTGGAACATTCTCCAGGATAGATCATATCTTGGGTCACAAATCAAGCCTTGGTAAATTTAAGAAAACTGAAATCATATCAAGTATCTTTTCTGACCACAACGCTATGAGACTAGACATCAATTACAGGAAAAGATCTGTAAAAAACACAAACACATGGAGGCTAAACAATACACTACTTAATAACGAAGTGATCACTGAAGAAATTAAAGAGGAAATAAAAAAATACGTAGAAACAAACGACAATGGAGACACGATGACCCAAAACCTATGGGATAAAGCAAAAGCATTTCTAAGAGGGAAGTTTATAGCAATACAATCCAACCTCAAGAAACAGGAAACATCTCGAATAAACAACCTAACCTTGCACCTAAAGCAATTAGAGAAAGAAGAACAAAAAAACCCCAAAGTTAGCAGAAGGAAGGAAATCATAAAGTTCAGATCAGAAATAAATGAAAAAGAAATGAAGGAAACGATAGCAAAGATCAATAAAACGAAAAGCTGGTTCTCTGAGAAGATAAACAAAATTGATAAACCATTAGCCAGACTCGTCAAGAAAAAAGGGAGAAGACTCAAATCAATAGAATTAGAAATGAAAAAGGAGAAGTAACAACTGACACTGCAGAAATACAAAAGATCATGAGAGATTACTACAAGCAACTCTATGCCAATAAAATGGACAACCTGGAAGAATAGGACAAATTCTTAGAAATGCACAACCTACCAAGACTGAATCAGGAAAAAATAGAAAATATGAACAGAACAATCACAAGCACTGAAATTGAAACTCTGATTAAAAATCTTCCAACAAAAAAAAGCCCAGGACCAGATGGCTTCACAGGTGAATTCTATCAAACATTTAGAGAAGAGCTAACAGCTATCCTTCTCAAACTCTTCCAAAATACTGCAGAGGGAGGATCACTCAAACTCATTCTACGAGGCCACCATCACCCTGATTCAAAAACCAGACAAAAATGTCGTAAAGTAAGAAAACTACAGGCCAATATCACTGATGACATGGATGCAAAAATCCTCAACAAAATACTAGCAAAGAGAATCCAACAGCACATTAAACGGATCATACACCATGACCAAGTAGGGTTGATTCCAGGAATGCAAGGATTCTTCAATATACGCAAATCAATCAACGTGATACACCATATTAACAAATTGAAGAATAAAAACCATATGATCATCTCAATAGATGCAGAAAACGCTTTCAACAAAATTCAACACCCATTTATGATAAAAACCCTGCAGAAAGTAGGCATAGAGGGAACTTACCTCAACATAATAAAGGCCATATATGACAAACCCACAGCCAACATCATCCTCAATGGTGAAAAACTGAAACCATTTCCACTAAGATCAGGAACAAGACAAGGTTGCCCACTCTCACCACAATTATTCAACATAGTTTTGGAAGTTTTAGCCACAGCAATCAGAGAAGAAAAGGAAATAAAAGGAATCCAAATCAGAAAAGAAGAAGTAAAGCTGTCACTGTTTGCAGATGACATGATACTATACATAGAGAATCCTAAAGATGCTACCAGAAAACTACTAGAGCTAATCAATGAATTTGGTAAAGTAGCAGGATACAAAATTAATGCACAGAAATCTCTGGCATTCCTATAAACGAATGATGTAAAATATGAAAGTGAAATCAAGAAAACACTCTCATTTACCACTGCAACAAAAAGAATGAAATATCTAGGAATAAACCTACCTAAGGAGACAAAACACCTGTATACAGAAAATTATAAGACACCGATAAAAGAAATTAAAGATGATACAAATAGATGGAAAGATATACCATGTTCTTGGATTGGAAGAATCAACATTGTGAAAATGACTCTACTACCCAAAGCAATCTACAGATTCAATGCAATCCGTATCAAACTACCACTGGCATTTTTCACAGAACTAGAACAAAAAATTTCACAATTTGTATGGAAACACAAAAGACCCCAAATAGCCAAAGCAATCTTGAGAACAAAAAACGGAGCTGGAAGAATCAGGCTCCCTGACTTCAGACTATTCTACAAAGCCACAGTAGTCAAAACAGTATGGTACTGGCACAAAAACAGAAAGATAGATCAATGGAACAAGATAGAAAGCCCAGAGATAAACCCACGCACATATGGTAAAGGAGGCAGGAATAAAGGAGGCAGGAATGTACAGTGGAGAAAGGATAGCCTCTTCAATAAGTGGTGCTGGGAAAACTGGACAGGTACATGTAAAAGTATGAGATTAGAACACTTCCTAACACCATACACAAAAATAAGCTCAATATGGATTAAAGACCTAAATGTAAGGCCAGAAACTATCAAACTTTTAGAGGAAAACATAGGCAGAATACTCTATGACATAAATCACAGCTAGATCCTTTTTGACCCACCTCCTAGAGAAATGGAAATAAAAACAGAAATAAACAAATGGGATCTAATGAAACTTCAAAGCTTTTGCACAGCAAAGAAAACCATAAACAAGACCAAAAGACAACCCTCAGAATGGGAGAAAATATTTGCAAATGAAGCAACTGACAAAGGATTAATCTCCAAAACAGACAAGCAACTCATGCAGCTCAATATCAAAGAAATAAACAACCCAATCAAAAAATGGGCAGAAGACCGAAATAGACATTTCTCCAAAGAAGATATACAGATTGCCAACAAACACATGAAAGAATGCTCAACATCATTAATCATTAGAGAAATGCAAGTCAAAACTACAATGAGATATCATCTCATACCAGTCAGAATGGCCATCATCCAAAAACCTAGAAACAATAAATGCTGGAGAGGGTGTGAAGAAAAGGGAACACTCTTGCACTGCTGGTGGGAATGTGAATTGATACAGCCACTGTGGAGAACAGTATGGAGGTTCCTTAAAAAACTAAAAATAGCACTACCATATGACCCAGCAATCCCACTACTGGGCATGTACCCTGAGAAAACCATAATTCAAAAAGAGTCATGTACCAAAATGTTCATTGCAGTTCTATTTACAATAGCCCAGAGATGGAAACAACGTAAGTGTCCATCATCAGATGATGGATAAAGAAGATGTGGCACATATATACAATGGAATATTACTCAGCCATAAAAAGAAACAAAATTGAGCTATTTGTAATAAGGTGGATGGACCTAGAGTCTGTCATACAGAGTGAAGTAAGTCAGAAAGAGAAAGACAAATACCGTATGCTAACACATATATATGGAATTTAAGAAAAAAAAATGTCATGAAGAACCTAGGGGTAAGACAGGAATAAAGACACAGACCTACTAGAGAATGAACTTGAGGAAATGGGGAGGGGGAAGGGTAAGCTGTGACAAAGCGAGAGAGTGGCATGGACATATATACACTACCAAACATAAAATAGATAGCTAGTTGGAAGCAGCCGCATAGAACAGGGAGATCAGCTCGGTGCTTTGTGACCACCTAGAGGGGTGGGATAGGGAGGGTGGTAGTGAGGGAGACGCAAGAGGGAAGAGAGATGGGAACATATGTATATGTATAACTGATTCACTTTGTTATAAAACAGAAACTAGCACACCATTGTAAAGCAATTATACTCTAATGCAGATGTAAAAAAAAAATAATGAATTTCTCATAGTGGATGTAAGCTCACAAGACACTTTTCTTGAGTTCAAAGGTAGGGAGGAAGCAAGTGTTATATCTGTGCCTGAATGACAGAGGTTTTGGGGTTTTTAAGAAGTCCCATTTCAAGTGTCCTCTTGGCTTCTGTCACCAAGTTGTTTTTTAAATTTTTTTAAAGTAAAGCAACTTACTCTGCTCTCAGGATGTAGAGGTCAATTGTTCTCAGGAGACAGGATAGTTGCTAAAGATTAAGGCTCAGGAAGTGGTGTCAGAAATTAGGCTATCTCCTTAATAATAGCCCTGGAGATAGTCTAGGCTAGTTCCATATTCATCAGAGGTAGCAGAGAGATAGGTATGTTGGAAAGCAAAACAAGATTAATTAAAAAGTCTTACTTATTGGCTGCAAGCCTAGGTTTTCCTGAGGACTCTCCCTGACTAATGTGGTGTGTTAGGCAGGGTTAGCAGAACTTTCACAGGACTAGTCTGAAATTGGGATATTAGAATATTTCAAGATGATAGACTGAGCTCATGCTGCCTCCTTCCCCTTCTACCCCAAACAAATGACCAATAATGTTTAGAGAAGAAAGCTGTTCCCACCCATATCAAAGATTATCCCTACGGTAATAACCATGTCTTGGGACAGAAGATCACTATACTGTTGGGGATGATGGAAAAAGATAATGTAATTTCTGTTTTGTTCTTTGAATGACATTTCTGCCAAGTTGAGTATAGTAGGCACTGGGGGGGCTGGTCCACTTTGGGGCTATTAACTGTGGCTCTGGTTTCAATCATTTTGTACTTATTTGAGACTACTTTTACAAAAAAATTACTTTAGAGGATATTCCTTCACGTGGAGAAAAATGGAAATATCTCCTATAGGATAGGACCTAAAGGACCCTACCTAAAGAATTTCCTTATAATCTTGCTCACAGCCTTACCTGCAGAAGTGCAGGTCACCAGCCACTAAGTTTAACTATTAGCCCAGGTTGATCTGCTGATAGCTGATCCATGGAACTAATTATGGACCCAAGCACAGCTGCACGTGGTTCTGTTTTTACCGTACATCCATCATTCTCTAAATTCAATTCAGACCCCATTCAATTGGGTAGGATGCTATATCTTCCTCTCAAGGACTGTCAAAGAAATCTCTCATAATCACCTAGGTCAGGAGACAGACTCCAATGTATATGGACTTTTTGACCTGTTCTTTTCCTTATTGGGGAAGAATCTCTTTTTCTCTGCTTCTATATAGAGAGAAATCCATTAAAATAATACTTCTAGTTACTGTCTCCCCTCTCCAAATTTATTCCTCTTCATAGGGGATAAAAAAAAGAGACTTCTTTGACTTCTCAGTTTATGAAATGGAAACCGACATCCTTGGTTCTGCCTCTCTCTTTGTCTCTGTCTCTTTGAGAGCCACATACTTCTTGAAACCATGCATTCTCACCTGTTCTTAAGCATGCAGTAAACCTAGATGAGCAGGATCTTTCCCTGGGTAGGAAAGCTTGAATTTTGGGACACGAATCATAACTTAGAGTGTTAGCAAGTCCTCTGGCCAGACCTAAACCTTGCCCTCCACAATCACCTTTTTCAATAAAACTGCTAGTTTTTATCTCTGCCTGACTTCAGCATGTATATCTCAGCTGATTTCCAGCTTGGCTGGGGAGCCCCTTAAAACACCTAAATTGCTTTGCAAATCCATTTTCAACTTCTTATCACGGCTGCCTCAAACAAACTCCCACCTGAAAATACACCAGCAGTTAGTTGTTTTCACATGGCAAACTCACTCACATAGAAGAAGGGAATGATGACCAGAAGAAAAGAAATAATGGCATTTTTGTAATTCCAAAGCAATCTCGAACTAAACAGAAGTATAACTGAAGCCGTTGGGAGAAAGAAAAAAAAAAAGGCAGTAAGGCTTCTCATTCTGCTCAACCTGAAGCACTGTTTGGAGGCACTGAAGTCCACCTTCAATTACCATATTTAGGAGCAATGCTTCCCACTCTCCAGCCATTCAGTCATTAAGAGTACCAGCTTCCTAATTTTTGTTCTGTCTGTATGCAGTCTATATTAATTTTTACTCAGCATTTTTCATTGATTGACTAATGGTTTTTACCTAGATAAAAGTACTTACAACTGTAAATGTTAGCTGTCTACCCAATATCCACTCTGCTCTTCTTTCATACTTACAGGACCCCTATTACTAATGGAAGCAGCAATATGTCCTGACTAAAAAAAAGAATCCAGCCTCAGCCAATGAGGTAAAAGAGTCATTAGTTGGGGCTTCTAGGTAAGCTCTTTAAAGAGGGCTTATTTAGCAAGAAGGCTTATTCTTTTGCCCTGTTCTTTTCTCATCCCTGTGATTTAGAATATAGATAAGATAGTTAACTAAGGTGGCCATGTGGAGATCCTGAGGATCTTGAAGAAAACCAGGCACTAAGGATATCAAAGCAGAAAGATGGAAGACGCCTGGACCATGCAGCTGCCACACCAGCCTTGGAATACCTCTTCTGGACTTATTTAGATGACAGAAAAATAAGTATCTTATTTAGTCCACTGTTCTGTGGGTTTTCTTTATACGTAGCAGAACCTAACTGTAACTCATGCATTATGTGGTAGATGTGCTAGCTTTATATATATTTCAGTTATTAAAATAATATGTTCAAGTACTTACTACTTAAATGACTCAGTCGTCTTGCTTGCTACTACTGATATGCATACCACACTCCTGGGAAACTGTCTAATTATCCTAGAACCTATAAAAATGATTCACCTTTCCCTTTGCTTTGCTCTTCTTGTAAAGAGAGAGCCAAAAAGAAGGCAATGCTACCTGAAAGTAAATTCCACAAATTTGTGAAGATCATCTGAGAAGAAAAGACATTTGGAAAATACTCCAGTTTAAATAATAAAGATTTACCTACCTACCTGCATAAAATACACTGCAAATTATGGCTGGCTGACACTTATTAATTTAAGGTACCACGAATTTGACAAGACTTCATAACATGATAATGAAGTTATAATGGCAAACAAAATAATCCTGCCTTATCTTTCTTTAGCAGAAAATACAGGGGGTGGAGTCAAGATGGTGGCAGGAGAGGACGCGGAGTTCGCATTTCTCCACAACTAGGGTGCCTGCTGGACACTGGTGGGGGACCTCAACGCCCTAGGAGATGGGAGGAGCCCCCAAGCAACTGGGTAGCATGAGGGGGGATTGAGGGGGGAGGAGAAGTGGAGGCCAGACAGGACTGGTGCACCTGAGGGGTGGGTGGGAGAGGGGAGGGGTTCCCATGCCTGGAGGGGGCTTCGGGGGGCTCAGAGGATCAGGGAGAGCACACCTAGCGTCTCCCTTGCCCAGTCGGGCCCTGGGAAGCCCTCAGGGCTCCTCAGCAGGGTCCTCCACCCTCCAAGGCCCCGTTGGTCCTAGAGCCATAGGAGGGAGGTGAGGGGAAGAAGAGGAGAGGTGGGTGGGAGGAGCCCTTCCAGACTGGAGGATCAGGGAAGTGCGACAGGTCTTTGCCCTGGCCACTTGGCCGCAAAAAGCTTGCTGGGCTCCAAGGCTCCCTCCGGGCAGCGTGGGTCCTAGCAGCATAGGAGGGAGGCAAGGGGAGAAGAGGAGAGGTGGGAAGGACGGGCCCTCTGGGGCCGGAGGATCAAGGGAGGTGCAGCCGGCATTTCCCCACAACCCACTTGGGCCCCGGGAAGCCTGCTGGGCTCCCAGGCCTGGTGCTCTGATCTCCAGGGCCCCCTCCAGCCTTGTGGGTCCTAGGAGAATGGGAGGGAAGGAGGAGGGGGGAAGAGGAGGAGAGGCAGACCATCTGGGGCCAGGGGATCACGGGAAGGCACTGTGGGCGTTTCTCCCACCCACTTGGCCCCGGGAAGCCTGCTGGGCTTCCAGGTCTGGTCCTCTGCCTTCCGGGATCTCCTCTGGCTGTGTGGGTCCCAGGGGCATAAGAAGGAGGGAGAGGGGAGAAGAAGAGAGGCCAATGGGGAGGGTCCTTCCAGGATCAGAGGATTGGGGGGAATATGCTTAGCACTTCCCCTGCCCACTCGGGCCCAGTGAGCCTGCTGGGGTCCTGGACCAGGTCCTCCACCCTCCAAGGCCAGAGGCACTGCCTGGGCCCCTCCTGCTGAGGCTCCTCCTGCTGCATTGAGCCTAAGACTCACCACCCCACCCACCCAGCACCTCCAGGGCCTTTTCCTGCTCTGTTGGTCCTAAGCATAGGCCCCGCCCCCACCTGAAACCCACCCCTGCCCACTCCCTACCCCCCACAGCCAAGGCTTTTTCCGGATTTTTTTTTTCTTTTTCTCCTTACTATTGTGGCTCTGTTTTACCTTCCGTTGTTGTTTCAACTATATTTTTATTCTTTCTAACAAATCTGTTAGTTTTCTAATCTAATTTTATTTTTTACTCTTTGTTATCGTTCTGCTCCTTTTCTTTCTTTTTTTTTTTTTTTTGCTGCCCCACACATCTTGCGGGATCTTGGTTCACAAGATGGGGGTCAGGCCAGAGTTCCAGCAGTGGGAGCTCTGAGTCCGAATCACTGGACTAACAGAGAACCTCAGACCCCAGGGAATATTCATTGGAGTGAGGTCTCCCAGAGGTCCTCATCTCGGCACCAAGACCCAGCTCCACCCAACAGCCTACAAACTCCAGTGCTGGAAGCCTCAGGCCAAACAACCAGTAAAATAGGAACACAATCCCACCCATCAAAAAAAAAAAAAAAAAAGGAAGACAAAAAAATATGTTTCAGATGAAGGAGCAAGGTAAAAAATCTACAAGCCCAAATAAATGAAGAGGAAATAGGCAACCTACCTAAAAATAATTCAGAGTAATGACAATAAAGATGATTCAGAATCTCAGAAACAGAATGGAGACACAGATTGAGAAAATACAGAAATGTTTAAAAAAGATTTAGAAGAACTAAAGAACAAAGAAACAGAGATGAACAGCACAATAACTGAAATGAAAAACACACTAGAAGGAATCAATAACATAATAACTGAGGCAGAAGAACAAATAAGTGAGCTGGAAGACAGAATGGTGGAAATAACTGCCAAGGAACAGAATAAGGAAGAAAGAAAGAAAAGAATTGAAGACAATCTTAGAGACCACTGGGACAACACTAAATGCACCAACGTTCAAATTATAGGAGTCTCAGAAGAAGAAGAGAAAAAGAAAGGGTCTGAGAAAATATCTGAAGAGATTACAGTGGAAAACTACCCTAACATGGGGAAGGAAATAGTCACCCAAGTCCAGGAAGCACAGCGAGTGCCATACGGGATAAACCCTAGGAGAAACACACCAAGACACATATTAGTCAAACCAACAAAAACTAAATTCAAAGAAAAAATATTAAAAGCAGCAAGGGAAAAGCAAAAAATAACATACAAAGGAATCCCCATAAGGTTATCAGCTAATATTTCAGCAGAAACTCTGCAGGCCAGAAGGGAGTGGCAGGATATACTTAAAGGGATGAAATATTCATAATAATAAAGGGATGAAATATTCAGCTAGTATTTCAGCAGAAACTCTGCAGGCCAGAAGGGAGTGGCAGGATATACTTAAAGGGATGAAAGAGAAAAACCTACAACCAAGATTACTCTACCCAGCAAGGATTTCATTCAGATTCAACGGCAAAAGCTAACAGAATTCAGCACCACCAAACCAGCTTTACAGCAAACGCTAAAGGAACTTCTCTAGGCGGGAAACACAAAAGAAGAAAAAGACCCACAAAAACAAACCCAAAGCAATTAAGAAAATGGTAGTAGGAACACAGATATCGATAATAACCTTGAATGTAAATGGATTAAATGCTCCAACTAAAAGACACAGACTGGTTGAATGGATACCAAAGTAGACCATAAACATGCTGTCTACAAGAGACCCATTTCAGACCTAGGGACACATACAGATTGAAAGTGAAGGGATGGAAAAAGATATTCCATGTAAATGGAAATCAAAAGAAAGCTGGAGTAGCAATACTCATATCAGATAAAATAGACTTTTAAATAAAGACTGTTACAAGAGATAAGGAAGGACACTACATAATGATAAAGGGATCAATCCAAGAAGAAGATATAACAATTATAAATATTTATACACCCAACATAGGAGCACCTCAATACATAAGGCAAATGCTAACAACCATAAAAGGGGAAATCAACGGTAACACAATAATAGTACGGGACTTTAACACCCCACTTACACCAGTGGACAGATCATCCAAAATGAAAATAAATAAGGAAACACAAGCTTTAAATGACGCAATAGACCAGATAGATTTAATTGATATTTATAGGACATTCCATCTGAAAGTGGCAGAATACACTTTCTTCTCAAGTGCACATGGAACATTCTCCAGGATAGTTCACATCTTGGGTCACAAATCAAGCCTCAGTAAATTTAAGAAGACTGAAATCGTATCAAGCATCTTTTCTGACCACAACGCTATGTGGCTGGAAATCAATTATAGGAAAAAAACTGCAAAAAATACAAATACATGGAGGCTAAACAGTACACTACTAAATAATCAAGAGATCACTGAAGAAATCAAGAAGAAATTTAAAAAAAAATAGAAACAAATGACAACAAAAACACCATAACCCAAAATCTATGGGATGCAGCAAAAGAAGTTCTAAGAGGGAAGTTTATAGCAATTCAATCTCACCTCAAGAAACAAAAGTCTCAAACAATCTAACCTTACATGTAAAGCAACTAGAGAAAGAAGAACAAAGAAAACCCGAAGTCAGTAGAAGGAAAGAAATCATAAAGATCAGAGCAGAAATAAATGAAATAGAAATGAAGAAAATAATAGCAAAGATAAATAAAACTAAAAGTTGGTTCTTTGAGAAGATAAACAAAATTGATAAACATTTAGCCAGACTCATCAAGAAAGAAAGAGGACGCAAATCAGTAAAATTAGAAATGAGAAAGGAGAAATCACTTCTGACACCGCAGTAATACAAAGGATTATAAGAGACTACTATAAACAACTATATGCCAATAAAATGGACAAGCACGAAGAAATGGACAAATTCTTGGAAAGGTATAATTTTCCAAGAGTGAACCAGGAAGAATTAGAAAATATAAACAGACCTATCACAAGTAATGAAATTGAAACTGTAATTAAAAATCTTCCAACAAACAAAAGCCCAGGACCAGATGGCTTCACAGGCAAATTCTATCAGACATTTAGAGAAGAGCTAACACCAATCCTTCTCAAAATCTTCCAAAAAATTGCAGAGGGAGGAACACTCCCAAATTTGTTCTGCAAAGCCACCATCACCCTGATACCAAAACCAGACAAAGATATCACAAAAAAAATAAAACAGACCAGTATCACTAATGAACATAGATGCAAAAATCCTCAATAAAATAGTAGCAAACAGAATCCAACAACACATTAAAAGGATCATACATAATGATCAAGTGGGATTTATCCCAGGAACGCAAGGATTCTTCAATATATGCAAATCAATCAATGTGATGCACCATATTAAAAAATTAAGGAATAAAGACCATATGATCATCTCAATAGATGCAGAAAAAGCTTTTGACAAAATTCAACACCCATTTATGATAAAAACCCTCCAGAAAATGGGCACAGAGGGAACCTACCTCAACGTAATAAAGGCCATATAGGAGAAACCCACAGCCAACATCGTCCTCAATGGTGAAAAACTGAAAGCATTTCCACTAAGACCGGGAATATGACAAGGATGACCACTCTCGCCACTCTTACTCAACATAGTTTTGGAATTTCTAGCCACAGCAATCAGAGAAGAAAAAGAAATAAAACGAACACAAATTGGAAAAGAAGAAGTAAAACTGTCACTGTTTGCAGATGACATGATAGTATACATAGAAAATCCTAAAGATGCCACCAGAAAACTACTAGAACTAATCAATGAATTTGGTAAGGTTGCAGGATACAAAATTAATGCACAGAAATCTCTGGCATTCCTATACACCAACAAAAAAAAAATCAGAAAGAGAAATCAAGGAAACAATCCCATTTACCATTGCAACAAAAAGAATAAAATACCTAGGAATAAACCTACTACCTAAGGAGGCAAAAGACTTGTACTTAGAAAACTATAAAACATTGATGACAGAAATCAAAGATGACATAAACAGATGGAGAAATACACCATGTTCTTGGATTGGAAGAATCATTATTGCAAAAATGACTATACTACCCAAAGCAATCTACGGATTCAATGCAATCCCTATCAAACTACCAATGGCATTCTTCACAGAAATAGAACAAAAATTTTACAATTAGTATGGAAACACAAAAGACCCTGAATAGCCAAAGCAATCTTGAGAAAGAAAAACGGAGCTGGAGGTATCAGGCTACCCAACTTCAAACCATACTACAAAGCTACAGTAATCAAGACAGTATGGTACTGGCACAAAAACAGAAATATAGATCAATGGTACAGGATAGAAAGCCCAGAGATAAACCCACGCACCTATGGTCACCTAAACTATGACAAGGGAGGCAAGAACATACAATGAAGAAAAGACAGCCTCTTCAGTAAGTGGTGCTGGGAAAACTGGACAGCTACATGTAAAAGAATGAAATTAGAACATTCCCTAACACTATACACAAAAATAAACTCCAAATGGATTAAAGACCTAAATGTAAGACCAGACACTATAAAACTCTCAGAGGAAAACACAGGAAACACACTCTTTGACAGAAACCACAGCAGGATCTTTTTTGACCCACCTCCTAGAGTAATGAAAATAAAAACAAAAATAAACAAATGGGACCTAAGTAAACTTAAAAGCTTATGCACAGCAAAGGAAACCATAAACAAGACGGTAAGACAACCCTCAGAATGGGAGAAAATATTTGCAAAGGAAACAATGGACAAAGGATTAATCTCCAAAATATATAAACAGCTCATGCAGCTCAATATCAAAAAAACCAACAACCCAATTAAAAAATGGGCGGAAGACCTAAATGGATACTTCACGAAAGAAGACATACAGATGGCCAAGAGGCACATGAAAATATGCTCAACATCACTAATTACTAGAGAAACGCAAATCAATACTACAATGAGGTATCACCTCACACCAGTCAGAATGACCATCATCAAAAAATCTACACACAATAAATGCTGGAGAAATTGTGGAGAAAAGGGAACCCTCTTGCACTGTGGGTGGAAATATTAATTGATACAGCCACTATGGAGAACAGTATGGAGGTTCCTTAAAAACTGAAAATAGAACTACCATATGACCCAGCAATCACACTACTGGGCATATACCCAGAGAAAACCATAATTCAAAAGGACACATGCACCCCAATATTCACTGCAGCACTATTTACAAGAGCCAGGACATGGAAACAATCTAGGTGTTCAATGAGAGATGAATGGATAAAGAAGATGTGGTACATATATTGAACATAATATTACTCAGCCATAAAAAGGAACAAAATTGGGTTCTTTGTGACGTGGATGGACCGAGAGTCTGTCATACGGAGTGAAGTAAGCCAGAAAGAGAAAAACAAATATTGTGTATTAACGCATATATGTGGAATCTCGAAAAATGGTATAGATGGACCTATTTGTAGGGCAGGAATAGAGACGCAGACGTAGAGAATGGACATGTGGATATGGGGGGAAAGGGAGGGTGGGACGACTTGGGAGATTAGGTTTGACATAAATACACTTCCACGTGTAAAATAGATAGCTAGTGGGAACCTGCTGTATAGCACAGGGAGCTCAGCTTGGTTCTCTGTGATGACCTAGATGGTGGGAGAAGCAGGAGAGGGAGGTTCAAGAGGGAGGGATATAGGTATACATATAGCTGATTCACTTCATTGTACAGCAGAAACTAACACAACATTGTAAAGCAAATTTACTCCAATAAAAAAAAAATAATGGATTATAAAAAATAAAAACAGTCCTTTAAAAAAAAGAAAATACACAAAGTATCTAATAAATATACTTACATTTGAAGGTTTAAGTTTATTAATGATTGTTGTTTTGCCACTATTATCCAGCCCAAGGCACAAAACATGAACCTCCTTCTTCCTCAGGCCAAGCAAGCCTGAAAGTCTGTCTAGCAATCCCATAATGTGAGTCAAGTATTTACAAACCAGCTGCAAGTCAGGGGAAAAAAAAAAAAGATATATTACCCACAGGCACCTTAAGAATAGAAAATATGAGCATATGTATCCCAAATTTCAGAATTTAAAGACACAGTGATATTGTGAAAACCATGTCTATGTAGCTTTGCATTTAGTAAACAGAGTTTAAGCTGATTACCAGAAAGGAGTCTTAACTGAAATGCAGATTGGCGGATAATAACCCCTGGCAACACAGAATAATGCCCTTGAAGTAACTGGACATTTCTCATCGTAACATACAATACTTAAGAAGAAAATGTGGTTAAACTCAGAATCATGTGGAGTCTGCCATTTGTGATACTTGAGAATATTTGCAGCCTTTTCTGGAAATCTGGAACAATGATGGGCAATGGCGTTCATGTGAGCCTGATGCTGAAGCTTAGAAAGTAGAAGGCAGACCAGAATAACAGAGAATAACTGAGATTTTGGCTACATCATTTGAGCCACTGGTCAAATCTTTTTCTAAAGCCAGCCCCCTTGTAGTTTGCAATAATACAAAGTAATAAACATTGAATTCACCATTTTTGTTTCTTTGTTTGATTATATCCAGTTTAGGTTATGTCTTCTATCAAAAGAAACAAAAAATCCTAACTGATATATTTATCTTAATTTTTCCTTAGTCCTTACGTATATCTTTGTAAGTCACCACAAATCCATTTGGGAAGAAGGTTGTGTATAAAACACACACACAATTTGAACCTTAATAAATACCTGTTTCTTTGAAACTATAACTTACATGAACTATCCTGTTAAGTATCATTTTAAAAGAATTTTAACTAGTGTACTAGTAAAGAATATGAATGTAAATACCAATCTTACATTTCCATCTCATTTTCTCAAATACCATAAAAGTTTCTTTGTTAACTTGTCCCTGAAGTGTTCATTTGTTTATCAATTCTTTCTTTGGAAAAAAAAATCCTTCCAATGCAAACTTTCAAAAAAACTCCATCAGTAATCCAAACACAAGCATTTTGAAGTCAGATAAAACTGCTGATGATGCGTTGCTGGCTATGTGATAACTTTATGGCTATTCATACCCTTCTAAGGTACTGTTAGATTTAGACTTCAGGTCTCCAAATTAAACTTTCCAAAGGTTCTTCCTTTGGGTCCATCACCACCCCCACCTCCCAAAACATTATTATGTGGTGGGAGAAGAGAGATACCACTTTTGCCAGCCCTCAACTGCTGCAGGGACTGCTACAGCAGTAACTACAATACACCTGTATTCCAAACATTTCCTATTACTCTCCAAACCACCATTTTCAAAGTTCTCTTAAAAAACAAAACAAAACAAAACAAAAAACCCTCTAAATATCAGTTTCATTTAATTGATTTATTCTCATCTCCATCTAAGGTTCCAGAAGCTTGTCATCTTACAGCTCCTTCAGTATTTTTTTTATTCCACACCAAAAAGGCAAGACCATACCTTGAAGGATGAGGATTCAGCAACTTAAAAAATAAGAAGCTTCCAAGACAACTGCATCTGAAAGGTGGCTGCATCATTAGTTTTGCTTAGGCCCCTTCAGAGATCATTATGGACAGAAATTTCAAAACTGAATTCCAATGATGTGCAGAAAAGAGAAGGTAAAGCGCCCCACCCAAACATGGGGCCACAGTTGTCTTACCCAAGGGATGGGTTTGACTTCAGGTACTCCATTTGTGCCGCTTGAATTGACTTCTCTCCTTGTGTTGGAGATTCAAATCTCACTCAACCCATTCCTTTAAATCTCAGCTTAGGGATAGACATCTGTAGAATCTACTTTAAGTTAGCCTTCGGATATCATGAAACAATTCACACAGACCATTTTAATTCAAGGCAAATTTGCTATTACTCACTTTGTTATTAATTGTACTAAGCGTATTGATATAGGTTTATATCCTGTTTTCCAATTCCCATACAATTTTGAATAGATTTTAAAAAATATGACCACTTCTCATATCATCCCCCTCTGGGCATCTACAATAAAGCATTGATTGTCAAAAGCTTGATACGTGAATATTCGTTTTTTCATAGAACATCGGATTGTGATTTTCTGTCCCCTTTTTCATGGATTATCAAACACCTGATGCTTGTTATTGAAATACTGTGGGATATGCAATTTAAAAGAGAAGTGGCATGGACATATATACACTACCAAACGTAAAATAGATAGCTAGCATAGCACAGGGGGATCAGCCCCAGAGGGGTGGGATAGGGAGGGTGGGAGGGAGGGAGACGTAAGAGGGAAGAGAGATGGGAACATATGTATATGCATAACTGATTCACTTTGTTATAAAGCAGAAACTAACAACACTGTAAAGCAATTATACTCCAATAAAGATGTTAAAAAAAATAATAAAATAAAAAAGTCAGTTGTTCTAAGAGATATAATTACATTTATTGAAGTTGCTTTATAAACAACTATCATAGAGCCTTATATATGCTTCTATTTCTTAGTAATTATACATCTTTATAAATTTACTTTTTGCTTGCATGAAATAAGGAAACAAGATAACTTAAGTCACTGGACATTCATTAACCATGTCCTAAGTGCACAGGAGGAGATACAGTGAAAGTTTTCTGTAGCAACCTACTCCTATAGCCATGATTCTCGACCCTGGCTGCACACTGGAATCAGCTAGCTGGATTAGTATTTCTGAAGATGGAATCAGGGCATCTGTATTTTAAAAAGCTACACAGTGTTTCTGATGTACAGTCACTATTGAGAACTTCAGGATTTTAGAATAAAGTCTAAACTTCCATGCATAGCTTTTAAAGTTGTTCACAATCTGGCTCCAATCTACCTTTCCAGTTTCTTATTTTACTGTTTTCCTCTCTCTGCAAACCAGCCAATCAAATTCTCTTGGCTGTTATCTGAGGAACGGCTTTCTTTTCTTTTCTTTCTTTCTTTCTTTTGGCCCCTCCAGGCGTCACGAGGGAATCTTAGTTCCCCAGCAAGGGATTGAACCGGGCCCCCTGCAGCGGAAGCGAGGAGTCTTAACCACTGGACCACCAGGGAAGTCCCAGAATCTGCTTTCTAAAGTTTTTTTTTTTAACTTGTTGCCATAAAAGTCCTGAAGAATTAGGATGTTACCCATAGTTATGAGCTTGGAAGGTAGGCTACACAGAGAGAGTGGTCGAGCAAAGAAAACACCATGAATGGTACTTTGTAACTTTAAAAATGTTTCTAGAGTGAATTATAGCACACTCTCACTACCCCCAATAAATATTTTTATTCAGCTTTCAGTCTTTGATGATGAAATTTCAATTATACTTCCCACACAGCAAAGAGGCCCAAATCGGGTAGTGTTAAAACCATCCAATCAAACAAAAATTCACCCAAAGCAGTTCCATGAGTTTTCTGGGGTCCATAGCCCACTTCTTCTTTTCTAGTTCTCACACATTAGAAACCAGCACACGGAGTGAAAACCATGAGGAAGAGCAATTCTAAAATTGGTGGCGGAGGGGACTGGGGGGTGGCGCTGGGTACAAAAATTGGGGTTGGGGAGATACCTGGTCTTTGAGATTAGTCCTGCGGGCCCGGGAGCTGCTGAAGAACAGGAATGGACACACTCGCTCGTATCCCTCTCTGCAATGGGAATATGGTCCGGGCGTCCCTCAGCCTTCCTCTCTAGGCCTCCACAGGAAGGATTCCTGGGCCTGAGCAAAGCCGCCTCCGCAAGTTGGGTGAAGGGGTAGCCTCTGGCTCAGCCCAAGCATCAGTGACGGGTCAGGCGCCGTGGTGCGCGGCGTTCCCCGGGCAACCGGAGGTTTTCCCGGTGCGGAGCCACGCCTCCTCAGGTCTCAGCGCGTCAGCCGCCGTGCTCCCGTTAAGGGACTGAAGAGCTCCCCCAAATGCCAGAGGCATAGCGAGCAGTATTGAAGAAGTGTAAGCGAGGTTGAAGGGGTGAACTGCCGCCTCCCAGGGAGGAGCCGCGCTGTTCCCCGGTGGAGCATAATGGGAGTTGTAGGCTTGCGCACAGCCTGCTGGGAAGTGTTCGGCGTCCGCGTTGGCTTCGGGCCTTTCTCGCCGCACGGTCTCTCCGCCCTCTCGGGAAAGTCAGCTCAGAGGGAGCGGCGCACTTTGTGGCGCCCAGAGCGCTGAGGAGTCTGCGTCGACGTCGAGCATGGGCGCAGCGCGGTGGCGACAACTGCAGGACCCGACTATGAGCTCTAGGGCGAGAAGTACGCCAGAATTGCCTGGTTACCCATCGCATCCACCCTTTAACAGGATGTTAGGCCTGAGACCCCGGAGTCCTGGAGAAGCAAAACCGTTCGTGCGGGCAAGGAGAGGAGATAAACTCACAGGCATTATTCGGCAAAGGAAGTCTGCCTGAACCTGGTTTCTGAGGTGTCTGATCTCCTGAAGAGATTTCCACGAGGCATAATCCCCTGCGATTAGAGTACAGTCCCCAGAATCAAATCGGCAGGTGGTCAGGAATCTGTAGTCCCAATGCTTAAAGTTAGCCACCCTCTTAAATTGCTCTGGGGTATTATAGTAATAGTAAATGACTTATCTCCTTTGTTAGCCAGGAGTATGAGATTCTTTACCCCCTCCAGCTACCTAGTGTTATATTTACTACCCTACCTGTTCTTTGGCTTATCAATTTCGGCCTATTAAGTGGATTAGCAGGGTGAAAAAAGAGACTAGAAGGAATTATATAAAAGTAATAATGGGGGAAAGATTGTATCTGCATGATCATGGGATGCATTTTTATTTTCCAAATTTTCAAATGCGGTTCTGTTATTTTTACAATGGAAAAAAAAATGTTCTGGGCTAGTGACTCTTGTTGAAAGATGAAAACTAACAAAACGCAAAAACAAAAAAAACCTATAGTTGCGTATCCAAAAGAACTTACTTACCAATGTCCTTGAAAAAATGGAGTATGGAAATATATTCCGCCTTATTGTGTAGCCTTAGGCCAGTTAACGCTGCTCTATTGTTCAGCTTCCTCACCTTCAAAAAGACTAAATATCTCATCTGGTGGTTTTGAGGAATAAGTAGGTAACAGAGGTATGTGTATGTTTGGCACATAGTAGGTGTTCAATAAACAATTTCCTATCTTCCTTTGTCCTGCAATTTTTATTATATGGTAAGATTTTTAAATGTGGTCCTTTAACTTCTGACACTGAATTTACAGTGAGGTATTAATTACTTTTCTGTGTGTCTGGGTATTGTGACTCACTTTGATAAAAGTTGGAAGCTAAGTACTTACAGCCGGATTTTGACTTTTTTTTTTTTCCTTAGAGCTAAGTAGAAATCTTATGTTTCAGGAAACTTTAGTGTACAGACAATTTTTCCTGTTTGGAGTTGATATTTTCTGCCCCTAGGTTGAGTTCTGTTTTTGCTTCGTACAAAACATTCGGTGAACACTGGAAATGAAATGGAGAGATTGGATATCCAACTTTTCAGTCAATTTAAGCAGATAACATAATTCTTTTTTAAAAATTTGCTAAGTGAATAGTTATCTTAAGGTACATAATTCTCTTACAAAAATTTAGCTAAGTAAATAGTTATCTTAGATAAGTGTAGTTGATATGTTGGCTTCTTATTATTAGAGATGAAATAGTGGTCATGAAACCCACAATCTACTCAATAATCTAGAAAATGTCAGTTTTGAAACTAACAATCTTTAAAAAAGTGAATACTTCATATGGTTGAATCTGCTGTTTTGGTGCTTTGCCAACCGAAACAGCTCTCAACAATACACTCAAGGCTCAGCATAAAAATTGGTTTCACTTGATTTAAGAAGTTAGTTTGGGTCTCCTTATTATGAGAATAAGAAGCTTTAAAAATGGTTCTTAATTGTATGAAGGCTTCTTAAGATACCTGTATAAGGAAAGAAAGTTTCAAGTACTTTATTACCAGTTTAAATTTCATACTGGCTTTTGGAACTGTGGTAAGAATTATAAAAGAGAGAAGAGTGAGATATGGTGAGTACAGTGCTATTCTGATTAATTCAGGATACTTTTACTATATTTTCTTACCAGAAACTTTTAAAAAATATAGAAAATCCATGATTGGTAATTTACTGGATGTTTTTGGAATAAATATTGATAGTCTAAAGCTGTTTGAACAGTTGTACATTATGTGTATCTGTCAGTCATCTGCAGTTTGTATACAGTATTACCTATGCAATGAACAATTTAATTCACTTGAATCTCACAAAATATTTTGCTGATATAAAATCACTATAAAAATATGTACTAATTATTTACAGTGACTTATGTGAATTTATGTCTTGACCTTAATGCTATTATTGTGAAAAATTACAGCTATGATTTTGTCTCCAAAATTACTAATATATGTAAAGAGCATCTAGATTTAATAGAGTAAAAGATAAATTATATTAAATATGATCAACACGACAATACAAAAAAGTCACAAATTCAACCACCAGAACTGTAACTTTTATTTGCTAATAGATATTTTAATAAACAGGCTTACTCCATCTGTAAGACCCTGATAATGCCTCTTAGGAAATCATAGAAAAATAAAATACAATAATTAGTAACTTGTACTTTGTACAAAAATCTTATGTTGCTCAGCAGGTAGTTTTGCTAAACACCATATTCTTTCAGCAAATAGATAGATGACATATGTAATGCAATTCACCGCAAACAATCCCTCATTGAGAGCTGAGCATTCTATAACACTATAACTTGTAAGCATGCCAGCATGTGAAAATATACATGGAACATCATAATATTACAGTAGATTTTATAAGATGAAAACAATACCACCTTCAAGTAAGTCTGGACTACTTCGTTGTCATAGTGAAGTAGATAATAGGTAGGATTGCAGTTCTGTTGTAAACACCCTCTTACTGTGTTTATCTTTCTACCATATTGTGATACAACCAGAAAAAAGAACATAGGCTGTGTAAGGAACCTGAGTGAAAGGCATATATTGAAGCTCTAAATAGTGATGTAATACTAAAGAGAAAAAATAATGCAGTGCTGCACTTCCTTCTCACAAACAGATCTTTTCCCGTTTTTGCAAGAGTAGATGGGTACAGTGCTAAATCCATAATTAATGATAAATAACTTTATGACAGGTACAAAGACATACATTTTAAAAATCATAGGAAGAAAAAATGTTTTCAGCTGCAGTTTATCATTAGTCAAATATTACTCTCTGAGGGACTAAATGTCTCAACCTAGACAGTTGTTATCTAGGCATTTAATATAAATGTACTATTTAGTATTTAAATAAACTTTTTAGGATTTGTGCTACAAAGATTTTTATAACTTTTTTATTTTGAATACACTGCAACTGTCAAATCTACCATTTAATACTTGATATGGCCATTTAAATATTGAGTTTAATCAAATGCATATTTATATGTACACATATATCTTTATATTTTTGGCTATGCTAAAACAGAAAAAAATGGAGAGCAATCTTATTCCATTATTCACAGTCTAATTTTACATCAAATCCAAAGAACAAATATGCACGTATAAATTCCAACACACTGAATTACATACAGCCTATCCAGAAATAAAGCTCCAAGCACAATGAAAAAGTCACATCCTTCCTATAGGATAGACAGGGCACAATGAAAAAAAAAATATATCGCCCTTGTGTTTCTCCTAAACGACAGATGTTTTTATATGAAAACAAAACAAAATAAAATATTGTTTTACCAAACGATTAGAGCCTGATTACCTTTATTTAGTTATTTATTTTAATTTCAGATGTGGGCTCAAACCATCTCAAAATAGTGTTTTGAGAAAATTGACAGCTTGAATATATAATACACATCTTTAAGCATTAACTAATTTTCATAAGCTTTGAATTAGAATGGCTACAAGATGTTTTTACACTGTAGTAGACAAAAATAACTGTACACTGTTATTTTTTTTTACACTGTAGTAGACAAAAATAACAAAACATGGGAAGTATCTATGGCATTGAGAAGTCCTCACTTAATCTCTACATTATGGAAAGGGGACTCTGTTATCAGCATCCTTGGAAAAGCTCAGAATTCAGTTTTAGGTCTTCCAAATAAGATGTCTCAAAAATATTTAGTAAAATGGCTTTAATATATTTTATACAATAGGTCTTTTTCCTGTGGTGTATTACATACAAATCCCCATTGACTATGTTTATATATGCACATATATATGTTTATGTGTGTGTGTGTGTGTGTGTGTGTGTGTGTGTTCCCCCTTTCCAACTACTTACACATCTCTCCAGCCTATACCTGCTTCCCACTCCTTATATTGACTTTTATTTCCTCTTGGTAAAGTAAGACTACTCACACAGTAACATCCTTACATTTCTACCATAAATCTACCAACCTATCTGCATATTACACACTCTGCCTTCCCTCCCATTGTAGTTCTGTCTCCTCCTGTCAAAAACTAACCTTCCAACTTAAGCTATGAATCCTAACCCTTCTACTTCTCAAAGCCTTTTCTAATTAAATTCTCTCTTGCATAATCAGTTTTCCCCTTTCTACCAGATCATTCTCATTCATATATAAATATTCCCTAGCATCCTTTCTCTAAACACACACACACACACACACATACACACACACACACACACACACACACACACACACCCCTTTCTTGACCCCATATCTACTTCCAACTACTCAGCTACTGCCCTGTTCCTCTTGCTTTCTTATGGTAAAACTTCTTGAAAGAGTTGTGTATAGATACTGACTCCACCTTCTTTTCTAAAGTATCTTCTCAATCCACTTCAATCAAGCTTTGACTTCACTACTTCATAGAGACTGCCCTTGTCAAAATCGTCAGTAACTTCCATGTTGCCAAGCCCAACGGCCATTTCTTTACTTTAAACTTGGCTTCTTAAAGCATTTAATCCAGATGGCCAATTGGTTTTTTTGTTCTCTACGTTACCTTACATTCCTCAGGGTCCTCTGCTGGTTTCTAATTCTCCACCTAACTTCTACATTGACATGCCTTGGATCTCAATCAAGCCCTACTTCTCTATCTTACAGGCTTTTCCCAGGTGATTTAAAAACATTAAATACCATATATATATTGATGGCTTCTAAATCTTGATGTCTAGCCCTGATCGCTCCTTGGAACTCATATACAACTGTCTGCTCAGTATCTCCATTTGAATATCTAACAGGTATCTCAGGCATTACATGGCTAAAACCAAACTCCTGATTTTTTTTCCCTCCAAACCTGCTTCTCCTGCACCACCACTGACTACATTTCTTATTTTTCAAATGTAGAATTTATCTTCAATTTTTCTCTCTTCATCCCTCAGGGCCAATCCATTAGCAAGCCCTGTCTTCAAACATACCCGACATCCATCCACTTCTCTCCATCTTCACAACTTCTTCTCTAACAAAAGCCACCTTGTTTTTTCTTTTTTGCTTAAACTACTGTAGCAGCCTCATAAATGTTCTTTGACCCCCATCTCATTTTTGCCTCTCTTTGGCTCATCAACTGTGTACCAAGCACACTGTTCTCTCTACCCTCAAACACTCTAAAGTCTCACACATTAAACTATTCCTTCTGCCTGGAATTCCCCCAGATTTTCTCATGACTGGTTCCTTCATGTTTTTCATACATTGGCTTAAATATCACATCCTCAGAGAAGACTTCCTTTACCACTTGATATAAAGAAGCCACAGTCATGCTATGTAACAATATTAATTTAATTTTCAGCATAGCACTTATCAGTACTTCTTCATTGTGTGTCTTTACCACTAGAAGATCAATTCCATGAGACAGGGGCTTTTGCTTGTCTTGGTCGCTTTGTGTCCTCTGTGTTGAGAATAAGACACTTGTACAAGATAATGTTTAGTAAGTATTAGTTAATGAATGAATGGATTTATGGATAAATATACATTTAAAGTAAATCAGTATATATGTATATATACTATTTTTAAAATTAGGAATTATACAGTTTTGGACTAGCAAACACACTTGATTTAATTGTGTTTGTTTGTTTATTATATCTGTTCCCCATAGTGTAAATAGCTTTAACTGGACAAATCATAATTTTTTTGTTGTTGCTATTCTTCATATTAAAATACAGACACCTAACTATTTCATTTAATGGTAGAGTGATCAAAGTTGTGAGGTGGGAAAGGGAATGTTTTGCTTCCTGAAAGGAATTTTTGGATACTCCATAAAAAATAAGCAATTGATGCAAAAATGGAATAGCTTTTTACCTTTGTTTGAAGTATCCCATTTGGTGAAATTTAAAAATTGAATAAACAGTGGAAAAGTAACTATAAAAATATATGTTCACTACAGTACTTTGAATATACAAAGTCTAATGGAAGACTTTCTTTTTGTATTTCCATTCATGAGAAAGTAAAAGATTTTGCTCTTTCCAGAAGACTTTATGGAATATATGACCGGTATTAGATAAGAGCAGTAGCTTCAAAAATAATAATTTCTAACCACTATGTTATGGATTTTAGCTGCAACTTCTCTGAGAATTGGAAGGTTACAAGCAATATTAGAGAGACTGAATGGAAATATATAAAGCAGTCCTTTTTTTTTCTAATACTTAAAACAACTGAAAAGAGAAGGCAATCTCCTTGAAAGAATATAAGCATTTAGAGATCATAAGATATAATGTACAACTAATATGTAGGTCCTGTATTTTTTAGACTGTGTAAAATTTATGTATCTGTATAAAAGCATAACTTGATTCAAAAAGACTACCCTTTCAACTCAATTATTTTTACCTGCATCTTATATATACTGTTTTTACATTTAGTAAAGCAGAAGGAAAAACTTTTTATTAATAGGAGTGATATGTATAAAGTGCTTTGACAGTCTAATCAATTTTTGGGAGGCAAATTCTTAATTATATATGTCTTAGAAATCAAAAGAACTATTAGTATGGAAATGTTAATAATTGTGATCATTCAGTCTGTTAATATACTTTTAAAAAATAAATTTAAATTTTTGATATTTTGGTAAGATTTCTTTCTAATTTTATATAGCAATACATATTTTAACAAATATTAGTGGATTTATTTATATTAGAGATTCTCATCCTCAAAATGCATTTTAGCTTCAAAATTACCAGTAAGAGTAACATGACATAATTTTCAGACAGTTTTCTATTAATTTTTTGTTATTTTTAATGAGGTAATTAATAGTTTTAACACAAACTCCTCTTTATATTACCTTTTTGCCTTTTCCTCAGTTTTAATGGAACTTGGTCCATTTTCATGTTCTGCATTCATGCTCTGCCTGTGATTTTTTAAAAAATAAGGTTATTTTAGAAGGTATAACTAACATTTTAGGAAACATAGACTTGTTAATTAACAATTATTCCATCAAAAGTCAAAATTAAGCTGTCAAAGTTTATACTGCATACAAAATTAAACCTAAGTATAGTTTGAAAAATGTGCAAAGTTATTCAAATTTCCAATGACACAATCTAACGATGAAGTATGATTAACAAAATTATTAATAATGTATCATAAACAAAGCACATATAGTAATCTTTAAAGTCCAGTGTTACCCATATTCATGTTTGTTAGGAACACTCAGGTATTGTGCCCCACCAAAAACAAAAATGCTCCCATCTCACATTTTGATTTTTTTCTCTTGGAGGCCTAAAACACCTAAAATTATATCAAAACTCCATATCTGTAAGAAGAAAATGAGATTTTTGCATTGTATAAATATATTAATACAATTTTCTTTAAATACATACATATGGCATAGGGAGAACAACATCCATTAAAGCAAATTAAAAACCTCCATGACAAACATTTATGCAAGTTAAACCTTATTTTCCAAGCAGCGCAGAAATTTTAAAAAGCCTCAGTCACTGTTTATTTTTATATTGTCCACGAATATTATTATTATATTGTCACTGTTATTTTAAAGATACTCTTGAAGATATTGCAATAATAGCTCTAGATAAAATACCAATGGATTTTCAAACAAATTGGTTTTAACAATGCTCACATCAATCACATCAACATAAAATAGCTTGTTCAGTTACAAGTCTGTTATCAAATGAGTGGTCAAAAATTTTGTCATAGCGCTTCTAAAGACAACAATTTTAAGCAGATTTATTTAAGCATTACTATGTGGCAATAAATAAAACATGCACAGTTAAGTAAAAACTTCATTACAACTTAAAAAATGATAATACTGGGTAAATAATTCTAAAAAGAGCATCAGTTACTACTTTGAAAAATGAACTAATATAATTAATTATATTCTGGCTTCTCTCTGAGTGAAGATGTGTTTACGTGAAAATTTTAGAAAAACAATTTCTATCTAAATGCATAGATATCATTCTACAAATTACTAAATGTGGAAGAGAGACTTTTAATTTATTATAAAAGCAATAGAAGAGGACATTTTAAATTAGGTAAAAATCTTGAAAGTGTATTGTTTATTCATCTTTATGATTTAGCACTGTTCACTCCATCTATCAGGATTTCAAAAAGTTAAATGATATTTGGTCTTTCAAGAACAAAGCCAAATTAAGACTGTTCTAAGGATGATGATCTATAAACATAGAAAAACCTGTATAGTAATGTTCACATCAATATTGCTTGCCATGAAAGCTCATATTTAACCAATGAAAACAAGGACATTTATCTTCAAAGTTAATAATGCCTAACTAAATATAAAATTTGATTTAGATATATGAAAAATGAAGGTTCTCCTGTCCTTGGAGTTTTCTTTAAAATAATATATTATTTTGGAATAAAGACAGTTCTCCCTTCAATCTCTCTCTAATGAAATGGAGACTCTGATGCTAACTAAATTAGAATCCTGAAGTAGGGTTGTCCTTTTATTATTTTGTTGAACACCTTAAAGTCACATCTCAGTTGTTCTGATTTACAGTTTGAGTTGATAACATTATCTTAACCAACAGTAAGTTTATCATGACAAATTAAAGATTAACCAGAGGTTACAAATAATGGAGGAATATGGATGAGAACAGAGCTTTACTTGAGAGGAGATTTTCACTAATTCTGGTACTTTACTACAACTCCCAGGAAATTGTGTTGTTAATCTGTACTTTATTTCCTAATCGAAAGTAGATACCACATCTTTATATCATTACATTTAAAAGAGATCTTTCGTCGCTTTTTATATTCTTAAGATGAATTAGGTTTAAAAGGTAGTGGAATTCTTCTTTGAGATCTTCCCCTTTAAATGAAATAAATAAAAAATTCCCTTAAGAATATAGAGATTTGGTATTCTGATAAACTAGTGTGGAAATTCAAGTAAGAACCTTCTTTATTTTGTTTAGCAAGAAACTTTGCGTTCAATGGATAAATGCAAAAGTGTAATAAAATGGAGGTGACTTGGTAGCATTAAGAGAAATACAACACTTTGTATTTGCCAGATTCTTTTCCAAAAGATGAAGTTAATTTTTTAGTAGTGCTTTGCTATCCATAGTAATTGAAAAGTTTACTTTTAATTTTTTTGTATCACTTTTAAATACAATAATTTTGAATCAATACTGATAAGCTAAAATAGACTTTTAAATCTATTCTAATATCCCAAAAAAGCCAATGCCAACCAGGTTTTTGTTAACTTCTTTTGAATTAAGAGCAAAGAACCTAAGTCTTCCAATTAAGATGTAAATATGCTTTTTTAAACATTTTATTTAAATCCATCATTAATTTGAAATTGGATATAATTATTAGATGAAAGAGGATTAGTTAAAATTACATTTTGACGACTTGGATCTTCTTCTGGATCTTTTTCCCCCAGGAGACACGTATATCACGTCACATCCTCTTATAACAACAAAAAAATACATTTTATCCTCATAAATCTTTGAAACCCTTGTCTAATACTTATCTTTTTAAGGGAATAGTAAGAGAAAGATGGGGTATTTATTCTTCTGGAATATAAGATTTTTCTTTTCCTTTATTTCATCTAGTAATAAATGTGCTCTGGTCATGAGTAATCATCTCTTTCCTTTGTTTAATATATCATGTTTGAAAGAATTTTATGCAACCATTTCAGCTGTATACTCATTATTACATTTACTAAGGCCAGTGAATTGGCTTGGGCAAGAGATTACCCCAGAATCGTTTTTGAAAAATGGCTGATGTTTTCTAACTGGAAGTACCTTTGAGGTAGTGAGCCTACACCTGAACTGAAAAGTATGCCACTGGACAATAGAAGTATGTGACTCCTGAGGAGGATCAGCTGTTAACAAGAGAGATTCTCTCAGAGAATCCAGCAAGTGTGCTCCCTTCTGCCAGAGGAAGTGTGGAGTGTTCTATGGAAAATTTGAGGTCCAACATATTTCTTTCCATAGGACAAGGTTTTTTTTTTTTTTACAAGGTTTTATTTCACACTGGACAAGGTTTTATTTATTCAATGTATTTTTGTTCTGTGGAAAGAGCTAACCTTTAGTGACATGGCAATCACAGCAAACATAGCAAATAGGCTCTAACCTCTAAGTTTTAAGCTTAAGAGTTACTTGAACGTAAGGACACTACAGTCAAACTCATCTTTGCCATAAAATTTTATGCATGTAGGAGACACCTTATAGATATTTGTTAAAATGAACTAAAGTTTACATTACCTTTATTGAACATTATTATAAAAAATTGAAAATCTGTTGAAAATGTTGATCATAAAAACCAAAAGCTGGATGACTTCAGTGCCCAGTGCTGTAATGGAAGAATACCATCAATTTGACACAGTGTGCTCCTCTACCTTTTGGAGTCTTCATATAAAAAGCACTAAAATATTTTTGGATCGAAAGTTAATATGAGTCTTTGATACTTAATGGAATTTGAACTTGGAAAAGTTAAAAGAAGTGATTATATCTTCTTCTAATCTCTTTGTTATATAAAGACATGTACGACAACTGTGAGTTGATAAGTTTTTGATTCATAAAATATTTCTTTTAAATTAATAACACATTTCCCTAGCTAAAGCAGTAGGAAAGGATCATCTTCATCCATTTTGAAATTACTTTCCAAAGCACTTAATTTCCAGTTAATGAAAAGCCAGAATTCATACCCTCTGTATGTGTAAATGCTCCCATTTATGTGGTAGGACCCAAAATACCTAGTATTGGTGAACATTTTGAGATAAGAGATTTAACTGACTGCTTTACAGAGTAGAAATTTGGTAGGGAAAGACATAAAAATGGCTTTTTAAGAAAATTGTGGTTGGGAGATAGGTAATGTAATTCATTCTTCACCACATCTTCCGAAGACCTCCTATAAAGCTGCTTTTCAAGGATTAAATTTGGATTTGTTTTCCATGCATGGGCTGAGTTGGGCCTTAAAGCTGTGGCTAGAAAATTTTTTTTTTCAGGTATTTAGTTGGATAGATTTTAAAGAGTAATACAGAGTGAAATAAGAAATCCTTCTTGATTATGGCATGCATAACTTATTTATCAAGTTATAACTTAGTGCAAAAGTGCTGTAATTCTTGATTTTTGTTAAACCAAGAGCTTTGCAACTTCTGATGGCTTTTTTAGTGTAATGATTTACATACCTAATCTCTCTTCTTGATTGTACATTGTTTTTACATTTTTTCCCAGTTATGTCTTATATATACTATGAGATAATGAGTTGACTATAGGCTGGAAACTGACCACGTAGAAAATTTTAAAAAATGGTTCCTTCAGCTGTCTGATTTTCAAAATCTAAAAAGCCCCTCAGTAGTATAGACTGGGAAATTTAAAATAAAGCAGGTACATGACTATATATGCATATTTTAGTTATTAAAGATTATTTTTGGAGGCTTGTGATTTATGGAAGTTACTCATTTTCTTTCTATCATTATGTTCTATGTTATGAATATTAAACAGCTTTAATTACTGAATATGTGCACTAGTAAATCTCAAACTATTTCATGTAAAATTTTCAAATCGTGATTGGTAGGCAGTAAAGAAATAGATATACTTATTTTTTAATGTTTCTGTTTAATCTTGCATACCTTGCTCTGACCATGATGAGGTTCAAATTTACACTAAAGATTATCATGCTTACAGTTGCAAAAAATATAAATGTAATATAAATGTAAATTTTAAAAAGGATTGGGGGTAAGAGCCAAAGTGAAAAGGCAGTTTTATAATACTACAGAAAGATGTTTGGGAAGGAAAAAAAACTATGAATTAACCAGATATAGAATAGGATCATTGGATTTTTGAAGAAAAAAATTCTTAACAGAGAATTTAAATCTTGCAAGCACTGAATGCCCATCCCATAGAAGTTTAAATACTTTATAGAATTTATTTCATCAAAGTATACAGATGTTGCTGACAGAGTCCTATGGAAGACCATAATTATTCTATTCCTTATTTTCTAAATATGTTTTTTGTTGTATTATAAAAATAAATATATATGATTAATAAATTTAATCTGCTTTACATCTGTTCTTATTTAATATATATTAGAAGATAGGTAAATATGGAAATTTTATATTTCCTCTAAATGCATCCAGATTTGTGTAAATGTAACAAGCAAACTGCAGACAGTCTGTGAGTGATGCATGACCATGCAGGTGATGGCTGGAAAATGTTGCTAGCTATTTCTGGCACACTTACTTAAAAAGTGATGGATTTCCCACTTTTTTCTTTTTTATTGTACTTTAAGGAATACTTTAAAGACTCTTCCTTCTAGCTCTCTCTGTTTCTTTTGAAATGAGAAAATTTTAGCTGTGGGAGGCAAAAATCAGAAGATAAATCAACAAAAGAAAATATGTGGAAGGGTCTAGTCTAATGGGGCAATCAAAAAATCTTAAAATAGGAAAAAAAAATCAAGACTCCTTTTATAGCAAGAAAACTACTATCACCAAAAAATGTAATTTAGGTAGGAATTTGAGGATGTGGGTAGGGTACCTTTATCTGCGAGATCAAATAAAACTTCATTTTTATATGAAATCAGCATCTTCAGACAACCTGCTCTTTTTTTTCTCTTAAGACATTCTCACTACTCTTCCACCTAGCACAGCAGTTATTTTTATAGTTTCACAGGGAACAGCTGATTTTATAATTGAATTTGTTCATACGACATTACTGTTTTGATAAGCTGACTCAGCTTAATTCAATGAAAAGTATATTTGCCTGTTTTTGCAGCCTCCAGAAGATTATGGCAACAACACACCTTAGCTGTGTTTACATTTTTATGTTACTGTATCAAGGACTCAGGTTACACACAATTCATATACGCTCATGTGCTAGATCCGTTTATACCCTCTTTGGTGTATGCAGTGGCATACTTGTCTCTTGGAAGGTTTGGAAAACAGCTCAGCATGTTCGTGTAACTTATTTTTACAAACAAAACATAAAAATTCTTAAACTTGCAAAATGTACCAATATTAGACAGTTCGATGTGTTTATTTTCTTGGGCCACCATGTAACTATCATAAAATTCTGTTTAAATTAAAATCTTTTTACGTTTAATCTAAGGCTATAATCGTAGATCTTTTATTCAAAGCAATTCTGCTGAGAATAATTTTCTTAATGCTTTGATAATTACTCTTGCAAACTTGTGAAGATGAACCA